>NC_137667.1:19181889-19313570 GCF_963422515.1 Blennius ocellaris | reverse complement strand
CAAGTGTTTTCAGTCACATGAATGTTTCCTCTACAAACCTTGCAGACTTCCAGGACCCGGTCCACTATCCAGTCCAGGACCCGGTCCACTATCCAGACCAGGACCCCGGTCCCAGAGCTGCACTCCTCTCGGTTGCTGCCTGCAGACGATGTGCTCTGCTCCGGGTCTGTCTGGTTCCCTGGTCCGTATTGAACACACACACACACACACACACACACACACACACACACACACACACACACACACACACACACACACACACACACACACACACACACACACACACACACACACACACACACACACACACACACACACACACACACACAGGATGATGGAATAATTAGTAGCTTCAGGAAGTAAAGGAGCTGCTGAGGTTTAGATTGACGGGTGGATGAAGAGTTTCCTCGGTGTAGTGGGGTGATGGTGTATTGGGGGTGGAGGTGAGGGTGTAGTGATCTCTGCCGGTACAGGCGGGTGGTGCGGGGCACCACCGGGGGGTCAAATCACATAGATTTTCCTGGTGGTTTATGTTGAACTAGTGTAACATAACTCCACCCTCACCATAACCTCATAACCCCACCCCCCCACTACACCCCCACATATGACCTCATTGCAGTATATTTGAGCCACTTGGTCTTTTCAGACTTTCTTGTTATTCCTCCTGATAGTTTCTCCTGGAATCCTTCCTGAGTACCACATGTTTACGGAGGAGCGGCTCACTGGTGCTGATGATACTATGTGCAGTAAAACCATGTGGAACCGTCTGTAGCTTTGTACTGTGACTGTGCACAAAGACTGCAGTGAAGGAATGAAGCAGCTAAAGAAGTGATTTGCTCTCTGGACCAGGAGCGTTCGATCGCCGCGGCTTCCCTCTGGTCGTCTTTCCAGCCGGCGGCCATGACGGCCTGACCTCACTGCCCCGGGCCCAGGTGGTGCACTTCATCCAGTACTTCCTGCACCTGCACAGGTAAGGTGTGTGTGTGTGTGTGTGTGTGTGTGTGTGTGTGTGTGTGTGTGTGTGTGTGTGTGTGTGTGTGTGTGTGTGTGTGTGTGTGTGTGTGTGTGTGTGTGTGTGTGTGTGTGTGTGTGTGTGTGTGTGTGTGTGTGTGTGTGTGTGTGTGTGTGTGTGGCTGGGAGTGTAGCTGTTGGAGTGTGTGTTTGTGGCTGGGAGTGTAGCTGTTGGAGTGTGTGTGTGTGTGTGTTTGTGGCTGGGAGTGTAGCTGTTGGAGTGTGTGTGTGTGTGTGTGTGTGTGTTTGTTTGTTTGTTTGTGGCTGGGAGTGTAGCTGTTGGAGTGTAGCTGTTGGAGTGTAGCTGTTGGAGTGTGTGTGTGTGTGTGTTTGTGGCTGGGAGTGTAGCTGTTGGAGTGTAGCTGTTGGTGTGTGTGTGTGTGTGTGTGTGTGTGTGGTACTGATGTTGTCTTGTTGATTTGTTGTCCCCAGCAGCAGCAGGCAGCAGCAGAAGCACAGCTTGGTGTCGGTGGTGGCTGACCTCAGCCGGGCGCCGCTCCCTGTTGTCAGGTTCATCGTGGAGACGCTGCTGCAGGTACTGACTGACGACGGTTACCGACCAACGACTGGTAACCGGGGACCAGCAGCTCCTTGATGAGGAATCAGGGAAACTTTTCAATAGCCTCTAAAGTTTGACGGTTTCAGTTAATTTGTTAAACGTGTAGATTTGAAAACGCTTCTACCTGACAGGAAGTAGTTAAACTGTTCCTTTAATCTTGTAGCTCGGCTCGTTTCTCGCCAGCACCTGAGAGGGATTTCAAAAACTACTCATCTGTTCTGTAAAAAGAAGTACGAGTCTGAAACCAGTTTAAGGGCCCGTCCACACCAGGAAACCAGTTCACCTGAACCAGATGTTTCTGGCCTGTCATCCACATGAGGCGTTTTTTTTTTTTTTTTTTTAGCACGGGTCCCAGAGTGTTGGAAATTTTAAAATAACGACGCCTCCAACTCGGTCAAAGATCCAGCGGTTTGTTTGTGAGGCAGCGAGGAGACGCTCCTCCTCCTCCTCCTCCTCCTCCTCCTCCTCCTCCTCCTCGGGGTTTGTGTCGATGTCCTCGTGGAGGGAGTCACACTTTCTCTTCTGCACGTCCTCAACTTGTGACCGGTGTCTCTTGAGCAGCGTCAGGTGTTGCGGGGGAGCTTCAGGGAGCTGCAGTCACACTCAGCCGGTCACATGTTTGGTTCTTCGTCAGAGCGGAGCTCCATTGTGGCTCCAGACCAAGTGGAGGAAAACCTTCAGGCTGAACGTCACAAACCACACGTCTGCTCTCGACTGCATTTTATTGAAACTGGAAATGGGGAAACAAACCCAACATTGAGGGGTTTTCTTTGAATAAATGAATTGGTGTAAAGAGACGTGACCTCCGGTCCATGTGGCCTTCAGCTTTAATGTGTCGAACTGGAGGCTCTGGATGATCGTCCAACAGGAAGTGGGGTCAAAGCTCATCTTCTATGCACAGTCTGTATTTTGCTCTTTGTCTTCCGGGTTGTTGTTTACCAGCGTTGCCAGATCTGGAGAGACAAACCAGCCACTTTCCTCTGGAGTCGAAAAAGCACATTCACCACTGCCTCAAAACTATTAACTCCTCGCTTACTGAACAGCGGACCAGGGATCTGATATGAACGCCTTCTACCGAGCCCGTTTTTACCCAGTAAACCTGATGGTTGGCCCTTTACATTTCTCCTGCCCTCCAATATTCTCCCTCTTTCTTCAGAAGGCCACATTTGAAAATAATTACTGACAGAAATGAGGAAAAACTTCCAGATAATCTTGGTTTGAAAAGGTCTGATCGAACCAAGCTGGCAATAACTTGACCTGATCTTTCTCATTCTATTCAGAACGTTATGCGATTTAAGGTCCGGTGGTTATTGGTTGTCATGACGCCCCCCCCCCCCCCGTTGGTTTTGCAGCTGCAGCCGAGGACGGTCCACAGCGTGTTCCTTATCCAGCCCAAGAAGAAAGACGCCAGCAAGCTGCTGTTCAAACTTCTGGCTCCGTCCAAGTCCTCGCCCCTGTCCTTCAAGGTCAAACACCCGGAACACTCGCTTTGTGGGCTTCGGCGATGGACACTGCTCTGATGTAGATCTCTTGGGTTTTTTTTTTTGTTTTACTGTTTTTAATACAGAAAGTTCTTGTCAAGGAAATCCCGGAGCTGTCGAATCACATCGACCGGAGTCAGCTGCCGGCCTGCCTGGGCGGATACCTGATGTACTGCCACCAGAGCTGGGTCGCCTTCATCAAGGTCACTTCCTGTCTATGAATCTGCTCTGATGACAAAACACACACACACACACACACACACATCAGCCGTGGTGCATGGCCACGTTTTGTGCATGACTGCGTGTGATGAATTGTTCGGTTGGTGGTGGAGCTGTTGGCAGATGGGTGGAGCCAATGACTTGACTGGTTGACCAGTTGTCTTTTGTGTCAGGATGGAATTGAGGCGTGACGAAAGACGTCGGGTACGTCCGTAATGTCCCCCCCTTTCTCCTTATCTATGGACTTTCACTTCACCCCGGGATGACATCACCGTTGTTTTTCCACCGTTGACGGAGCCACGTGAGAGCCTCGTCATCGCGTCGCTCCAAAATGTGACGCATCACTGATCTCACCAATTCGTGATTCAGCGAGTCTACGTTTCCTATATCTGGTACACTAGAGACTTCTGCACTGCCGTGGGACGTTTTTTTTAAAACGAGTGTTTAAAGGCGGACCTATTTTTACTGGCGTAATGACATTGTTGTTATGCGAGTCACATGTAAGCTGCTGGTCCAATAGCAGTGCGCAAAACATCCAAGATGGCGGCGCCCAAAATGCATCTCATGGCAGTTCAGAGGAGGAAAATGTGACCCAAGCCTTTAATAAGCCATCAAAACTATGTAATAATGCTGAAAAAAAAACATGCAACGTGCTCATCCCCACCCCCCCTTGTGTTTTCCTGTTAATGTATTCATGAGCCATCGAGGGGTCTTTTGTTGGTGAATCAGCAGAATCATTACCAAGTGAAAGAGCCTCTTCGCTTCAGATGTTCAGCTTGACGACATGAGAACCTGATCCACTGGTTCTGCAGGAGATCAACTCCAGCCTCCTCAAGCTTCACACCGACTTCATTCAGTCATAGCGCCACCTTCTGGCCACAGGAACCGCTGATCATATAAACATCATGAAGAAATTGTTCTTGTCCGTTCAACGCCATGAGACATGACGGCGTCTGGTTGTCACCATGGAAACTGCAGGTGGTTGTTCAGTTGTAGCGCCACCCACAGGCAGGCTATGTTATTACACCTGCATGTGTCATAGCTCCATACACTGGTCAGCGAATCGCCACAAGGTGGCGCTCTGGAGGAATTTAACGTTTTTTTATTTCTTTATTGGAGGAACCGAACCGTTTTTGATCAAAACAAACCTGCAGAGCTGCTGACTCGGCACCTTCTGCTCTCTCTCCGCTCTGCTCTCTGTTCTCTCTCTCTGCTCTCTCACTCCTCTCTGCTCTCTCACTCCTCTCTGCTCTCTCACTCCTCACTGCTCTGCTCTCTCTCACTCCTCTCTGCTCTCTCACTCGCTCCGCTCACTCCTCTCTGCTCTCGGTTCTCTCACTCCTCTCTGCTCTCTCTCTTGCTCCTCTGCTCTCTCTCTCGCTCCTCTCGCTGCTCTCTCTCACTGCTCTCTCTCACTCCTCACTCCTCTCTGCTCTTTCTCTCTGCTCTTCGCACTCCTCTCTGCTCTCTGCTCTCTCTCACTCCTCTCTGCTCTCTCACGCCTCACTCCTCTCTGCTCTCTCTCACTCCTCTCTGCTCTCGGTTCTCTCACTCCTCTCTGCTCTCTCTTGCTCCTCTGCTCTCTCTCTCGCTCCTCTCGCTGCTCTCTCTCTCACTCCTCACTCCTCTCTGCTCTTCGCACTCCTCTCTGCTCTCTCACGCCTCACTCCTCTCTGCTCTCTCTCACTCCTCTCTGCTCTCTCACGCCTCACTCCTCTCTGCTCTCTCTCACTCCTCTCTGCTCTCGGTTCTCTCACTCCTCTCTGCTCTCTCTTGCTCCTCTGCTCTCTCTCTCGCTCCTCTCGCTGCTCTCTCTCTCACTCCTCACTCCTCTCTGCTCTTCGCACTCCTCTCTGCTCTCTCACGCCTCACTCCTCTCTGCTCTCTCTCACTCCTCTCTGCTCTCTCTCTCACTCCTCTCTGCTCTCTCTCTCACTCCTCTCTGCTCTCTCTCTCACTCTTCTCTGCTCTCTCTCGCTCCGCTCACTGCTCTCTCTCACTCAGGACCCGGTGTGTCCAACCAGTTGGAGACCCGGAGCCACGGCACACAAAGAGCCACATGTGGGCTACAAACCAACTTCCTCTCATATGAGCCAGAAATGCAGTTTATTATTAATCAGTAAGACAAACATTTACTTCTCTGTTAATGTGACACAGTTGAGTATTAAAGAGATGGACAGAGGGAGGGAGAGATTATCTTTTCGGTGCATGGACAACTTCTTTGAGCATTATTGATTTGAAGAATTGGTTTTCAATGTATATTTAACACATTTGGAAGGATTCTTTAGTGTATCCGACACAAAAACACAAGATATATTAATATATTAGACACAACAATGAAGTTAAAACGCCGCTTCATAGATGACGGCGGTGAGTGATGCGTTCAGGGGCTCGTCAACGTGTCAGAAGCTGCTTTCTGACACGTTGACAAGCTGCGGCGCTCCTACAGTAGCCATGTTTGCATGATTCTTTTCAGCATTATTACATATTTTTGGTGGCTTGTTAAAGGTTTGGGTCGCGTTTTCCTCCTCTGAACTGCCATAAGATCTATTTTGGGCGCCGCCATCTTGGATGTTTTGCACTCTGCTATTGGACCAGCAGCTGACATGTGACTCAGACGCAGCGCACATAACTACAATATCATTACACCAGTGAAAATAGTGCCGAATTTAAACACCGGTTTTAGAAAACTGTGGGATTATACATGGAGGACTTTTTGACATCTCGCTCAGGACTAATATGTCTTTGTGACGGTGTAAAGACCTGCTTGTATGTTATTCTTCTGTCTCCTCACTGGACCTTCTCCCCTTTTGAAAAGAAACTTTACAGATGACGATGATGTTTTTTTTTTAACTCATTTTGCTGCTTGTGGGTTTAATATCAGCGCTAATGTATCACGTGACCGACACGAGCGTCTTAGGCGGGCGTAACAGAGAGAATTCAGTCATTTTTCAAACTAAAAGCTTGTTCAGAGTCTGATAATAAATAAAACAGAAATAATGTTTGCAAAGACTGCTCTTCACGAGAATAAAAAAAACCATATGATACCATACAAAATATATATGCACATATACTAGATATATGACACGTTATAGAACATATAAATTAGAAATAATATGTAAAAGTACTTTGTGCAGGATTTATTTTCTCCCAAAAATTCTGAAGTCTCATTCGTAGATGAGTCGTCCTAGAATCAGACTCTCTGGTCATGGGTATTGTGTGTAATGAATTAATCTGGCTTAAAAAGATGTTTTTCCCTCTTTGTCCGTCTCTCGCTCTGTCTCGCCCTCTTTGTCTGTCTCTCGCCCTCTTTGTCTGTCTCTCGCCCTCTTTGTCTGTCTCTCGCCCTCTTTGTCTGTCTCTTTTGCCCACTATGTCCGTCTCTCGCCCTCTTTCTCGGTCTCTCGCCCTCTTTCTCTGTCTCTCGCCCTCTTTCTCTGTCTCTCGCCCTCTTTCTCGGTCAGACCATCTTTCTCTGTCTGTCTCCCTCTTTTTCTGTCTGTCTCCCTCTTTTTCTGTCTGTCTCCCTCTTTTTCTGTCTGTCTCCCTCTTTTTCTGTCTGTCTCCCTCTTTTTCTGTCTGTCTCCCTCTTTTTCTGTCTGTCTCCCTCTTTGTCTCTCAGCACACAGAAAGGAAACCTCAGTAAATACTAAACTCAATGAACATTATCTGATAAATGATTGGCGTTTGAGGAACTTAAAGGAACGTTGACAGGAGTTTCTTTAGGTGTATTACCATGGAGGAGAGTTTCTTTAGGTGTATTACCATGGAGGAGAGTTTCTTTAGGTGTATTACCATGGAGGAGAGTTTCTTTAGGTGTATTACCATGGAGGAATGTTTCTTTAGGTGTATTACCATGGAGGAATGTTTCTTTAGGTGTATTACCATGGAGGAGAGTTTCTTTAGGTGTATTACCATGGAGGAGAGTTTCTTTAGGTGTATTACCATGGAGGAATGTTTCTTTAGGTGTATTACCACGGAGGAGAGTTTCTTTAGGTGTATTACCACGGAGGAGAGTTTCTTTAGGTGTATTACCACGGAGGAGAGTTTCTTTAGGTGTATTACCATGGAGGAATGTTTCTTTAGGTGTATTACCATGGAGGAATGTTTCTTTAGGTGTATTACCATGGAGGAGTGTTTCTTTAGGTGTATTAACATGGAGGAATGATTCTTTAGGTGTATTACCATGGAGGAATGTTTCTTTAGGTGTATTACCATGGAGGAATGTTTCTTTAGGTGTATTAACATGGAGGAATGTTTCTTTAGGTGTATTACCATGGAGGAGAGTTTCTTTAGGTGTATTACCATGGAGGAGAGTTTCTTTAGGTGTATTACCATGGAGGAGAGTTTCTTTAGGTGTATTACCATGGAGGAATGTTTCTTTAGGTGTATTAACATGGAGGAATGATTCTTTAGGTGTATTACCATGGAGGAATGATTCTTTAGGTGTATTAACATGGAGGAGAGTTTCTTTAGGTGTATTACCATGGAGGAGAGTTTCTTTAGGTGTATTACCACGGAGGAGAGTTTCTTTAGTTGTATTACCATGGAGGAGAGTTTCTTTAGGTGTATTACCATGGAGGAATGTTTCTTTAGGTGTATTAACATGGAGGAGAGTTTCTTTAGGTGTATTACCATGGAGGAGAGTTTCTTTAGGTGTATTACCACGGAGGAGAGTTTCTTTAGTTGTATTACCATGGAGGAGAGTTTCTTTAGGTGTATTACCATGGAGGAATGTTTCTTTAGGTGTATTACCATGGAGGAGAGTTTCTTTAGGTGTATTACCATGGAGGAGAGTTTCTTTAGGTGTATTACCATGGAGGAGAGTTTCTTTAGGTGTATTACCATGGAGGAATGTTTCTTTAGGTGTATTACCACGGAGGAGAGTTTCTTTAGGTGTATTACCATGGAGGAGAGTTTCTTTAGGTGTATTACCATGGAGGAGAGTTTCTTTAGGTGTATTACCATGGAGGAATGTTTCTTTAGGTGTATTACCATGGAGGAGAGTTTCTTTAGGTGTATTACCATGGAGGAGAGTTTCTTTAGGTGTATAACCATGGAGGAGAGTTTCTTTAGGTGTATTACCACGGAGGAGAGTTTCTTTAGGTGTATTACCATGGAGGAATGTTTCTTTAGGTGTATTACCATGGAGGAGAGTTTCTTTAGGTGTATTACCATGGAGGAGAGTTTCTTTAGGTGTATAACCATGGAGGAGAGTTTCTTTAGGTGTATTACCATGGAGGAGAGTTTCTTTAGGTGTATAACCATGGAGGAGAGTTTCTTTAGGTGTATTACCATGGAGGAGAGTTTCTTTAGGTGTATAACCATGGAGGAGAGTTTCTTTAGGTGTATTACCATGGAGGAGAGTTTCTTTAGGTGTATAACCATGGAGGAGAGTTTCTTTAGGTGTATTACCATGGAGGAGAGTTTCTTTAGGTGTATTACCATGGAGGAATGTTTCTCTGTGCAGGACATCAACGTCTTCGTCCAGGAGTTCCAGTCGGTGGTGCAGCGGCTGCCGTCGTGTTTCTCCACGCTGCAGACTCTCTCCAGGCTGCCGGCATCTCACAGCGAGCTGCAGAACTTCTGCTCAGTCAACGAGGCCAAGTTCAGGCAGCTCAGGAGGTCGGGCTCTGCCAGTAACACACACACACACACACACACACACACACACACACACACACACACACACACACACACACACACACACACACACACACACACACACACACACACACACACACACACACACACACACACACACACACACACACACACACACACGCACGCGCAATAGACTTCACTGATACTTCAGTGTTTGAACTTTGCTGGATGGTCTGAATGTTTTTTCTTTGGCATGAACTTCCTCTTCTAGGAATCGTTTTGTTGGTTTATGAACCAAGTTAAGAGTTTAGTATTAGAAATATTATGTGGCTTCTTATTGGAATTGGGCAAACTGGAGTGGAAAGTACAGAGAAGTGTTCCAGAGGAAGCTGAAAACTGTTCCTTCATGAACTGGTCACATGTGCAGGAGAACTTTGTAGTGCAGAGAAACAGAGAAGGCTCAACACTCGGTGGTTCTTCTCATGGGTTTGACCTTTGAATGCTCTGGAAATCAGCTTTCCCAGTCCTCCTCCTGAACCTTAAAGCGGCAGTGTATTAACGAGGTGTGTGCTGTGCAGGGAGCTGGGTCTGGACCAGCTGCTCCGGCACTGCGAGAGCCTGGTGGAGAAGCTGCGCTGCCCCGAGACCGACCCCTGCTACCAGGACATGGCTGGCACCGCCCTCTTCACACACACCGCCTTCGACATGCTCCACAACCACAGCAGGTCTCAGCCTCTCCTCCTCCTCCTCCTCCTCCTCCTCCTCCTCCTCCTGCAGCAGCTTCTCTGAGCTCTTCTGCAGGAACTTCATGACATCTTTTAACACGACTTTGCTCCAAAACACAGTGGACCGTTTTTTTTTTTTTTTTTTTTAATGTCAAACTGGTTATGAAAGCAGCAACGAAGCAGGTTATGAACTGGGGACTTTGTTTCTAAAAGAGGAGTTTGCAGCGTCTTGATTTCACCATGGAGACGATTATTCCCCCCCAAAATAAAGAATTCAATAGAATAGAATGGCACCGTGGAGTAGGGGTGTGCGATATGGACAAAAAATAATATCTCGATATTTTGGGGGATTTTGACGATAACGATAATTAGACGATATTCTTTAAGTGTGTGTTTTTTACAGCCTGAGTTATAGCTCAGATGTCCTGCTGGACCATAAATCCGTCGTTGTTGCAAAGTGTGGCACCTTCTGCAGTTCATTCATCAGAGTTTGGCGACATGAATCATACAGGTTGGGCAGAGCAGTTTCGCTGAAATATTTCCGACCAGGCACTGTATATCTCGGGTCCAGCGTATTCACAAGCTGTTTAAAGCCTTCTCTCTCCACCACCTGAATCGGCACCATTTCTTTTGCTATATAATTGGTGATAGCATTTGTTACGTCTCGCCATCGGGTGCTTTTTTTTGTCATAAGGCAGTTTTCTGTTGATTGAGTCCGCTAACGTTTGTTGGCTGTGTCGTGCAGCAGGTAGCGTTACCTTCGCCGACTTAGGTTTTTCTTTGGCAGCTAGCTTTTGACATTCTTCGTATTCCTTCGTGTGGTTAGTCCGCAAGTGGCGAAACAGGTTGGTTGTCGAGCTGCATTTAGCGGCAACGGCTTTTCGACACACTTTGCAGATTACGGTCTTTTGGGTGACGTCAGTCTTTTCAAAGCCGAAGTACTTCCATGCAACTGAAGTCGGTCCACGTCTTGGAATTAAATCTTCTGAAGTTGGAGCGTCCGCGGGCGGTGTGTCCATGTCGTCTTTCCAATGTTTATGTTTAGAGGCACGCTAACCTGCCGGGAACACGCCAGTGAGAGATCATGTGACCTGCTGCGGTTTGCTGCTTTAACGCAAGTTACGTAACTCTTGTTCAGTGAATGTGTGGGGTTTCAACGTGTGTTTTTAGTTGTTTTAGTGAAGTCCTTTGCACACTCGATAACGTAAATTTGCACATCGTTAAAACAACAATGATGATATTATCGTAAACGATGTATATCGCCCACCCCTACCGTGGAGACGGACTGAAACGGGTCTATATCATGGAACAGATGAGGCGACGTCTGAAAACGGATTTTTGTGCAAAGATAGAAAGATGCGGAGTCCAACTAGACGTTGATTAAAATGGAGCGACGCAAAAGAAGAGGAAACGTCTTCAAATAATGAAACATGGCGCATATTCATATTTGTTTGATACAGATTTTGATTTTACATGTCAAGAGGTGAATGTTGTCAGTTTTCTTTTTTTAAAGAAAAACTGCAAATGAAAAATAATTTTAAAAAATTAAATAAAGAGCATTCAAACAGTCACAGTGAAAACCAGGAGGGACTGCTGGCAGAAAGCTGCCGACCTCGTTGATGCACATCTTTGAGAGACTATTAGTGCCGTCAAAAATAATGTATTGATTTTAAAACGTTTAACTCGTTTAAAATTAAAAAGAAAAATGCAGTTTAAGTTTACTTCAGCTTTTTTTTTTTACTTCAGTTTTCCCTGCCTGCCCGGTGTAACGATGAGATAAATATCAAGGCAGAAAGTTTGACTCTAAAAAGTTCCTGGTGACGGTTGGAGAAGGTGAAAATCATTTACCGTACTTTGTGAAGCCGGGTTTAAGGTTCACACTAGTAGTTCTGCAGCGAAACGGCAGGTTGCCATTAATCCCTCCCTAACTAAAATAAAACAAACTCCTCAGCAATCAGGATCTTCCACGAAGGGGCAGGTCATTATCCAAGAGCTCTGAATGGTCAGGAGGCGGAGCTTCGGGGCTCTTTCGATGGCTCGGGGGAGGACCTGCAGGAAGTTCAGCCTCTCATCGAGCCGTTTCCTGTTGGGTTTTTTTCCTCCTAGAATCACTGCAGCGGTGGAGAAGGTGGAGCTGCTGTGGCAGCAGACCTTTTCTAAAGCCCGCCTGCAGCTGCAGCTCTTCCACCTGCGGGACGAGGCTCTGCAGGTAGCGCCGTGTCGCCCCGTTCATCCTTTTCCAACCCGCCGTCCTCAAACCTGACTCGGCGTCTTCTGCCACTTGCAGGCCACCGAGAAGATCCAAGCGTTTCTCCAGGAGAAGCTGCAGCCCTACAGGGTCCACATCTCCAAAGACACCGCGCAGGCCGCCATGTTGGCGTCTGAATTTGAAGCCTCCGTTCACACTCCTGCCATGGTATGACCTTTCACCTTCCTGTTGGTGGCAAGTGCATCTGCCCCCCCGGGGGGGGGGGTTGTAGAGCTTCTCTTTGGCCCCGTTTACACAACTTGACACCCAATCTGTTAAAAAGTGTTGCGTTTCCAACGGTGTAGTTAGTATGCCGGGCCACGGGAGGGCGCTGTTGCTTGATGATGTAATGAAACGACTGACGTGGGCAGAGAACTGTAGCTAGAAACGTAAAGAAAATCATGAGAACCAAACCTCCGTCTGAGTCAACTATTAAACTACTGATATGGACGGTAAAACGAGAGTACGACTGCCGGTCAAGCCACAATGGGTCGGCCATATTTGTTTACAAGCAGATGAGCAGAAGGGGAGGGAGGGGGAGATGCTCCGGAGCCTCCATCAGTCTCAGCAGGAGGCAATAGCTACCGTGAAAGACTCTTTCCACCACGAGAGCCGTGATCAAAACCTTTTTTTCCCAGATATACTCGTATTCGTTGTCGTGACAACGGGGCCTTAGGTTGACCTGTAGCCGTGGCCGTGTGGCCCAATGTGGGTCTTGTGCTTCAGATGCATTTGTTTCACAATTCATTACTACGGAGTTACTTCCCGGTCCTGTGAACGCCACCGATTTGCCGTGATGCTATTTGCTGGTCTCGTCCAGGCGCTGGTGCGCTCTGCTGAGGAGCTGGGCCGCGCGGTGGCGGAAATCCTGCCGCTGGACCCCCCCGACAAGGAGAGCTGGCTGCTGGACCTGGAGAGGCTGGAGGACAGGCTGCACTCCGCCGTGCACTTCACCCTGCAGACCCTGCGGGCCGTCTCCAACCACCATCGCTACTACGACAAGGCCAGTGGGAAATTCTGCAATGGATGGATGGATAGATTTACTCTATTCATCCCCAGAGGGAAATTAAAATGTCAGTGACAAATGTTTTCAAAAGCGTCATTTTAGCAACTTTCTCCTGAAGCTGGAGACGACGACGATTTTGAAGTTAATCATGGAGACGTGAACTTTTAACAAGCTCTCTGGCACTCGTCACTAAAACTCCAGGGTGATCGAGGAAATAAAAAAAAAAATGTAACTTGTGTTCATCGTTGTGTCACATGAGGGAGTTTCTGTAGAGAAAATGCACCGCTGAGGTCGGTGGGGTCAGTAACTTCACGGCTTGGTTCCAGCTTGAATAGTTTAATGTACAATTTTGGCATTATCATAGCAAGTAATGGTCATTTTCAGGAAACACTGGGTGCAAACTGGAGTTAAATCTCTGCATGCATAAAGTTCTCCGTGTGATGGTGGAATATAATAATGAGAAAGACATACATTGCTCGACATGTTTCAACATAATTGGCTTCAAAGGGTGTCTGGATTGTTCTGTTGGAACGAGCTGCATTACCAGGAATGTCCACTAGTCTGATAGGTTCTGGTAGCTTCAGCAGGAGGACGTTCAAACTAACGTTACTGTCGCTGTTTCACAATAATCTCAATGGATTGTGGGTGGGAGCCTTGTACAACTGTCATTTGACAGAAGAAAAAAAACTTGTGCATCTCCAGGAAACCATTTAAACTTCAACTCAAGCTGACAATTTACAGTCAAACCATCATTTTTGCTGAGCAGAAAGAAACTCGTTGAAGACGTTCACTTTACTTCACACTATGAACTACTTTAGATCATCAACTCCATTAATGCTCATTGCAGTTGCAGTATTAATACTTTTCATTCTCAAATGACCCATGTTCAGAATGCATGCATGATGGACTCATTACACCATCTTGTGGTACAAAGTGGTATTGCAAGACACTGCAAATGTTCAGATGACCTGGATCGTTCCTCGTTTTGTGTTTACCGTGTTCAATCATTGTTTGAATGTCTTAAACCGACATTGCCGAAGGTTGTGCCCTTTTATGATCGGAAGAAATTAGTTGTTTTTCGATATCGGTGTCTTTAGAGTCGCCAAACTGAAGCGTTTTTGTTCCTCTTCCAGGCCAACACGTGGTACTGCTCGGTTCTCCACGAGAGCTTCCTGCAGGAGCTCCTGTCCGGGGTCCGAGGAGACGAGGCTCCGGGCCCCAGGCCCAGGAAGAGCTGGGGGACCATCCCGGCGTGGAGACGAAAGCTCTCGGCGTTCCTCAAGAAGAATCCCTGTCCAGACGTGGAGGAGCTGCTCCACCTGGCTCACCTGTCCAACGCCATCCCGGACGAGGAGATCCGGCAGGCGGGCGGGGAGATGTCTCGCAGGTTGGCTCCACGTCACAGAAAGCGCCGGGCCATGAGACGATGAGTCGTTGTCGTTTCTGTTTATTGGGAGACTTTTTATCCCCCGCCGTGGCCGATAGGCCCCGAAGGGGGATCTTGAAACAGTCTCTGTACGTCCGTACGTCCGTCCGTTCGAACGTTTCTACCTAGATCTCGGCAACCCCTGGGCCCACAGTGACCAAACTTCACATGTGGATACATCTCAGAGGGGGAAGGGATGCTATGGTGACCTTGACCTAATTTGCATATTAAGTAGGTCACAGGGTCACGAAGTGCTTAAAAACACATTTTGGGCTCTGGAGGCCTAGGTTTTTGAGCTAGAGCTCTGAAATTCTATACACGCATGATACACACTCCAGGGATAACCTCCAGTACACCAAGTGACCTGACCTTGACCTTGAAGATTGGTAGGGTCTGAAGTTTGCTCGTCATTGTTGCACAATGCATGTATTTTCATATAAACATTTCTCCTCATTTCTTAGCAGTTCCTGGACCCACAGTCACCAAACTTCACACATGGACACTCCACCTGGGGAGAAGGGGCACCATGGTGACCATGACCTAATTTGCATATCAGGTCACAGGGTCACTAAGTGCATAAAAAACACCTTTTGGGCTCTGGAGACGTATTTTGACATAGCTTATGAAGAAGACCTTTCAGATTCTACATAATTATCTACTAGGACCCATGGAACACCCTCTAGTGTACCAAGTGTGCTGCCTTAGAGCTGGCTTTGTGAGAAAATATAAAGCCCTCCGGCGGGGGATTAGCCGAGCAACGGCCTTCTTGTTTTTTCTAATTTGGCAACGGCATTGACATTGTTTCTGTCTGAAAAGTATATTTGTAGGTTCATTCCTTTGGAAGTCCATTTTTATGCTGAGACTCGCCCTTTTTGGCACTTGGATGCAGTCTTGTTACTATAGAATAGAATCACTCCCGTCACATCTGGACCAGACGTAGCTCCCTCTTGTACACGTAAACCACATTATGATTTGGAAAACGCGGGTATATAAAAGTGCATTTTGATCAGGAGAAAGCTTGGACCTTTTAGTCCCGTACATATAAACTTTAATCACATTTCTGGTGAGCTCCGGGCCACTGGTCCTATTTTTTTACTCTTATTCTGAAGGTGTTGTCACACGTAATGTTGGTTACAAGATATTTTAGTTGCTTTGAGCACATTAGAAGAAAAGTTCAGCTCAACCTGCTTTGAAACCAGCTGATGACGAAATCCTTGTTTTGTTTTTTTTTAACTGATCCAGATGCATGACCCTGAGGAAGCTCCTCATTTCTTCCGGCTCGGTGGATGTTGGGACCCTCCAGAAGGCCCTGCAGTGGCAGTACCACTTGTTGCGTAGTGAACATAACGACGGGTCTCTGGCTCACGACGCGACGGACTCGAGGATCTCTTCAGGGTCGGACCGAGCGTCAAGGAACCGGGAAGCGTCTCGTCCTCCCAGAGCGTCTCCGGCTGCTCCCCAGGGCTCGTCGGACTCCGGGTTCGACGGGGCCCGCGGGGGGAACCGAGGAGCAGGAGGCTCTGCCGACCGGGCTCGGCCTCGACCCCAGCAGCGGGGATCGGTGGGAAACTCCTCCGGGGCCGACTCGCTCAGCGTTGCCGTGGAGGCGGAGAGCGAACCCGGGAACCCCTGGCTCAGCATGCCGCTTGACGACCTTGGAAACTCGCCAGAAGCCGCCGCCCCACAGAAAGGAGACGGCGACTTCGGCGAGGGAACATCTGGGCGGTCCCACAGCTCTCAGGGTCTGCCCACCCAGGTGGAGAAAGAATTGCAGACCAGGAACTGGATCCTGCAGTCACAGAGGGACCCGGGGGACCCGGGGGACCCGGCGCTCGGCTCCATGGACCACGTTCTGTCCAGCACCATGACTGACGGCCGGGACGCCACCTTGTGTTCCACGGAGGGGAAACAGACTCTTCTCTGGGACTCTTACGATCTCCACGACCAGAACCTCCACTCCGCCGACAGGTAAAGCTTCACTGTCAAACCTGGTCGCATGCACAGGTGAGGAGGTGACGCTTCACTCCTTCAAAGGAAAGTTGTCCGTTTAAATCCTGCGGAGGAGCAGAGGTTCGGTCAGTCTACTGCTCACAACCTTTCTGGAAATGCTGTTGGAAACGTCATGGCTTGGCTCATAGGAAATTAGAAATTGAATCTTAAACAAGAGCAACATTTTATATTCATATTTGGTTTATTTTGAAAAATAAGAGTCAAATCGTTAAAACAAAGGAAAAGGCGGCGGTTTCTTGGGGAGGGTGTTTAATGTAAATTGTACAATATTAATTTCATGTTAATAGGAGATAATCCACTGATGACATTTCCGCCATGAGATTAAACTCAACATTGTTTTTTCTTTTATCCCCTTCCAGTGGTTTCACGTCTCTCTCGCCGTCTCCACCGATTCTAGTAGTTTTGCTGCTTTCAACATAACTATTAGTTTCTCTCCACGTGTCAAACAGTCTCTCCATGTTGAATGAAACTTTATTCTCCTGATACTTTGTTTAATTGGAGGTGATCCTGCTTCGTCTACCAAAAGGAGACGTTACAAACTCGACGTTTGTGAAAGGCAGTAGGAGACACAGATTTTATTACTTCAACTCTTATTTAGTTTCACCTGCAAAAGCAAGAGAAGAGACTGAAATGTCTTCTTGAAGTACACTAAAAATGAGTTGAGTGTTTTGTGTAATGTTGGAGTCTGTGGAGAGGAGCAGGGCGGAGAGATGTTTGGACTTAAGTTCAGCAGCTGACTGTCACTTTCTCTGACTGGAACCCTTTGAATCATGTGGGGTACTGGCAAAATAAGATTAAAAAAAAAACCACGTAGACACAAGGACAGATACTTTCTAACGGTCTATGTGAGACTGGAGCGCAACAGTACGACTATTCTAATGAAACTGCAGGAATCGATCCCCAAAGTACCTCACCTGAAACCTCTTGCAGAAACGTACAGAACATTTTGATCTTCTGTACTTTTCTGAACAGACGAGTTATGTGCTTCTTTTTCAAATATGAAAACGCAGCTGGAAACGGGTGGAGCAGCTCAAACTGCCTCCTTGTTCCCCGTGAAGGAGGAAAAGCCTTCAAGTCTTCTTATTCCCTGTAAAATGTTTCTACATGATGCAGACCTGTCCTGTCGCTCACTGAACCCCCGTCACTCATTTCCTCCTCCAGCGTGACGGAGCCGGCGCCGGGCGACTGGGAGCTGGAGGAGCAGGAGGGTCCAAGGCGGGTGGAGCCGGCGCCGGGCGACTGGGAGCTGGAGGAGCAGGAGGGTCCAAGGCGGGTGGAGCCGGCGCCGGGCGACTGGGAGCTGGAGGAGCAGGAGGGCCTGAGGCGGGTGGAGCTGACGCTGGGCAGGGCGCACCAAATACTGCAGGTAAGAATGGAAAGGCCCGTGCCGACCCCCCCCCCCCCCCGCCGTTCTCTGTGACTCCTGACGTGTTGTTGGTGGCTGTGCAGGAAGAAGAACACGCCGCGGCTCAGGAGGCTGTGCTGGACGCTCTGCTGGGATCGGAGGGCGGCCATGATGTGTGGCCTCAGTGCAGCACCGCCGCCGCCACTCGGGTCTGTGAAACATCCGTCGCGTTGCTCTGCCTCACTTCTCCTCAAATAGCTCATCACACCAGAAGAAGAAGAAATTCAATACAATACAAAATGAAAGTTTTCACATTTCTGAATGAAAGGGAGCAGAAAGAAGATTAACTTGTAGTTTATAAAGGATTTATCCTTTTTATTTCAAATTAAAAGTAAATGGCAAAAATCAAACAAACCAAACGACTAAAGTAGGAGCGGTCCACACAGTCACATATCGGTTCCTTTTTTCAAAAAATACTTTGATTCTTTTGCGTCGTTTACAATAATATTCTTGATTTTTGTCACTTTTTTTAAAATCTTACGTGCGTTTTAGAATCTCGATTGTTTCATAACGGCACCACTTTTAGCAAAAGGCATCGTTCCTTTACTTTGGTCCTGAACGTCTTATTTTTCAGTTATAGTTGCTTTCTCTTTTTGCAAACATTTAAACATTGACATTTCTTCATGAGCGTCATACATAATCTGCAGAATGCTATAATCAGCCATGTCATTTTTTATTACTTGCAATTTTAACTGGTTGTATTGTATTTGTCTTTTTCTGGCTCTTGAGGAATTCCCTCAGTAGGTCAGATATGAATCAAACAGCTCTACACAACACCAGCTAATAAATCCTTCCGCATTCCTCATTTTACATAATGAACCGTTTTGTCCAGTCTGCTGTTGGAGCTTGAATCACAATGAAGAGAAATAATTTCTCTCCCCTCCTACCGTTCCCAGTTAAATCACAACCTGCTTGTAAAAAAGCACATTTCAAGCCGCTGGATGTTGTGAGCATCTGGACAGATTGACTCGACAAATCTGAGCTCAAACATTCTATATTAA
This sequence comes from Blennius ocellaris, assembly GCF_963422515.1. Classification (NCBI taxonomy): domain Eukaryota; kingdom Metazoa; phylum Chordata; class Actinopteri; order Blenniiformes; family Blenniidae; genus Blennius; species Blennius ocellaris. The sequence goes on along the minus strand of NC_137667.1, from coordinate 19,294,875 downwards.
CATTTTTTCCGCTCATATCTTTCTATAGATTTGATAAAAATCTTTATCCCCATGAGTTTTTATATATTTGTCCTTTTTAGCTGCATTTGTCTCTTGAGAAATCTGCACCGATATGGATGAGGCCACCATTTCATTGTTCTGGATGTGAAGTTCTTTGGGTAACGAGGAGTAAACACTGGTTATTGTGTCATGGTGGAAGGTATTTCTGTGCTTCTCTTCCAGATGTCCTCCTGGGAGCTGGCTGAAGCTGGAGTTCTTGGACTGGACGATTCCTTCGAGCCCGACGGCCTCGTCGATCTCGATTCCTCCGATCACCACCTCTTGGAAAATCCTCCATCCTCTTCCACTGGAGCATCTGTGAGCATCAGGCCAGACCTGAGGACGGAGCTGCTCCAGGTCCACCTGCTGGACCAACTGATCAGGGAGGAAAACCTGGAGATTGACAAGCTGCGCTGCAGCGACCAGGCTCTAGATGATCAGCTGAGAGAAGGTCAGACCTCCAGTGGAGGCAGAGAGGAGGAGGAGGAGGAGGAGGAGGAGGAGGAGGAGGAGGTTGGTAGATGTTTGATAAAGGATGAGCCGAGAAGAAAAGATGTTGGAGCAGGTGACGACTCCAGATCAGAGCACAGACCCTCCACTGAGTTACTCCACAAGGATTGTTGGGAACCTTGGGACTCTGGTGAACCTGGGGACTCTGGTGAACCTGGGGACTCTGGTGAACCTGGGGACTCTGGTGAACCTGGGGACTCTGGTGAACCTGGGGACTCTGTCGAACTCGGAGAGGCCTCGTTGAAACCCGTGTGTGAAGATGGAAGCAACTCGTTGTTGGGTGTCAGAACCTCTGTGTTCGGTTCTTCTGACGTGGAGGGACTCTCTGAAGACCCAGGTCGGCGATGTCCCTGGGGGGCGGGGTTAGACGTGTCACAGACGCAGCGCCTCCCAGCTGAGTCGGGACTCGGCGAGGCGTCATGGCAGCAGGTCCGTCGGGGCTCTGAAGCACCTGGATTTGAAAGCGTCTCACCTCGACTGTTCCTCTCTGGAGAAAAGCTGGACCGACCTGAAGACCTGTGTAATCTAGAACCTTCTCTTACCCCTGGAGTGAGGCCAGATGAAGAACCCTTTGACCCGGGGGTAAATCCAGTCCTCCGTCCTTCCGTGCCAAAACCAAGAAAGACTCTGCTGCCTGGAGACGACGGACGACCAGAAAGTCCCGATTCGACAGGCGGTTCAGATCCGGCAGAAGGTCCTGGTCTCGCCAAACCATCAGAGGTGGACGCCCTGCCAGAGAGCAGGACTGCGGGACGCGTCCGCCCAAATCAACAAGGCAACGCCCACAACCCTTCACTTCCAGTCAACTCTGAGACCACCACTGCCGCTTCCTCACAAACGCCCTCACCACCCTCCGCTCCACGTCATGAGCAGGAGTGTCCAGATCCACTGCCTCCTGAAGGGCAGCGCCGGCGGGTCCAGGACGGTCCCAGTGGGACTCAGAGCTCCGAGTCTGTGAGGTGTCCAGGAGTCCAGGACCGGCCCAGCTGCTCCATGAGACCGGTGAGAAGCTCTGAATGACAGGAAGTCTTGAACAAAGCAAGAGCAAAGAACATCCTGATCACATCCTAATGCAGATCTCACTGAGTCACAAAGTATTTACCTGGCGATGTGATCGAACTCCAGTTTTCTCCCTTCTGATTTTCAGATGACCGATTACCAGACGCCGGTAGTGCTGGACACCGGCTCCTGCCTGATGAAGGCAGGACTTGCAGACCAGGATCTGCCACAAGTTGTGTTCCCGACAATAATTGGAATGCCAAAGTATGAGGTGAGGACAGCGTCTTTCAAAAATGTGTTGTAGGACGTACTTTCTATCATGAGTACAGCCCCACATGATGGTGTGAACTGCAGGAGGGGTTCCAGGTAAACTCTCAATAAGCACCATGGAAACTCTTCTGATTGATCGGCTCAACAGCCGGAGTCCTTGTGAACGGACTGCCGGACTACAGCAAAGCGTATAAAACGATAGAACGACGAGTAAGCTCGATGTCTTCTGGCTCTTTGTTCTTTGTCCTGGACAAAGACCAAGGAAGTTGCTGCTGCAGGAGCACTGAGAGTCGCCTCCTGCTCCATTAATCACGACGCCAAGAGTCCCACACATTTCTTTCTTTACATTCTCAGCGTTTTCTGAATCCACAGACTTCCAGAGTTTTCTGGGTGTTTGAATCTGAGGCCATTTGGTTTCTGCGTCTCCAGGAAATCATGAACGACAGCGTGGAAAGAGAGACCTTCATCGGCCAGGATGCTCAACACATGAGGGGCGTCTTGGCTCTGAAGCACCCCATAAAGAACGGGATCATTCGCTCGTGGGATGACGTGGAGAAGGTTGGTGGTCCACCACTGGTTCCGAGCTGCTGCAGCTTGAACCAGCCGGTTCGGTTGTTTTGTTTTTTTTAGCCTAAATTGTGAAGAACTGGTCTGGATGTGTAAAAATGATTGGTAGTCTTTAAGCGTCGGACTGGTGGGTGACCGGCGGCCGGTGTCTTCTCAGATCTGGCACCACACCTTCCAGCAGCTGGGCGTGGACCCGGAGGATCACCCCGTCCTGCTGACCGAGGCCGCCATGAACCCGCGGGAGAACCGCCAGCGCACGGTGGAGATCATGTTCGAGTGCTTCTCCGTGCCCTTCACCTACGTGGCCATGCAGGCGGTGCTGGCGCTGTACGCCGACGGCAGGACCACTGGTACGTCCTCCTCCTCCCCCCCCCCCCCCCCCCCGGCGCCGTCCAGGACGCTCCTCTGACGGCCGCCCCTTTGCTCTGCAGGCGTGGTGTTCGACTCTGGAGACGGGGTGAGCCACAGCGTCCCCGTGTTCGAAGGTTACTGTCTGCCGCACGCCGTGCAGCGCCTCCCGCTGGCTGGAGCCGACATCACCACGCACCTCAAACAGGTGGTGGCCTCATCCTCACCTCCACACACTCCGGGACTATTTTCTGTGCTTTCATGAAATCGGATTGGTTTGAAACTCTTGAGCGTTTTGTCCCTGGGTCAGATTCTGAACGCTTCTCTGAAGAGAACGTGGAAGAGTAGAAATGTGTATTAAAAAACCCCAGTTAATACATAGAATAACAAGGAAATGGACACTGGGATCCTCATGCAGTAGAAAGACTATAAGAAGGTCTTTCAGAGTGAATAAGGCAGAGGACAGATCAGGGCTTTTAATTGTGTAGTTTGTCCTCTAGTGGGACTTCCTGTCTGAGCTGGTATCGATTCTGGTTCCCTTGCAGCTCCTGCAGGAGCAGGGCGTGTCCATGCGCACCACGGCGGAGGACGAGATCGTCAGGGAGATGAAGGAGAAGTGCTGCTACGTGGCTCCGAACTACGAGGAGGCGCTGAAGGGAGGGGCGGCGGCGAGCGGCGGCGAGGAGGCGTGCTACACCCTGCCGGACGGACGGCTCGTCACGCTCGGCACGGAGAGGTTCAGGTAACCGTCGGCCGGAGGAGGAAACCCAATCCGCCCCGGGGCGGCCTCACGGGAGGAGGGCGCCGAGCGGCAGCTCTTTTTAAAAAAAGCTGCTCACTTCCCCCTCAGGCCACACAGGTGCTGGGAAACGCTGTCGAAAACCTGCTGAACCCCGTTTAATAACGGCTTTTCCAACAATAGGAATCCAAAGTGTGTTCTAGAACGGCAAATCTGGTGAGAAAGAAGACATTTTAAACACGGCGAAATAATCAAAAGCTCGTTTAAAAACGAGGTGAACAAAAAGATGTGAGCCTGGATCAACATTTGGATGTGGGTCAGTCGAGGGAAGGTTTCATTGTTTTAAAAAGGTTTGAGTTGCTTGTATAGAGGGATCACTGGGCTCCGTCACTTCCTGCAACACTGCGCACGGCCGTTGACAGGAAAGCGCCACTGTGACCATGTCGTGCTGCCGGTTGTACAAAACGTTCTGATGAAAACAATAAAACGCGTCAACTGGAACACCTTCCAGGGCGGACGGGAGACGTCTTTGGTTGCAGGCTATTGGAAGAAGCGATTAGAACAAGCAGATAATTAAAAATAAATGCACCGATCTGCAGCGTCTACAGCAGGGGTGTCAAACATGCGGCCCGGGGGCCAGAACCGGCCCACCAGACCATCTTAATCCGGCCGCCATGTGATTTTTGAGGTGTGAAGTATAAAAATTTAAACTGACAGAGGCTGATATAAAACCACCCTGGGTCAGAATTTGACCCCCGACATGAATGCATCTGTGGAGGTCACATAACGCAACACCTTTCACAATAAAACAATGAGTCCGATTTATGTGAAGTGATACTTTAGACACGTAAACTCAAAACAATTTCCAGATGACAAATTGTTTTAATCCTGAATAAACATATGATATCCAGATACAGGTGACTGAGGGTTGTTGTTTTTTTGCAAATATAATATCTGATTTCCTTTTAATGTGTATATTTCAGAATAGACTGGTAAATTCTTGCAGTTACAAAAGAAGGAAAGACTTTGACATTTGTCCATATCTGCAGTTTAATATGCTACGTTTGACTTGTTGGGCCTCCAGAGGTCAGATCAGGTTGATGTGGCCCCTCGACTGAAATCAGTTTGACACCTACAACATGACCCCAAGCTGACAGAAAAAAAAATAACATTGGTGTTAATATCCAACAATATGTGTTACAAATATTGGTTTCAATAGTGATGGAGGTAAATCTGCCCGGATACTTCGTCACTCGGTGATAAACGGTTGTAATAAGCTGAAAACATTGTTCGCTGACATCAGAACGGCAAGATTTACCGCGGATAAAGCCAATTTAAAGCGACAGTGTCGGCTGCCTCGTAGATAAACGAATAATCCTCCTATACGTGGAATTTGTTGGTTGAAGGTTTTGTAGAATTGATTCCAGGAGCACAAATCCTCGTTCACAAGTCACATTAAAAAAAAAAAAAAAAAAAAACCCATTGTTGACCTCCGGAAGCTACAAAAGCTCCTCTTCTGATTGACTGTGGGAGGATTTCACATCGCTTCTGGTTTTTCAGGAAGTAAATCAGGATTTGAGCTCCTGGAAATCAGAACGTGTCGTTTGAGGATGAAACCATCTACAAGTCCTCCACTGTGAATGAAACGAATTGATTTTTGATGAATCGATTTACAGATTTTCACCTCGGCTTGTTTTATTGATCTCCTGTCTCTGCAGGGCGACTGAGATCCTGTTCAGACCCGAGCTGATTGGACGGGATCATCCTGGGATGCACGAGAGCGTCTTCAAGTCCATCCTGAGCTCCGACATCGACCTGCGGCGCAGCTTCCTGGGAAACATCGTTCTGTCAGGTAGGTCATCACTTCCTCTGTCTCTCTCTCTCTCTGTCTCTCTCTCTCTCTGTCTCTGTCTCTGTCTCTGTGTCTCTGTGTCTCTCGGTCTCTCTGTGTCTCGGTCTCTCTGTGTCTCGGTCTGTCTCTGTCTCGGTCTGTCTCTGTGTCTCGGTCTGTCTCTGTCTCTCTCTGTCTCTGTCTCTTTCTCTCTCTCTCTCTCTCTCGCCCCCCCCCCCCCCCCCCTTCATGAAGACTTGGAACTGCCGTTAGATGAGCTCCGCCAAAGTTCAAGTGGACGGGATCAGATCCTGACGAGCAGTTGGTTCAAGTCAAATGCCCGGTGTGACCTTATTGTCTTATTTTGAAAATTCAACTGAAAATAGCGGCTTTTCCTCTGAGGCTCTTTCAACCAGATGAAGTCAGTCCAGCTGGTTTTCCTCCAGTTTCACTGTCTGATCGTGTCTATCCCTGGTTCTCCTTCCCTGGTCTTGATGGTTCTTGTCCCTGGTTCTCCTGCAGGGGGGACCACTCTGCTGCCCGGCCTGCCGGAGCGGCTGCAGGTGGAGGTTTCCAACCTGGTCCAGGACCATGAGGGGGTCCGGGTCAGCAGCCCCCGACACAGAGACCGGTCGGTGTGGACTGGGGGGGCGGTTCTGGCGGGTCTGCCCAGTTTCAGCTCTGCATGGATCAGCCAGGAGGAGTACCAGGAGTGGGGCCCCCAGGTGGTCTTCAGGAAGTGTTTCTGAGGCCCCGGTCCAGGTCCTGATCCAGGTCTTCAGGGCCTCAGCCGGTCCTCCTGCAGGGTTAATATTCATGTGTCCACGGTGGACTGGAGCTGAAGCTGGACTTTAGTTCTGAGTCTCCAGGATGTAAATAATTATAATGTTCTTCTTTTATTTAAACTGTTTCCTGTTCAGTTCCTTTATTTAAATGGTTTCCTGTTCCAGAATTTTCTTTGTTTACAAACATGAACTTGCTGTGGTGGAAGGAAAGAGTGAACTGGAGAGTGAGAGGATGAAGTTCCGTTCAGAGCAGTGAAGTGAATCTGGTGTTTGAGGCTCTGCTGCCGTTCAGTGTTGATCAGCTTTGGTTTGCAGTGTTTTTGTGTTTCAGCGTGTTAATTTTTTTTGTGTGTGTGTTTTTTGTTGGGGTTTACTCGACGGGCCGACCTGGGCGGGGCAGTAACTCTGTTGTCAGACTCACTTCATGGCGATTTAATTTGCCAGTTTGCGTAAGGACTTCCTGTGTGGCTGGACGTGGTTCTGAAGAGGTGGTGGAGCTCCGGAGCAGCAGCGTCTCAATGTCCCTCAACTTAATGGGTTCATGTCGTCTTTTTTTAATAAATATTTTCATCAGGACTTCATGTTTCATGTCTTCTCTTTGACTTGCTGAGTGTTTGGACCTTACTGAGTAAGGTCCAAACTTAGTGTCCCCAGGAGAACTAATGGAGTCCCCAGTTGGGGCACTATCCAGCACCCCTCCCAGGGACTCCCAAGAAGGTTTTGGTACTCTGAACTGCGTTCGGTGCATAGGCCGAGACAACAGTCAGAGACCTGTCCCCTACTCGAAGGCGTAGGGACGTTACCCTCTCGTTCACCGGGGTGAACTCCAACACGTGGTGCAATAGGCAAGCCCACTCCAGCCCGCCGCCTTACACCGTGGGCAACTCCAGAGAAGTGGAGTATCCAGCCCCTGTGGAGGAGCTGGGTTCCAGAGTCCAAGCTGTGAGTGGAGGTGAGACCAACTATACTGTATCTCTCTCTACCTCCCTCACAAGATCAGGCTCCCCCCCCCCCCCCCCCCCCAGGCGAGGTCACGTTCCATGTCCCAAAAACCACATTCTGTGAGCAGTGTGCAGAGTAATCGTGTATTAATACTGTGGCGAGCTCTGTGGAAGAATTGCTCTGAGTCAGGAATCTATTCTGCCAGTTGAACACCAGAGGCTTTTATTTTGACATGTATACATACAACTGGAACTTCATAACAGGATCAGACTCCACACAACACATTTCCTACTCATGGTTGACCACCAACATCCAACAAACCAAACCAAACAAGACGAAATAATTAACTATCTGAACCGAGGAACAAAAACACAACACAAGCACAAATCAACACACAACAACCCCGACAATAACCCTCAATAACCTCCGGCAACACGTAACCTGAACTCCCATCATGCCCTGCAGCGACCAACTCCGTGATCGCTACAATACTCTCCACCACTAGGTGGCAGCACAGAACGTTTCTGGTGAAATGGAAACTTAACAGACGTCAGTCTGGTTAATCTCCACCTGCAACATCAATACAACTTGTAATATAAACACCCACCAAAGCCTGTCCGAGACATAAGACATTAGAAAACAAAATCTTTTTTTTTTGTTTTGTTTTGTAGAAACAAAAGAGAAATGACCATTTAGCTCAGTTGGTTAGATCGTGGTGCTAATAAACCCAAGGTTGTGGGTTTGATCCCTGGATGGACCACACAGCTTTTTGCCCCCAACAGAGAAATTCAGTTCTTTTTTTAACGCTTTAACCTGCTTTCGTACCACGTTCTTGGGCAATGACGAAGGTGTAAAACCCAATTTTTACTCAAACTAGTCCAGAAGAAGTCAGGTTTTAGGTGAAACCTTCCATTGCTAGCGCAACATAGAACGTCGGTTCGATTCTCGCACGAGGCTCTGAATGTTTCCAAGCTTTGTAGTTTAACTGAGTGAACGCGGCTTCAATAAACATGAGTTAAGCGAGACGTGCAGCTAAAAAGCGCTGCCTTCTTTAAACTTAACCAAAACTAGATAAAGACTAGATAAAGGTTACCACGATACAGCGCAACCTTCTGTAAATGAATTGTTCATATTGGTGACACCAAACAATTATATGTCCCAACACAGGAGATCTCATTCCTCAACCCACACTCAACTCAGTCAAGTTTTCACATCTCAGACATTTCTATTAACCATCTTTCCTGCATTTACTAAATATATTTTTCTCCCCTGTCAAATTCACATTAAAAAAATCCAGCGACCTCTGTTCAACACGTGACATTTGGTGACACCAATCACAGTGAATGAAATACATTAAAGCAGTGTTTTTCAACCACTGTGCAGAGATATAGTCAGGTGTGCCGTGGGAAATGATCCAATTTCACATTTTTTCTAAAATAAACATTTACTCTCACAGCCACTACCAGCTGTGAGAGCAGAGTAATCATATATATACTGTGGCGAGCGCCAAGGAAGAATTGCTCTGAGTTGAGTTTCTATTCTGCCAGCTGAACACCAAAGGCTTTTATTTTGACATAGACACGCGCAATCGGAACTGTCAAGGCTCCATGATGAGAGGGAACCAGTGTGGGAACCTCTGGCCTGTCAGGACAGATGTGACTCCACTGACAGCTGATGAGCAGAACATCATAGGAGAAACACTTCTTGTGCTTGCTCCTTTCCATCAAGCCACAGTGGAGTTGTCTGAAGAGAGGCGAGTGTCGGGGTCAAAGGTCATCCCGATGATGAAAATGCTCTATCTTGCACTAGAGTGTAATGCTTCAACCTTGCACACACAGGCAGCCATACACCTCCATGACCAGCTGAAGCGTGGAGTCACAGACACTGCTTCCAGTCTGGAGTCATTGAGCGTGTTACCATAGCAACACTTCTAGACCCCAGATTTAAATCACTCGGGTTCTGCAGTTCCTCCAAGTGCAATGAGGCCGTCAGTAGCCTGCAGGCAGAATGTGCGTCTGTAATCGGACGCACAATGAGCCCCAGCCAGGACCGTCTTCTCAACAGCAGTCTGCACCCACTTCAGGCATGTTATTTAGCATTAAATGTTTGTTGTTGTTTGTAAATCATGTACTAAAATGCCAATTTGTTGTTTTTTAGATAACCTTTGGCAACATCTTGACATAGAAGTGGGCAGGCAGACCAAAAGTGCCACAGCTGATGCCGTCCAGGAGGAGAGAGAGACCTGGCAGAGGGCAATATTGCCAGGTCCCAGGATCCTTTGCGATACTGGGACAACCAAAAGCCACACTACCCAAACCTCTTCCACCTGTCACTACAGTTTCTCTGCACTCCAGCCTCATCTGTGCCATGTGAGCGGGTGTTTTCCACAGCTGGAGAAGTTGTGTCAAAGAAGTGCAACAGACTACATTTCAAAACATTGGAAAAACTTGTTTTTTTGAATAAAAATGTGTAAAAACAAAAATCCCAGTCCCCGAGCATTGTTATTCACAACGCGTTCACTTAGATTTTCATGTTATGATACATGTTCACATCATTTATTGACTGTGTCTAAAAATATCAGACATTTTAAATTAAGATGAAGACGTATGAAGAAATAATATAAAATACAAAGACTTAAGTTATATTATTGTATATACTCGGTCATCAAATCAGTGTCAGTTGAATCTTTCTCCTTGGTTGCCTGTAGGGATTTTAAAGGTCCAGCAGGGGGCAGTATTCAGTGACACAGTATCGACACTATCAATACAGTGTGGCAGTTTGTCGAAACGCTTCATGATACCTCATCAACCCATCACTAGCGATTGAGACGAATGGTCCAGCCACCGAACATAGTTATGCCTGTGGATTTTGACAATTCCCAGTAGAAAGTAATCACTGTAGGTTGGACATAACACTCAAATGTTACTGTAGCATCACCTATTTTCCTTTGACCACTACATACTGTATATATATATATATATCCCTTCTTCATGTCTGAATAAGGTAAATGGATTAAATCTTAGTTTGAGAGATTAAGATTGCCACAGATCTCCTTTAGCCCATTTGGTAGGGTCAATAGAAAAGCCCATTGTTTAGTTTTTCATGTTCTAAAGTATTTAAATGAGTCTCTTGTAAAAGGACCACTTCAGCTTTTTGACAAATTTGTTCTCTTTGCCAGGTTTACGATCCCATTTACAGTTGTAAGGATTTCTTCCCTCCGAAGGAACCAGTTATGTTGTGGTTGGCTATCGATAATGATTAATAATTATCAGATAGTTATGATTTCATTCTAAATGTAATCTGATCTGTATCAGATACCTCGGAGCTCCACTTGTTTAACAGGAAATGATAGCCAATTTAGTTATATCAGTCTCATAAGATATACTAAACAGTTAATCAGGAATTTGAATTAATAGTTAAATTAATTACAATTACCAGAATTAACAGTAAAGGTTGAAGGATTTTGGAGTTCTTGACACAGAAGAGGTCGACATTTCATTCACCTTTGTGCTCATTAATAAAACAGCAAGTATGATTCCAAACATATTTATTTACAATGAGAACAAATAAACACAGATTCTAACTACCTATATACAGCTGTGTGTGTGTGTGGCGAGAGAGGGAGAGGTGGAGGGAGTGTGTGTGTGAGAGACGTGTGATGGAACTACAAAACAAGATGGCGGATCACAAGAAACTACTTTCAAATGGAGGTGATCAGAGAGCAGGTAGTCTGTCCTGGTGTCCATGGTCTCGACCATGTGCTGGAGAACAATGGAACATGGAAGCTAGTCTTTAGCGTCTGCTTCCTGTGTGTCTCTGCTAAAGGACCATTTCTAGAATGAGTTGATGTGAATGCGATTTGTCTTGTAAAACGTCAGGAGTCGTCCGTTGGTGTTCAGTTACTGTGTGATGTTGTCTTTGATGTGATATGTGTAGGATTGTGAGTTAACTAGTTAGTAAAGCAAAGATTAGCATGCAGACCCTGTGTCTGTGGCAGAGGTAACGTTGGTTTACAGGTTGAAAACTGCTCCTAATATCATTATCTATAGAACTCAATTTCTGTAATGGAATCAACACATCTTCATAAAGTTAAACAGTTCTATGCATAGCATCAGGTTTAACTAATCTCCGGCTTTTGTTACCATCTCTTTGATGTTTTCGAAGAAACAACAAACACAAAGAAGTTCTGTGAGGCGTTGTTTCCCTGGTCCCGTCCTGGAGAAACCGGTTGGTGTTCCTTGGTTGATGGGAGAGCAGACTCTGGGTGCTGGTCTCTGATTAGGGGAAGGTCTGACTCTCGTGGTCGGGTCAGCAGAGTTGAGGAGTGAAGGCCCCTGGTGTTAGCTGTATGCTAATACTGGGTGAGCTGCAGCTCCCATCTCCCTGGTGTTCGCTGCAAGACTCAACAAGACTGCTTTTGTTGAAAGTTTGTGGATTTGGAGGTGTCAAATCCTGAGAGCCTCAACCAATCGGTGACTGGCTGAGTGCATGGGGGAAGCGTCTTGTGAGCAGAAAGCGGGAGAGGATCTGCATGGGTCTGCGGTGGAAAAAGTCCCCCCCCCCCCCCCCCCAACTGGGTGTGATGGTCAATCACATTACTGTGTCCAAATTCATGTCATGACAAATGAAAATTGTCTTTCCCTAGAAATGAACAAACTTTCTGTGGTCTTGTGAGATCCCAACACAGTATAAGAACTTTAAGACAAGGATACTGCATATACCATCTCCCAATAGTAATGTTTCTCCCAGTAATACAAAAGCATAGAAAATTCAAACAATGATTGTTGGGTTTCTCCATTAAAAGCTCCTTGAAATGACTGTTGGTGCTAAATAAATAAAGTTGACTTGAATTCATATAAATGAGCGTCTAAGAAGCCGTTTGTGTAGCGGGTGGAGAAGATAGTTTGGAAAACGGATTGTGTTCAATCAGGGAAATGAAAGCAGCAGCAGCCAGGACATTTTAATACACTTTATTATTAATATTTATTATTATTAAAAAAAGCACAAAGAAAAGGAAAAAAGGATTTAAAAGAATATTGGCCTTTCACTGGGTTTTACACAGGTCCTGTTGTGTGGGAGACAGAGGCCATAAGTCCTTCTCACTTTCCACAGCATCTGCAACACACAAGACGTTAATCAGACATGAGCGAGACACAGCAGGAAGTCTGCTTCTGTTAAAAAAAAAAAAAAGTTCTTCACAGTTTGTGGAATTGCTGGGTTTTCGCTGTAAAAGTGCCCTGAAATGAGGCTTTTATTTGGTGCTCTATAAAAAGCTGGACTGAATTGATTGTGTTCTCTCCTGCAGCGAGCTAGTTAGCAAGCATGGAAAAAGCTTGTCATTAGAGCCCAGGCGATTCTAATAAACCTGAGTCAGACTTTAAAGTTTGACTGTGTGTAATTTGACATTAGCTTCAGAAAACGGTCTGAGCCTCGGGTATCAGAGGCTCAGACTGAAGTCTTTCACCGGAACGTCCCTGTTCCTTTCTGTAAGATTTGAGAATTAAAGTTTCTGATTCTGCTGAAAAAGTTTTCCAGTCGAGTAAAACATACTCTACCAGATAAGCTGAGCAGGAGGACGGTTCAACTCCAGGATCAGACCCGGTACTCCTCACAATAGCATAAGTGTTAAAGCGGCTCTCCGTCTGCACAGGAAGGTCTCAGGAGCACCACACTCACCTGGAACGGTTCCCAGTCTGGAGTTATCGAAGAACTGTTTGGGGGCGGCTCTTCTCAGGGCGTCAGTGCTGCCCACGTCGAAGAAGCGACTTTTGAGAGGATCCAGCTTGTTGGGGGAGTCCGGGGCCTTCAGTGGAGACTCCCTAACCTTGCTGGGGGAGTCCAGGATCTTTTGGGGGGAGTCCAGGACCTTCAGAGGAGACGCCCTGACCTTGTTGGGGGAGAGGAGGAGGTTGGGCGGGTCTGAGAAGTGGAAGCCCCTCCTCCTGGGAGTGCGGGGCGATGGCGCCCGGTCTGCCTCAGCTTTGCTCTTCAGCCTCACAGCTCTGCTCTTCCACTTGTTGATGTCAGCCTGCTGACTGGAAGCCACACTGCAGAGGAGGAGGAGGAGGAGGAGGAGGAGGAGGAGGAGGAGGAGGAGGAGGAGGAGGAGGAGGAGAAGGGTTCGACCAAACACCACCAGTCAGTAGGCTCTCTGGCTCAGGTGGGACAGTGTTCAGTCAAAGTGTGAAAGCGTTACCTCTCCAGCTCCGACACTTTGCGGCGGAGCTGCTGGACTTCCACCTCCTGCTGAATGCTGCCCCTGCTCAGGCCCCTGGGCTGGGTCAGCCGGGTGTGGAGCTCTGCACCGGTCAGGACTGAGGGGACAACGTTTGATCAACTGCTGCAAGCTGCTAGGATGGAGAGAGCTTCACAACCCGTCGGGCATCTGGACATTTCCCCCCCCCACACATTGTTCTTCTCTCCCAGTTTAGAGGATGGAGCAGGATAGAGGACAGATGGAGCGGGATAGAGGACGGAGGGGATAGAGGATGAATAACAACTAACACAACGGACAAAGTGCCACCCATAGTTGGAGACTGTAGCAGTTTCTGTTCATATTTCTTAAGGAACGTGACTGATGGGAGCTGGACTCCTGGACGTCCCGTCAGCTGTAGAGACTCCCGGACGTCCCGTCAGCTGAAGAGACTCCCGGACGTCCCAGCAGCTGAAGAGACTCCCGGACGTCCCAGCAGCTGAAGAGACTCCCGGACGTCCCGTCAGCTGAAGAGACTCCCGGACGTCCCGTCAGCTGAAGAGACTCCCGGACGTCCCGTCAGCTGAAGAGACTCCCGGACGTCCCGTCAGCTGAAGAGACTCCGGGACATCCGGTCAGCTGAAGAGACTCCGGGACGTCCCGTCAGCTGAAGAGACTCCCGGACGTCCCGTCAGCTGAAGAGACTCCGGGACGTCCCGTCAGCTGAAGAGACTCCGGGACGTCCCGTCAGCTGAAGAGACTCCGGGACATCCGGTCAGCTGAAGAGACTCCAGCTCTGCAATACAACCGGAGGAGGTTCCATGACTTGCAGACTCACATGACTCCTCTCCTTGCTGCCTCCTCAAAGTTTCCTTCAGCTTCCTCACAGAGTCCTCCTTCTCCCTCAACACGACGCTCAGCCTCTGGAGCCTGAGAAACAGACAACATCCTTCAACGTCAGCAGGAAACCAAACTCACCACTGAGGAGCCACACTGACGTGAGAAGCCTCTTACTCCTTCTGGTGATCATCAGATGCTGAGCTGAGCGCCACCTCCGTCTGGAACACTTTGGCTTTGAGCTTTTCCAGCTCGGCGGCACCCTGAGAGACGAGAGTCTGAAACAAAGAGGAGGTCAGAGAGACTGGTCACGAGAGCTGAGAGGAGGAGACAGCAGGTGGCGCCAGTTGGCTCTGATAAACATCACTACTCATGCAGAAATACATCATTTGCAGTCAAACACGTCTTTTTGGTAACAAGCCACCATTTTCTTCATGACTCATGATGTCCAGGTCTACGCCGCCACACCAGAGCCTAATATGGGCAACAGGCCAACGATAATGCATCAAGGTGTCAAAATCTTTTGAAACTCCTGCTACCACAAGGTGGCGCTATGACTGAATGGACGTGTTCAGAGCAGCACTGTGTTCAATCTGCCTGAAACTTCATGTCATCAGAGTTGCATCACTTCCCGTTTCATGGCGAGCCATCAGATACTCTGAGCGCAGTGGCCACGCCCCTTTGAGATCACAGTTCCATTTTGAGAAGTTATCAGGAAGGCCCGTTGGACATCCTGGCCAGGTTTCAGGTCTCGAGGAGTTGATGTCTCGGAGGACTGTGTGTTTCACGCATTTCAAACGCAACTCAAAAATGACATCAGCTACAACTACTGAACGCATCAGTTCAATCACATTTTTCCCCAAACGTCAGTTATACCAGGTCATGACCAGAACACAGGAACCAGACCTGTTCTGATCCATCCGGTCTGGAGAACCAGACTGATTTACGTTCAGGTGGAACAGAATGCAGACGAGGCTCTGCCAGCAGAGTCCCACCGACACCACGTGAAGATGCGTCTCATCGTAAATTCTGCTGACACTATATACGTTATCGCTGGATCCTTTCTAGAAACCGTTATTAAAATAAATGGATTGACCTGTCTGAGGACAAGCTGCACATTGTTGCTCTGTACACGTGTTTTAAGACCAGGCCAGCCGTCCTCACCACGGTGGGTTTAAACGATTTAAAGTGCCTCTATGCCGACTAGGGCTGCAACGATTCGTCGACGTTGTCGACAAAAATCGATAATAGAAATTGTCGACAATGAATTCCATTGTCGACATTCGTCGCTAGACGGGTTTTTCCAACAGAGTGAGGCATCTCACTTCATTACAATCTCTGCCGAGTCGCACATGCGCAATAGCGTCTCTGACGCGCGGCAACGTACACAGAAATAATGGCGGCGTCCAACACAGCAGCTGCGCGCACGAGAACTTTCAAAGTTTGGGAGCATTTTAGCTTGGATACGGCGAACAAAAAGATTACTTGCAAGGTTTGCAAAGCAGACCTTGCGTATCATGGCAGCACTTCGGTGATGCACGAACGAATGTTGATTTTAAACCTGGTCTGTCCACCATGACAGGTTTGTGTCCAGGTTGTAGCAAACAGTCCATGTTTTCAACATGAATGTGGACAAGTCTGAATGCTTTTTCAGCTGTGTATCTACACATGTCCGTTGTTAAAACCGTTAGATTTCAGACTGTTGAGAATTGTAAAGTTCTTTTACAACTGAATGCACTTCACAAAATGCACTTTATATTTTTTTTATTTAATGTTTTACTGCTGCTAATGTGCCCTTGGTTTACAGGAAAGAAATGTTTACTTGATTTTAATAAATTTTTTTATAAAACACATTTGCCTGTCCTTGGACAGAGGTTTATTTATTTTTGGATTTATGGCCTATCAGCAGCAAAGTTGAATAAAAGATGCATTTTTCATTGAAGTACCCACCTTTCTTGTGTTTATTATTCATTTGCCACATAATTAAAGCAACCTCATGCTAAATTTAAGAAAAAATTTATAATTATCCGATTAGTCGACTAATCGTTTCAATAGTCGGTGACTAGTCGACTATTAAAATAGTCGTTAGTTGCAGCCCTAATGCCGACTAAACGGAACGCTGTGCTCTTCACGTCATTTCGGTTTTCAGTGAAAGTAGAAAATAGGCTGGATTCCAGTACAAAAATCCAAAAGAACAGAAGAAAGTGAAGGTTTAGAAACCTGCTGCGTGACGTCAGCCTGGGCCTGGACAGAAGCTTGTTGCTCTCTGAGCTGCTGGAGCTGCTCTTCAAGCTGCTGCACCTGAGATGGAGATAAAACACTGGTTCAGAGAACTGGACGGGGGCCCACTGGGCAGGGAGGGGACTGATGGGGGGGGGGGGGGGGGGGGGTGGTGTTTACTTGTTGATGCAGCAGGGCCTGCTCCTCCACGTGCCGTCGCTCCTCCTCCACCCGCTGCTCCTCCGCCTCACACGAGATCTGATGAGAGTTCGGCCACAACATCAACACGCTTTAATGCTCAGCCGTGCTCCTCCCCTCACGTGACCAACAGAAGGACCATCTACCAGGTTGAGGCGAGCCTGGAGGAGGTCCTTCTCCCATTTCAGCTTGTCCAGCAGCTCCCCCCGCTCCCAGCTCCACTCCTCCAGAAGAGTCACTTTGCTCTGCAGCTCCTGGGTCTCCTCAGAGACTCTCTTCTGGCTGGACTCCTCACTCAGCAGACCGTCTCTCTCAGCTTCCAAACTCAGCAGCTTCTCCGTCAAACTCCTCACCTGCGAGCAGAGAACAAACCCGCCGCTCACTGGAAGGCACCAACCTGCTGATCACGTACCTTTAATAGACTCGGCTACATTTTGAGTGTTGATGAGGACATGACGACAACGACTCCAATACAAGATGATCAGATTTCTTGAGAATCTGCCCTGGCAGGATTTTTGCCTCCAAAACCATTTTTTTAAAACTGAGAATCAGTGGATTTCAACATTTATCCAACACCGATTATTTCTTTGAGGAACAAATGGGTTACTCATTTTCAGAAATTCTCGCAAATCTGTCTTTCAGTGCAGGAAATTCCTGCACACGGTGCTGTGTTGTGCGCCTGCTGTGACAAAGAGAGAGAGACATCCTCAGCAAGCGTTTTATCTCTGTTGATGAAGCATTTTATCTGTTATTTGCCGATTGTGATTCGGAGAAGGAAGATTTCTCAGCCACTTATCCAGCGCGCTAGTTCACGTGATGCACCTGAACGCAACTTCCAGGGCAGTCAGCTGCTGGAGCTCTGGAAACTGCACAAGACGAGCTCACCAAGAGCAGAAATGTCACTTTTAAGGCAGGTTTTGGAGAATCAGAGGCTAAAAACAGCCTGTATCTACATGCAGAAGTAGAATCTGGTGGCATGAAGCCCAGAAAAATCCACAATATACCCGCATTGTGTTACAAGCCGCAGGGTTAAAAGCGTTGGAAAAAAGTTGTGGCTTATTGTTTGGAAAATACAGTAATCATTTCTCCACTGCATGCATTCAATTATTTTCTGGTCGCCTGATTACTCAGCCGGGCTGTGAGCGGTCCCAGGAGAGTTGTGGCCGACACATCAGGTTGTACTGAACGAAGCTCTGATGCTCTCGCGTTTTAAAAACTCCTTGATACTGTAGATCTACTTGATCTATTTGGTAGTTTGACAGCTGCTGCAGCGTGGTCTGTACATTCACAGAATGCTACGATGAGCTGATGTTCAGACGTTAAAATAATATAATCATTACATCAGACACAGACCTGAGTGTGCAGGGACTGAGTGGTGTCCTCCAGCTGAGCTCTCTTTGCTGTCATCTGCTGCAGCTCCTCACCCAAACTCTTCATCTGGGTGGAAACAAGACATCCCAGCATGAGGTGAGCAAAGGGGATCCTTTCATAGCAGCCATGGTGTGTGAGTCCATCAGCAGTGCAGTTGTCAGCATGTGTCGGACCTGAGTGTGCAGGGACTGTGTGGTGTCCTCCAGCTGAGCTGCCAGCTGCGTCTTCTCCTGTCTCAGGGTGTCCAACACCTCCTGCAGCTCCTGTCTCTCCTCACTGAGAGACGTCACTCTGTGCTGCAGCTCCTGAGTCTCATCGGAGGACTTCTGATGGCCGCCCTCCTTCTCAGTCAGCAGCTTGGCTCGCTCTGCTTCCACGCTCTGCAGCTCCTCCGTTAAACGTCTCATCTGTCAGGACAGAAGCAGAATCAAGCCAGATGTGTCGTCATCACTTTGGAATAGAAAATCACAGCATAGAATCCAACAAAACCTCAAGACAAGGTCACCACTTTCTCTTTAAACAAAGGGCCATGGCAACAAAGAGGCTACCAGGTGAATAAATAACCAATGTAAACTGAGAAAAGTCTGCACAAAACATTTACTTTATAGTGTTCATTTTACAACTTCTGCATAGCATTCATAGCTAGGATTAAGAGTTTTAGATTTAAAGTTGTTCAACGCATATTAATGCATCCCGAGTTTCCCTGAATGCTTGTATGAGCGGCTCCCTTTATATGTTGTGCAAGTCGCTGCAAGGAATGGTGGGATAGCATGGGCTCGCCTCCTTTGATAAAGCAAGCATCAGTGCTATCCTATGCTAAAGGAAGCATCAGTGCTATCACGGGCTAAAGGAAGCATCAGTGCTATCCTACGCTAAAGGAGGCTCTAAAGGAAGCATCAGTGCTATCCTAGGCTAAAGGAAGCGTCAGTGCTATCCTAGGCTAAAGGAGGCTCTAAAGGAAGCATCAGTGCTATGCTAACCTAAAGGAGGCTCTAAAGAAAGCATCAGTGCTATGCTAAGCTAAAGGAGGCTCTAAAGGAAGCATCAGTGCTATCCTATGCTAAAGGAAGCATCAGTGCTATGCTATGCTAAATGAGGCTCTAAAGGAAGCAACGAGCCTCCGTTTCTTTGCTTATTGAGAATTCAGACACTCCTTATCATGGCCACTACACAAAACACTTCCGGGGTTCAGTGAAAGTCGATAGACATGGAGTCAGAGGGACGTTTCAGACGTACGCCACATATAAAAGTTGTTTGTGGCTAACCATTAGCCATGAGCCAACTAGCCTAGCCACTGTGGGCTAAAGAGGAGGGACTCCCTCATTCAGTCCCGACCAATCAAGGAGCCGTTTCTTCTTTACTTCCTCTCTGATCAGTGTTTGTTTCAGGCGACAGCGCCCCCAAAATCAATAGAGTTTCTGTTCCTACATTGAAACTTTTACAAATAAAGTAGTATTAAAAAAGCAGAGGTATCAAATATGTGCATGTCATGTAATCCTGTGAACTACTGTTGCACCGTTTCATCCTGAAGGGCAGAATGAAAGGTTCCCAACTGAAGCTGTCGTCCCTCCTGTGTGTGAGGGAGGCAGTGTTTCTTCACGGTGGAATGTCAGACCTGAGTGTGCAGGGACTGAGTGGTGTCCTCCAGCTGAGCTCTCTCTGCTGCCATCTGCTGCAGCTCCTCACCCAAACTCTTCATCTGGGTGGAAACAAGACATCCCAGCATGAGGTGAGCAAAGGGGATCCTTTCATAGCAGTCATGGTGTGTGAGTCCATCAGCAGTGTAGTTGTCAGCATGTGTCGGACCTGAGTGTGCAGGGACTGTGTGGTGTCCTCCAGCTGAGCTGCCAGCTGCGTCTTCTCCTGTCTCAGGGTGTCCAACACCTCCTGCAGCTCCTGTCTCTCCTCACTGAGAGACGTCACTCTGTGCTGCAGCTCCTGAGTCTCATCGGAGGACTTCTGATGGCCGCCCTCCTTCTCAGTCAGCAGCTTGGCTCGCTCTGCTTCCACGCTCTGCAGCTCCTCCGTTAAACGTCTCATCTGTCAGGACAGAAGCAGAATCAAGCCAGATGTGTCGTCATCACTTTGGAATAGAAAATCACAGCATAGAATCCAACAAAACCTCAAGACAAGGTCACCACTTTCTCTTTAAACAAAGGGCCATGGCAACAAAGAGGCTACCAGGTGAATAAATAACCAATGTAAACTGAGAAAAGTCTGCACAAAACATTTACTTTATAGTGTTCATTTTACAACTTCTGCATAGCATTCATAGCTAGGATTAAGAGTTTTAGATTTAAAGTTGTTCAACGCATATTAATGCATCCTGAGTTTCCCTGAATGCTTGTATGAGCGGCTCACTTTATATGTTGTGCAAGTCGCTGCAAGGAATGGTGGGATAGCATGGGCTCGCCTCCTTTGATAAAGCAAGCATCAGTGCTATCCTATGCTAAAGGAAGCATCAGTACTATCCTAGGCTAAAGGAGGCTCTAAAGGAAGCATCAGTACTATCCTAGGCTAAAGGAGGCTCTAAAGGAAGCATCAGTGATTCCTAGGCTAAAGGAGGCTCTAAAGGAAGCATCAGTGCTATCCTAGGCTAAAGGAAGTGTCAGTGCTATCCTAGGCTAAAGGAGGCTCTAAAGGAAGCATCAGTGCTATCCTAGGCTAAAGGAAGCATCAGTGCTATCCTCGGCTAAAGAAAGCATCAGTGCTATCCTCGGCTAAAGAAAGCATCAGTGCTATCCTCGGCTAAAGAAAGCATCAGTGCTATCCTAGGCTAAAGGAAGCATCAGTGCTATCCTCGGCTAAAGAAAGCATCAGTGCTATCCTAGGCTAAAGGAGGCTCTAAAGGAAGCATCAGTGCTATGCTAAGCTAAAGGAGGCTCTAAAGGAAGCATCAGTGCTGTCCTATGCTAAAGGAAGCATCAGTGCTATCCTAGGCTAAATGAGGCTCTAAAGGAAGCAACAAGCCTCAGTTTCTTTGCACATTGAGAATTCAGACAGTCCTTATCATGGCCACTACACAAAACACTTCTGGGGTTCAGCGAAAGTCGATAGATAAGGAGTTAGAGGGACATTTCGGACGTACTCTACAAATAAAAGTTGTTTGTGGCTAACCATTAGCCATGAGCCAACTAGCCTAGCCACTGTAGGCTAAAGAGGAGGGACTCCCTCTTTCAGTCCCGACCAATCAAGGAACTGTTTCTTCTTTACTTCCTCTCTGGTCAGTGTTTGTTTCAGGTGACAGCGCCCCCAAAATCAATTGAGTTTAAATGATTATTAAAAAATCTCATGTATCAAATATGTGCATGTCATGTAATCCTGTGAACTACTGTTGCACCGTTTCATCCTGAAGGGCAGAATGAAAGGTTCCCAACTGAAGCGGTCGTCCCTCCTGTGTGTGAGGGAGGCAGTGTTTCTTCACGGTGGAATGTCAGACCTGAGTGTTCAGGGACTGAGTGGTGTCCTCCAGCTGAGCTCTCTGTGCTGTCATCTGCTGCAGCTCCTCACCCAAACTCTTCATCTGGGTGGAAACAAGACATCCCAGCATGAGGTGAGCAAAGGGGATCCTTTCATAGCAGTCATGGTGTGTGAGTCCATCAGCAGTGCAGTTGTCAGCATGTGTCGGACCTGAGTGTGCAGGGACTGTGTGGTGTCCTCCAGCTGAGCTGCCAGCTGCGTCTTCTCCTGTCTCAGGGTGTCCAACACCTCCTGCAGCTCCTGTCTCTCCTCACTGAGAGACGTCACTCTGTGCTGCAGCTCCTGAGTCTCATCGGAGGACTTCTGATGGCCGCCCTCCTTCTCAGTCAGCAGCTTGGCTCGCTCTGCTTCCACGCTCTGCAGCTCCTCCGTCAGACTCTTGATCTGATCAAGAAGCAGAGCAGTGTGAGATCAGGTTTAGGAAGCATCTTTCCCTTTTCAGTACATTTGTCCACGTAAATTCCTGAGCTGTTAGTTTTACCCCACCTGCTTCAATACAGCCTCATGTTTGGCAGTTTTCTGGTTTTGCATTAGTTTGTGTGTGTCTCTCCACTGCACAATCAAATTACCAAAAGCATTTCTGATAACATTTCATTCCACTACAGCTCGTTTAGATGTTTGAGAACATTATGCAATGCATCGGTGTGTCGTCGTCGTAAAAATAAAATTACACTTGCTTCATATTGAATGTGGTGAAATAAGAATATTGTCAGGAGCGGCCGATCACTTTAGTGCAGCTGCAGCAATGAGGAGGAAATCTGGAGGTTTCTACCCCCCCCCCCCCCCCTTTTTTTAATCCCTTTTCTTCTTTCAAAAAAGGGGAAAAGAATGAGAGAAATCTGGATTGCACTTCATTGTTTCCACAACATCAACCAGGTGACATGAGGACACCACAGATTAAAATGGTTAGTTTGTTAATGTATTCAATGTCCAGAACCTGAAAGCAGCTGCAGGGACCCGACGCATCATGACGGTTTCATCAAGTACCTGAGCCTGCAGCTCCTCCAGCTGAGCTCTGGTCTCAGAGGGATCTTCTTCTGGTTTGGACTTCTTCAGCTGTTTAATGAGCTCCTTCTGCTTCTGGTTGTTCTGCATGGCCGTCCTCAGCTCCTGCTGCACCTCGATCATCTGAGTGTCAAACAAAAAAACACAACTCCACTCAGTTTCAAAATGGCACATTTAACTTCTACTAAAGCAGCTGGACAGAATCTCACTATGTCCACGTTTTCCTGCAGGTCCAGCCTGAGCTGGTCTCTCTCTGCAGACAGAGACGCGGCGGCGGAGCGCAGCTCGTCCAGCTTGGCCTCACAGCTCCGGGCGGACGCCTGGACCAGAGCTTCCTGTTCCCTCACGCTCTGAAGCTCCTGTGACAACGTCGGCACCTGGAGGAACAGTCAGCACAGGGAGCGGGGGATTGTACTGCCTGGTAGAAAATAAACGAGGAAACACCCCGCTGCTCCACTGTTGTACTCACATCAGACTCTTTCTGCTCACAGAGTTTAGTCAAATCTGAGCTCCTCTGCTTTTCTTCCTGAAGCGCCATCTGCAGCGCCTCCAGGGCCGTGTGTGTCTCTGCAGCCTGAAGGAAACCAGAGGAAGCACTACTCAGGTGATGTGAAGTCCCCCCCAGCCCCCATGAAGCCTTTATTCTCCAATACATGTACAGCTCTTTGTACCACAGGGACAGACACCCTGCAGCAATGACGTGGAGCAATCAAAACACAACTGAAACAAGTCGGCCTCGTCACAAAAACTAAAACCAGGAACAAAAAAACGGCTCAAATTCAACCGAGTATCAAAACGCAGTATTTCCTGGAGCCTTGTGAAGGTCGGCATGGTGTTTTCTCCTCACCTGGGCTCGGAGCTGCTCTCCCTCTGCACTCAGGGAAGTGATGGTGCTCAGCAGCTGCTCCGTCTCCTCGGCAGAGCCGTGGACGGCGGCTTTCTGCTCCGACACCAGAGCCTCCATGGCAGCCCGGACCTCCCGCAGCTCCTCACTCAGCCCCTTTACCTGGAGCCACCAGACAAAGTTCATCTTCCATCCACAACAAAGTCCCTTCCCTGAATCTCAGCCGG
Organism: Blennius ocellaris; assembly: GCF_963422515.1. Taxonomy (NCBI): domain Eukaryota; kingdom Metazoa; phylum Chordata; class Actinopteri; order Blenniiformes; family Blenniidae; genus Blennius; species Blennius ocellaris. Next base: position 19,271,470 of record NC_137667.1, on the reverse strand, counting down.
TTCTTTCTAAAGCAGAACCAAACCTCAGGAGCTCCTCTCTGGTTAGCGAGGAGTACTTGATGCGTCAGGCTACTGTACCTCCTCTTGGAGCTCTCGGCTGATTTCCTCCTCGGTGCTTCTGGAAACTTCACTGTCGGCCAGCTTCTCCTCCAGATCCTGCACCAGCCGCTGCAGCTCCTCCACCCTTCCTTCCAGGGACACGTTGAGCTGCTGGCTTTCTTCCAGCTGAGGTCAAAACAAAAAAACAGGCCTTAGAAAGTGGATGGGCAAAGCAGAAAGCCTGGAGGGGCTTGGAGATGAAAATGAAGAGAACAGACTGAGGAAACTCTCCTTCCCACCTGAACAAGCGTTTCTTCCACTGCAGCCTGGAGTCGACTCCCCTCAGCCTCAGCTCTCCGCAGGTCTGAGCCCAGCGAGTCCACGGTGTGCTTCATGTCATCACACTGCTGCCTCAGCTCCTCCTGCCCCTCTTTGCTTCTGTCCACCTCCTGCAGGGCTTCGCAGAGGAGCCGCGCCTCCTCCTGCCGCCCGGCTTCAGCCGAACGCAGCTCCTCGCTCAGCTGCTGCACCTGAAACGCCAGAGCGGACGTCACACCTGCAGCCTGTGGGGAGGAGACGCCCGGTCGGGGGGGGGGGGGGGAGGGGCTCCTCACCTGCTTGGACAGGTCGTCCACGGTGGCAGGAAACTGCTCCAGCTGAGCGCCGAGGGTGTCCTGGACTTCCCGGGACGCCGTCAGCTCCTGGTTCAGACGGGTCACCGTCTTCTCCAGCTCTAAACTGTCAATCAAATCTGGACACGCAACGACGTGCAGAGAAACCGATTTAAAGGAAAGTGGAAGCTCACGAGTCTCCATTCTTTAGTGTGACTGATCTGCAGACGGGAGGGTCGTCGTGTTCCCCTAGACTTGAGAGCACGTCAACTTGCTGCCGTGACAAACACAAAAACCATCTTTCTTGGTTTGGAGGACGTCCTGACCGCCTGCAACTGTTCTGATCAAAAGATGCTTTTGACATTTACTAAATTAAAATCCTGACCTGCCCTTTGTGATTTATAAAGCTTGTTTTTCCCCTTCCTTTATAGTTTTTAACCATTTTAGCAGCTCCATTAAGCAGAGCGGTGAGTAAAACACCACACACTGTTGCTTCATACAAAGAAGAGTCTTTGGAAAAGAAACCATTGACAACATCCAATAAATCAGAGCTTGTCAACTGATGAGTCCCACTCTGTGTTTATGGTACGTTGGAGTGATGCTGAACCAGGAGATTCATTTGTACCCGAATGATTTTGAACTGAATTAGTTGGAGTTTGTTTTACTACTGAAGAAAGTTTCCCCCCTCCAGAGTACAGGGTTGGCTGTGAGGTTTCTCAAGGTAAAACTACATCATTTGAGCTTTTTTGAAAATACTTTTTAATTCAGGTTTAATTCATTATGGTTAATGCTTCAATAAGAGTTTTAATAGGACAACGTTACTTATTCATCAAGTGGATACTCCATGTTTGTAGGAGTGTTGCATAATAGAACTTTAGAGTCACTGAAGTGAAGAGTTTCCATTTTTATTTAAAGTGCAGCTAATGGAGCATGAAAGAGGTGGTTGCTCTCTCTAGCATTGCCACATCTTGGTTCCACTCGACCATCTCGGCTTCAAACTGCACGTCTCGTCGTTCAAAGGATGTGAGAGGGTTTTAGGTCACACCAGTTGAGAACCATTGAAACCAGAAGATTCTACTTTACTAACAGACAGAACGGAATTTTTCCCTTTATGTTTTACACACGTGTTGTTCTGAAGCCTGAACTTTGTGAATGATCTTTAAATCTTTCCTTTCGCCTTCTCCTCATTTGGCACCCTGCTGGTTCCTGAGCGCCAGCCTACCAAAGCCCCCCCCCCCACAAGCCCACCAAAGCCTTTGGGGGCCTACACCTACTTTTTGGCACTTTGCCAGCGAGCAGGCTGGTGAGGGTTGCGTTCTCCTCGAAGGCCAGGCTCAACTCCTTCTGCAGGTCGCTCTGCATGCTCCTGTAGCGAGACTTCTCCGTCTCCAGCTGAACCCGCAGGCTGGTCACCTCGTGCTCCATCTTCTCATGGCCGATGCTGAGAGTCGCCTGGGGGCAGAGGTGAAGGTGAAGGTCAGTGTGCACCCGGCTCATCTTGGCAGGAGATGGGAACTGGCCTTCGGACGTACGTTGGTCTCCCCCAGAGCCATGTTCTCAGAGCGGAGGAGCGCCCAGTCCTTCTTGGTGTCCCTGCTCACACCCTCTGCGTCGTCCAGAGAGCGACGGAGCTTGGCCACCTCCTGCATCAGGTCCTTCCCTCCCTGCCACAGGAAAGTCACCCAGTCAGCTCAGGCTTTTTGCAGAAGACGAGCAGAACCACCAGATGTGCAGCTCATCTCAAACCACGACGTGTGAAGCTAAAGCCGCCTGCCAGAGGGTCCACCTGCCCCTCCGGCTGGACTTTTGAGGTCCAAACACAAAATCAGATTTAAAGGGTAACTGAAATGTTTTTCAGATTTCATCTTTAGAAAGAAGAATAAATATGCTTTCGAAAGGTATATAACATTCCCAGATAAAAGTCCGAATTCCGACCCTTTTAATTGACTTTACATGATGCAGCAGACGACGGTATATTTGCGGGCCATAAATGTGAGCCGCCTGAGCTAGACCGGATATGACGTACGAGGGGTTATATGTCCCAGCCAAAACAACATCAGCTGATTGAAGAATGGAGGGGTTTGGCGATACAGAAGCACCTAGGAGCGATGTTAGCGAAGATTTAAGTGACGTATCGTTGGTTTTGGACGAAGATGAAGGAGAGGAATCATCGGAGGAAGAATTAGAAGAAAATCAAGGCGTTCAACCATACATGTTTGAGCCGTGAGTACATATTGTGCGTGACCGGGTATTTACCCGTGAGTACATATTGTGCGTGACCGGGTATTTACCCGTGTGCACATATTGTGCGTGACCGGGTATTTACCCGTGTGCACATATTGTGTGTGACCGGGTATTTACCCGTGTGCACATATTGTGCGTGACCGGGTATTTACCCGTGTGCACATATTGTGCGTGACCGGGTATTTACCCGTGTGCACATATTGTGTGTGACCGGGTATTTACCCGTGTGCACATATTGTGCGTGACCGGGTATTTACCCGTGTGCACATATTGTGCGTGACCGGGTATTTACCCGTGTGCACATATTGTGCGTGACCGGGTATTTACCCGTGTGCACATATTGTGCGTGACCGGGTATTTACCCGTGTGCACATATTGTGTGTGACCGGGTATTTACCCGTGTGCACATATTGTGCGTGACCGGGTATTTACCCGTGTGCACATATTGTGCGTGACCGGGTATTTACCCGTGTGCACATATTGTGTGTGACCGGGTATTTACCCTTGTGTCAGAGTGGGTGTTTTGCAAAGTTTATTGGTCTATTTGTCTTAAGTTTTAGCAGGTTTTAAAAAGACTTACTGAAGGTTGGGTTTAAAAATCCGTTAAAAAGCCGTTTAAAAATGGTGGGGACAGAACCAGGTTTCAGGATACGTTTCCTCTTCACATCAAAACCAAGTGACTCTCGGATTGCGGGTGCTGTTTCGTAACAGTCATCCGTGAAATGTTGACTGCAGAGATAGGAGGCCTCTGTTGGTGTCCAGTTGGAGCGAGTGCGCTGCACTTGTTTTGTCCATAATCTCCTCAAAGTTTCATCTTTTGGGAATTTATGGACACTTACAGACGGACTGGGCATTTGGGAACACCCAGCCGCAACACAACGCTTAGGCATGACTCTAAAAAACTGCTAAATAACGCGATAATGCAGAGCACATGTAAACAAGACACTACGATCAGCTGTTGTGGGCGGAAGTAAATAACTCCTCATACGTCACAGCGCAAAACTACGGCAAGTTGGGAAAACTAGGTCAGATTCACAGGGCGGGAGATTTAAAGGCATTTTTAGACGTTCGGCGCTCAAGAGCAAGATAGTGGTGTGATTGTCATTGGTGTGTCATATATCATTCGAAAGGGGGAAAAATAATGCTAAATACTGGTGTATTTTAATAGAATTATTTCAGGGACCCTTTAAAGTAAATTAGCTCTTGAAAATGTCAAAAAAAAAAAAATGTTTTTTTTTTTTTTTTAAATCACAATTTAGAATAAAATGACGAGACACAGCAGTGTGGACGTTATCAAGATTCTGGAACCTCTGTGATTTGCATGTCGGCCCCGAGCCCTTGATAGGTGTCATTATGTGATAAAGGATCTGATGAAATGAGTGCAGACACAACAGTTTTGGAATAATAGTAAATAAGAATTGCAGATATTCTGGTACACACATACCATACTCTGAAGCTCCTCTGCAAACTCAGTTTTTGTCTTCAGCTGCTCAGACAAACCATCCAGTTTGCTCTGAACACGACACACAAAAATAGATCGTCAATACAACGTACATGACTTGTACAACTACTTGTCCTTGATTTGAAATGTCAGTAGAAAGGAAAGTCTGTTAAATTAAGTGCAGAATAACAGTAAGACACACAGGCGATCCAGTATTCATGCATGTGACAGACTGGGTTGAAGATAGACGATGAGGCAGATCAACACGACGTTACCTGAAGCTGCCGCAACTGAGCGTCGGACGACTCCAGAGCCGTCTTCAAGTTGCTGATTTCCATTTGCAACTCGTTCTGCAAGAAAAGTTCAATCAGCTTGAGGCTTTACATGTACTTCAACAGGAAGTCCACTAAAACCAGTGAGGGGATTCCTGCAGCCGTGTCGGAGACGAAAGAATATTTCAGATATTGTGTACAATTGTGGAACAAATTGGAGAGGGAGTTGAAACAATGCCCAAACATCAACCTGTTCAAATACAAACAAAAGCTTTTTGAAACATACAGAGAAGAAGAAATGCATCGCCACCAGGAGGAGAAGTAGGATCAACGTATATGTGCATGTGTGTTGTAAGTTTGGTCCGTGTTGATATAGTCGTTTGAAATGTGAGAGGTTCTTTTTTGTTGATGTTTTGTTCTTTCTATACTAGTGTGGAATGTACTTTTTGTTGCTCTGAGTTTGGGGGTGGCTGCTCATAAGCTTCTTGCTTCAGCCCCACTCCTTTTGAGCAGAATGTGTACTGCTCAAATAATCAAATAAGATATGACATCAATGTCAGTGACGTCATGTATTACACACAGCTGGAAAAAAATCAGATACACAACAAAAGGCTCAGTTAAAAAATTTCACGACGTTTGGGACCCTTTCCATGCCTATTTTCAAAAGATGGATGGAGTTGAAATTGTATAGCTGTATACTAATAATTTGTAAGGAAAGCCTACTATAGATCAGTCAATTACACTACATGTTTGTGTGCATTCTGAGGTATTTTATTGGCAGTGATTATTGACAGTATTATTATTGTATTTGTGTTTCCTTTCAACCTGTCTGGCTTGTTACTTGTTGTTATATGTTGACTGTGGGGTTCGGGGAGGGAAGAAAAGTGGGAAAAACTATTGGTGATTTCCAGTGTAATATTGTTTAACTGAATCTTGAATAAACAAACCTTGTTTACAAAAAAAAAAAAAAAAAAAAAAAAAAGATATGACATCAATGAGGATGAGTCGGACTAATCGCAGGCAGCCGTGCATCTCTTTACCTTTCAGTCTTGGCGCCCCCCTGAAAATGCCTAAAGTCTCCCAGAAATGGTGCGATTAATAATAATGGTTTTAGCAGACTGGACGAGGTCCACCTGTGTCAACTCGCTGTGATTACGCAAGAATAAAACATAAGCCATCTATTTAGGGAAAATAAAAGCACTGAACATGGACCGAACTCTTATGTTTGGAGAAAAGAGGAGAACGTGGATGCGGTCGCGGCTTGTAACGAGAGGCGCAGTGGGGGATACACAGTTTTTAGAGACGTACTAGTATGTTACGTTAGCATTCCAGTGTCGCGCAGACGTTTAGCACGTCTTACTGCATTTTGACTGGTCTGTTGAAGCCGCTGTGATCGCAGCTATGTCTCCCCAAATAGCACAAAGTCTGACCAACTGGAGCCGCGACCGCAGATGAAATAATGAATTTAAATCCAACAGAGGAGGTGCAGCATGTTTGCTGGGAGCCACAGATGAAAGAAAACCAAGGACATCCAGGTTTCTACTACGCTAAAGGTTTACCTGGTGCTCTCTGTTGAACTCATTCTCCAGGGCCTTGAACTCCTCCGTCTCCCTGAGCTCCCACACTTCCTGGGAGAGGGCGGCCTTCTCCTCCTCCAGCATGTTGGTCTGCTCGATGAACATGCCCAGCTCCTGCCTCAGGTAGTCCCGCTCAGTCAGCACCTCCTCCTGCAGGAGCAGCACACAAGACGTCAGTCCTGCTGCAGGTGGCCACAGTATACCAGAGCACTGAACAGTTCCCTGCTCAGCTGTTCAGGTTACAGGACTATAGTGTGAGATTAATAAAGACAATTGCAAAAATGAGCAATTTAGTAACAACAACTGTGCTATAAAGCTCTTTGATTCATTAGCTCAAAGTTATAGTCCAATATTCCACCATTGCTGGAACTGGACGAGCTGTGCACACTGACCAAGAGTGAAAACGGGTTGAACTAGTTCATTGCCATTACCTTCTCTTTGGCCAAGGCTTCACACAGCTGGGCGGTCTCTGCAAACTGCCTCTTCAGCTAGAAAACAAGTAGGTTCCGATCAGACGGTGGTGGAGAACCCCAGAGAGAAGGCAGCCAGCAGTCAACCCCCCCCACCTGCTCCACGGTGTCACTGAGAGCGTGGTTCTGTTGTTCAACGTCGGCCACCTTCAGCTCCAACATCTCCGCCTTCTCCGCCTTCTCCACGGCCTCCTGCTTGAGTGCAGCTTCAGTCTGATGCTGCAGCTGCAGCTCGGCCAGCCTGGGCTGGGTTTCCTCCAGCTGCAGCTCCCCCAAGGGTTCCTCCAGCTCCCCGGAGGTTTCCTCCCCCAAGGGTTCCTCCAGCTGCAGGTCGCCTGAGGGTTTCTCCAGCTGCAGCTCCCCTGAGGGTTTCTGCAGCTGCAGCTCCCCTGATGTTTCCTCCAGCTGCAGCTCCCCCGAGGGTTTCTCCAGCTGCAGCTTGGCCACGCTGCTCTTCAGCATCTCCACCTCCCCCCAGGCCTTCTCCTTCAGCTCTCTCTCCAGGTCCAGCTGCAGCTCCAGGGTGGACACCTTGCTGGAAAGCTCACACATCCAGTCACTGGACCCGCCTGTCGGACTGAAGAAGGGACAACAGGAAACTCTTATAGATTCTCAAAGAAGTGGCGTCCTCGTCTCCAAGACGCCTGAACCCAGCAGAAGGTGGACCGAAGAGTTAAACTGCACAGAGGACTCACAAGAAATGACAAGGATGTCCAACATCCAGTAACTCAATCAAAGTACTCACAATGTGTTTAGAATCATTCAGGCTGCACCATGTAAGCCTTTACACCCCAGGATTTCCTTCAATGTGATGTCGCTCCTACCGTTCAAGCATATTTTTACCTTTTCAGATAAATATTGTATTCTATCAGGCCATGCAATCCCTCTGCATGTCCTTTTATTCACTGTATATTAAAGAAACTTGAGGATCCTTACAGAGGTCCTGAAAACCAACCGCTACAACAGTAGTTCCTCTCTCCACTGGTGAATCCAACATTCTGCTGCGGTCAAACAATCCAACTCATGATGGAGTCACTCTAACGTGCACTGCAGCCGATCATTCGCGCGTTACTGACATTTAAAGTAATCAGTCCATTAGCGACATCACATAAGCAACAGTTTCACCAAGGCCACATTTGCAAGTGCACAGTTTTTTTTTTATAAAGACGGATATTTCTCTCCATGTTTAAAAAAAAAAAATTAATCTTCATTTACACGGACCCACATATCCACCTGGTTAAGAGCTAGGTAGCCAATCAGAATCCTGGGAAAAAAAACAGGACGTCTCGAATTGTGACGTAAATATCTGCCTGCCTTTAGACGCAAACGGAGACATGGAGTTTTCAGGAATCGTCGTTTGTGGCGAGCTGTACCTGTGTTTATGTGTAAATGTGCGCAATTGCGGAGAAATAACCATTTTTTTCAGACACACAGGTACGTGTGAACGTGGCCTGAAGACAACATTGTTGTGGACGCCGGCTGGCTGCAATTCTTTGGTCTCACCTGTCCCCGAAGCTCCGGACCGTCACCGAGCTCTGGCTGGTCTCCGTCTCATCCTGCGGCTCATCGGGGATTTCCCAGTGAGAGTCAAAGTCCTCGTCATCTGTCCAAATGGAGAGCATTTAGGACCGGTCCGGAGCACGGACACGACGTGACGTCTCGCCCTCCGTTACCTTCGCACAGCGCGCTCAGAGAGCTGCCGTACGCCTTCCTTTTCGGCATGAAGGACTGCGACAGGCTGAAGTCCCACGGGTGCTCCTCGGCAGCGGCCGGACCGGCCCGCTTCAGCATCTTCCCTCCCCACGTCACCCGGCGCTTCGGTACCTGAGCGGAGGGGCCGGCGTTGAGGAGACGGTCCCGGATTTGGTCCCGGACGGAGAGGCTGGAGTGAGGCTCACCTTTCGGACGGCGGTCTGGGTGGTGCTGGTGACCAGCAGCGTGGTCAGGTTCCTGATCCGGTCCTCCTGCTCCCTCTGCAGCATCTCCTTCTCCTGGAGCAGCTGGGACAGAACCTCCTTCTCCGTGGCCGTGGTCTGTGTGACCGAGGACACCTGGAGGCCGGCACCAGGGGGTCACGAGAGGACGGAAAGAACTCCACGGAGGGGGGGGGGGGGGGGGGGGGGGGGACAAGGTGGACACACTCACCTCCTGAAGACGCCGCTTCAGGTCCACGATTTCATTGCGATACCTCTTGAGCAGGGCGCCGTCGTCAGACACCTCCGTCACATGAGGGTCGTTCTTCATCTTCTTGGCAGTGCTCGCAAACTACAGGGGAGAAAAGTCAACTCTCCAGTACGAGTCAAACAATATCTAACTTGTGTCCTCAGTGAGACGGTCCTTCATTCATTTTTGCAGTAGAAAAGAAATAAAGCGGAAAGTATGTATGCACACACACACACACACACACACACACACACACACACACACACACACACACACACACACACACACACACACACACACACACACACACACACACACACACACACACACACACACACACACACACACACACACACACACACACACACACACACACACACACACACACACGCGACCCAGTATTCATGTATGTGACAGACTGGGTTGAAGATAGACGATGAGGCAGATCAACATATATTGGCAATATATTTTTTTTCTCTCTCCCATAACATTTTATTCCTTCAATGTAAACTGGTCCTATAATTAATCACATGTCACAATGTAATATTTAGTCCACAATGCACCATTTATGGTCCATTTTTTGTAACTTTTCAGGTGTTTCTGGAGGGATTAAACCTTTATTTCATATTTTATTTAATGTCTTTATTTTTATATTTACTGGAGTTTATAATTTTTTTAATACTTAAAGTTTATTTTCATAAGAACAGAGAAACATATAAACCATAAAGCAACATAAACAGTGTCACAGTACATCTGAATTGACAATCATTTTTCTATTACAATTCACATTCTTACAGCATGTTCAGTTCGTTTTATTACACTGCATAAGTAGTGTGTTGGGAGGATCTTATATCTGAAAGTATAGCAGTAGTTTTGTCCATTTTGCAATGTACGACTCCCTTTGTAGGCGTAGTAAGAAGGTCAATCTTTCCATCTCATGAATCTCCCTGATAACTTCCACCCAATTATCTACTGAAGGTGCATCCTTCTGTAACCATTTACGAGTTATTGCTTTCTTTGCTGAAGCAATCAGTATTTTCAGCAGGTATCTATCATGTCCTGTCATTCCTTCCGGTAAATCACCCAGATAAAGTGTTGTGCATTTTAATGGTATATTCTGCCCAAAATGTTGGAGAACTATTTACTGGATTTTAATTTACCGATTGTATAATAATCCCTCACCAAAAATAAAATAATAAGACCAGCACTGGTAAACTACAAATAACCAACTTTTGGTAACAAGTTGAGTGAAGTATTGCCAGGACGGATGGACCAAGTCTCTTTCTTATGTTGGAAATGAAAACCGCTCCGTCAATAAAGTCCTTCATTTCTCAAATCAACGTTCCAGAACCGGTTCCCGACAGTTCCGCTCTGTTAAAGCATGAAGGTTCGCAGGTGCTTCTCACCTGCAAGGTGCTCAGAGTCTCCTCCAGAGCGACCGGGGTGATGGTGCAGATGATGACCGTCTTGGCGTTTCCACCCAGAGAGTTCTGCAGGATGCGGGTGAGTTTACTGTCTCTGTAGCTGGTGAAAAGTCTGAGACGAGACGACAGGCACTGATCAGGACGTGGACGCAGATTACGCCACAAAGCGAGGACGTCTCAGAACCGGGAGCAGGAGGAGGAATCACGATTTACTCACTTCTGGCTTTCGTCAGTCAGTTTCTTGATGACTTGGCCGAGGGTGAACAAGCTGCGGTTGATGTTGCAGCCCTCTTTGAACCGGGTACCTAGAACATCGGGGGACGGGGACGGGACGGGCGGGGGTCACATGTGGTTCCTGCTGCTTTGGTAATGTAAGAGACAGAGCTGCTCCTCACCTTCAGCTCCTGTCTGGCTGGCTCTCTCAGACCCGGCCAGGTCCACCAAGTTCTACGGGACCAATCGAGTTAACGTTGGCAGACGACTGAAACAAATGTGGGATAAAAAAAAAAAAAAAAGAGTGAAGAAAGCTGGCTTACCAAATGAGACACAATAATGCCTCCGTCTGCGTTTTCTCCCGACGCCGGGTCGCTTCGGTCCCGGCTCTCTATGATCTAAGGGGTAAAATAAATGGAAAAAAAAAAAAAACAGTCAGTAGAGAACAAAGTGACCCGGATCAGCTTCAGGACTTCCGGGACGACTCACCATGCGGAAGATGGTGTGAGAGCGGCTGCTGCGCTGGTTCATCTTGGTCTTTCCATAGTGGCGGTTCTCTATGGAGACACACTGGTTATCACAGACTGCAAGTGCAGCAGGAAGACTTCCAAGGGGGGGGGGGGGGTTCCATCTTACTTTCTCCTTTACGGATCCAGGCCAGGGCTTGAGCCGAGGTCGTCACCACCTCTTCGGTCAGGTCGGCGACAAAGACGTTTTTCTGGAAACAATCATGAAAGGTGGACGGTCTGAAAGGAACCTCCAGACAACAAAACACTGGCCCCCCGGGGGGGTCAGCAAAGGCCTCAGACCAGGAAGACCCTACATGGTACTGACCGGGTCATTTCACCATCACAGATCGGTAGTCAGATTCAAGACACTTTCCTACGTCCAACATAGAGTGACCATCATGGGTACTGATGAGCTGCAGTGTGTGACCCGACACAGTCCTGGCGTTTGTTTGTCACAATATCCTCCTCCATGAATTGACCCATTGTCCGTTTTAAAAGAAAATCTCTTGAATTAACAGCCATTTATCAAGTTAACACACCCAAGAACCCCCCCCACCCAAAACAAGTAGAAATAAAAATAAAGGCTTGACATCAAGACAACATAGAAACATAAAAGTCCAGTTGATGAGCAGTAATTAAAGACTTCTAGCGAGTACTGCAGGAGTTTGGTTGATTCTTACATTGATGGTCTCGCGTACTTCCAGTGGTTTTCTCTTCCAGCTGCTGACCAACAGATCAACCACGGTCTCATTGTAGATCTCCATATAGGACACCCGCAGGAGGAACTCTTTTTTTGGCAACTTGGGGTGGAAGAGAGAAAAAAGTCGTCGTTGAGAAACAAGTTGACAAACAGAAGCAACTCGAAAGTCTTACGTTTGTGATGCTCTGGAAGACGTCTTCCACGGCCAGAGGAATGACTCCGGGGACGCTGCCGCCGCTTCCCATCATGGTGAAAGTCTTCCCAGAAGACGTCTGGCCGTAGGCGAAGATGGTTCCTGACAAGGAGACGACGTTATAAGCACACGGGCTCCCTGTGGGCCTTATTCACATGGTGCAGGTTTCTTTGTAAAAATTAGGCAAATACTACAAAAAAAAATCTGAAATTAAACACCACAGCTCGAAGAAGCTAAATTCATGGGAATTTCACCCCAATGTGTTCAAGCATCCTGCTGTCAGAAGCAGACCTACGTACCGTTGTAGCCCTCCACAGCGGACACCACCAGAGGCTTGGCGATGGCCTGGTACAGCTGGTTGGTGGATTCGTCGGCAGTGAACACCCGGTCTGTGAACCACAGAACAAACATGCCAGAGGAGCGCAAAACCCATCTTCATGAAGACCAGGGGGCCTCATCTAGAAATCCTTGCTTAGGATTCCTACTAGAAATGTATAGATCGTAGTCTAGCTGGAAGGTTGACAGTTCATCTCCCGCACTTTCTACCATAAATGCTCGATGCAAAGCGGCTCAATATTTTAGTATCTCAATCAGCCTGATGATCGCCGGCATTTGACGCTAAATTCTGACAGAAAAGACGAAGAAAAGGAATTTTAAGGGGAGAGAAATGGTGATGGAGGTCAGTGAGAAGTGGTTTCACAGTAGTGGAATCGCTAATAAAATAAAAAAAAAACGATCAGCAGCACGTCGTCAGAGCTGGAAATAGTGAGAGTGACTGTAGAGGTGGAGAAGAAGAATCTCATGTGAAGGTGGAGGTCAGAGGAGAGCGACATCATGGTTGTGACGACCAGCGTGTGTCAAGAGTTCAGTTTTATCCGTTTATTAAATGTAGAAATTAGATATTTTGAACAGGGACTTGTAAAAAAAAGGCTCAGCGGACTTTGTGTTTTATCCTCCGTCACTAGAGGAGCAGGAGGAGGTCGTTCCTGACCACATGACCGTAACGCTGTTGTGCCAAAAGGTGGGTGGCTTCTATCAGGAGTTACAGCCATAATGTAGAAAGATACTAAACTATTACATATCACACATGTATAATAATAAAATAAGCGATATAAAATCTAGAATGTCTTTATTTCACCCAGACTTTGGGTAACAAAGTGAGTATACGTGGACATTATATACGCGTTTCAGCAAGCTTTATAAACGAGAGAACAGCTCACCAAATCTGAAGCTCTTGGTGGGATTCTCATCGTCAACCTGATGGATGGATCTGTTATTGGCTTTCCAGAAGTGCTTGACGGGCTCCGCGTCCTCCTCCGACGGGTTTTCCTCCCTGAAAGCAGACGGCCGGGACATCCAGAGTCCCCGGTGAGCCGAGTTTGAAAACAAGTTCTGCTCGTTTGGTGGAGGTTAAAACAAACAGCGGAACACATTCTCGCCTGGATTTCAAACATTGTGTGCACTGGTTTGTCCGAGGATTTAAAAATGAAATAAAAATGTCCCTGTGGGAAGAACAACACTTTCACACCCCCTTCTGATGCACAACATGGATTTAAAAAAACAAAAACACTCTTGTTCACTGTCAAGGTTGCTTTGCTGCAGCTTCATTATTCACTTTCTCATGATGGAACATTCCAAGGATTCCTCAAATAGATCGTTTGCAACTGCCATCACATTTCCCATGATCCTCTCCGATTCGCTTGGGTCTGCCATCTTTTATTCTCACAACTGCATAACACATCTTCAGTTGCAGCTTTGCGAGCCACTCTCTGAGTTCATTCTTTGATTTCTGGCCCTTCACGCCGTTTCACAGGAGGTAAACTAAAAAAAAAACCCGAAATGTTATTGCGAGCAGAATTGTTGGGACGCCTGACAACTGCGCACATAACTCCAATGTTGCGCCTTCCTCAACGGTCACCGCTGTGATGTAAATACAAGATATCATAAAAGATGGCGGACACTAGCGAATCAGAGAGGATGATGGGAAATTTGAGACGTCAGTGAGACCGATCCATAGAGGACTTTCCTTGGCCTTGAGGGCCGTGGTCCTGCACAGAGACATGATAAAGGGCAGGTGGCGCACAAGCCGCCGCGGAGCAGGAAGTACGGCGGCCATCTTGGTCCGGTTGTCAAGTCCGTAAACACAAACTGATGTACATCCATGAAAACAGGATATTTGGCGACGAAACGTTGTAAGAAATTTGAAGGAAAAAAACAACAAAGGAGAAAATAAGCATTAAGCTGAAGCTTCTTATCTTAACCCGTTTAAAAGGTTTTTGTTTCGACTCAAATCTTCTGTTTTCATTTTGAAGGTTTCCCCAAAGACGACCATTTGAGGAAGAAGTGGGAGGAAGGATTCACCGAGGGACTTCTGGGTTTACAGGACATTTTAAACCGGATGAGTTCATCTTCACCTCCAAAGAACAGGTGCATCACAGGCTATTAGCATTCATGAATGTAAAGCGTGCAAAGCTCCAAAGCGTGGAAGCACTTTAAGAAAACAAAAGAGAAAAGCGTGCAGTGCAATATCTGCAAGACACAACTTGCCTTCCACGGCAGCACAACTGTGACGCACGAGCCTTTCCTTATTATAGTCGGCCGCTTGTACTTTATTGTACACAGTTAAGTGTTTGCTGCTACAAGCATATTTCATGAACTACCATCGAAATTATCTTTATTTTTTAGTTAGCATATACCTTAAACACTTCAAGCTGAAAACTAATGCCGGTTATATCCAGTGGTATGAAAACGTCTGGGCACCCCTGACAATTTCTGTTATTATTACTTATTAATCATTAGCTGTTTGGATCAGCAATTTCATTTTGACATACCAAATAACTGATGGACAGTAATATTTAAGTAGTGAAATGAAATTTATTGGATGAACAGAAAATGTGCAATATGCATCAAAACAAATGTAGACTGGTTCAAAAATGTGGGCCCCCTTGTCATTTTGTTGATTTGAATACCTGTAACTAACTAACTAACTAACTAACTAACTAACTAACTAACTAACTAACTAACAGGTGTATCCAATCATGAGAAAAGGTATTTAAGGTAGTAAATTGCAAGTTGTTGTTCTCTGAAGAGTGGAAACATGGGGGCATCAAAACAACTGTCAAATGACCTGAAAACAAAGATTGTTCAACATTACGCTTTAGGGGAAGGCTACAAAAAGCTATCAGAGATTTCAAGCTGTCAGTTTCCACTGTGAGGAAATGGAAGACCACAGGCACAGTTCTTGTTGAGGCCAGAAGTGGCAGGCCAAGAAAAATATGAGCGAGGCGAAGGATGGTGAGAACGGTCAAATACAACCCACAGACCCACAGTAAAATGTGGTGGCGGTCCCATCATGCTGTGTGGCTGTGTGGCCAGTGCTGCTACTGGGATTCTTGTTCCAGTTGAGGATCGCGTGGATTCCACTCAATATCAGCAGATTTTTGACAATAGTGTTCAAGAATCAGTCACAAAGTTGAAGTTACGCCGGGGCTGGATATTACCGGTACAACAAGATAACGACCCAAAACACTGCTTCACAATCTACTAATGGCATTCATGCAGAAGAACAAGTACAAAGTTGTGGAACAGCCATCCCGGTCCCCAGACCTGAATATCATTGAAAATGTGTGGGATGATTTGAAGCGGGGCTGTCCACGCTCAGCAACCATCAACCGTCAAACCAAACTGAACTGGAGATGTTTTGTAAGGAGGAATGGTCCAAAATACCTTCATCCACAATCCAGGCACTCATTAGCGGCTATAGGAAGTGCCTGGAGGCTGTTATTTTAGCAAAATAGGCTCTACTAAATATTGATGTGATTTTTTCTGTTGGGGTGCCCAAATGTTTGCACTTTTTGGTTTGATGCATATTGAACATTGTCTGTTCATCCAATACATTTCATTTCACTGCTGAAATATTACTGTCCAGTTATTTGATATAACAAAATTAAATTGCTGATCCAAACACCTCATGATTGTTAAATAAAAATGAATTGTCAGAGGTGTCCAAACATTTTCATACCAATATAAGAGCAGCTTCATGCTGGTGTGATAGCCCTTATGTTTTACATTCAATTTATGTGTGAGCTGATTAGTGGACTATCACAATAATAGCTTGTGGCAGCCCTATTCTATATTCTGTGTGCGTGTTTTTTAATTACATATGAGGTCTGTATGTATACATATATATAGATGATCAATTTTCTGACTATATTTTCATACGGTGTCATATATTTATATCATCATTGGCTCTCTATAAATTTATTTGTATGCATGCATCTACAGACTATATGAATATTGGCAAGTATGTGATTGTGAACACTTGAAGTGTCATATGCCTGAAATTAATTAAATTCACAATTAAATTATTAAAAATAATCTAGATTTTGCTCTGATCAATAACTTGTCTATTGTGTTTCATGTTATTTATGGATTTAGAATGTATTCATATTTTTTAACATATAATGGCTGAGTAATGCACAATCTGCTTCTGCGTCATACAATTGTGTGCTGTGTTTTATAAATTACGCATCAGATCACAAATTAGAATATTATATTATTGTTTATTCCACTATGAACATCAAAATACAAACCATGTGTCCAGTGTCAGAACGACATGTATGAAGTTTGCAGGAAAGAAAACCAGATGAAGATCAGTTCAGTATTCAACGAGTTATGATTGATTAAAGTCTGACAGTTCATCGCTCCGGTCAAAGCACATTAGACTTGAACAGAGCGGACGACCGGGCCAAGATGGCGGCGCTCCCGCTCAACAGCGCCAATTGCGAGTAGTGGTCGATGCGGCATCTGCTCTTTATGTCTACTGTCCTGCATGATCTCAACGTTTCCCTGCTCAAACACACCAGAGTTCTCATGATGAGGCTCTGCAGAAAGCTGGATAACGAGCCACTACTTGCTGTCACATTCCTTGATGTGAGGAATAGAACCAGAAGGAAGGAATTGAACCGCGCAGGACTCTGGCCGTCCAGGACCAGGACACCCCACCCCTGCTCTCATATAGCTAGTTTTTGATTAGTCCGGGTCATTATCTCCATTTATCTTTCAGCTATCAACTCCTCCAACCAGGGCTGGGGTTTAATTTAGTTTAAATTCAGTCTGGCTCGTTAAATTAGAGCAAACGTATCCCAACAGTTTACGCCTTCATCAGTTGCGACAGGTAGTCTGACCGACTGAAGGAACCTCTGATATTAACAGGAACCAGACGGGCTTACCTCTCGATCAACGGCCGGACCCGAACACAAACCTTCACGGCGGATTCCTCCGTCATGTTTCCGTAAAAAAAAAAAAAAACAAGACTGAGAGAAGCGGAGGGGTTTTTAGCGGACCGGGACGGTTCAGTGGCTCACGAGATCCAACCGCAGGTTTAAACTGTGGTGCTTCACTCTGATTGGACAACGTCATATTGGAATGGTCCATCTCAGCGGGGTCTGTGGGGGAGTCGGAGAAAGTCTGTGATACGATTAGCATTGAAACATTTTTCATTTAATTCAGGAAAGTATCAATAAAATAAAATCTTCACTTGTGGTTAAATGTATTTTATTTGTTCATCTTAGTGTCTTTTGTTTTACATCTGGAAATTAATTTGATGTGGTCTTGCGAACCCCAGTGAAGTTACATGTTAAAAAAAACGGACGCGCACACTTCAAGGTGAATTGTGAGATATGAAGGGAAAAGTGCGTGCAGATGTGCGTGTGCACACTTTTATAAGCTCTATTACTTTCAGCCCTATTTTCAGCTTTTGGGTTCACATACACATTTAGTACGGATCCTACCCAGTTTTATACCCGAAGCCCCTGAACCGCCTTCATTCATGTTGTTGTAGTTCACAATGGTGACCACTGGAGGGCGCTGTGGGCCACGCCCCGCTTTGTTTGTTTTTTTTTTTCCTACGGTTTTTCAACATGTGAACCCGCAGCCTGTTTCACTGCTTCCTTTGGAAAGGATCAGTGTGGGCCATCGGTGAATACTGGGGAAATGGTGGCAGTTTTATTAGCAGCACAGTGGGTGGAAGAGACGAGACCATTAGGAGCAGTGATTTGTTCTGATTTAAGATCATTACTAAAAAGTGCAGTCCAGTCACTCAAACAGCAGGCCAGACATTTTGATAGAGGTGCAACAAGCATTCTGTTGTTTTTAATTCATGCTGTATTCTTTAACTTGCCCTCAGTTTATTGGCTGTAGTTTATATCTCTGAGACGTGGGAAAATATATATTTAACACGGTGTGTTTTTACTTAGCATTAGTTCTTGTTACAGTTATTTAATTGTGGTTTATGTTCATTAGAAGTGTGATCAGTTGTATTTGGTACTGCTGTGATATCATAAAATCAATATTTTCTGATGTTAACAACTATTAGTTCCAGTGTTTCAATATTTTTTCTTGTAACGTCGTTGAACCTCATCCTAATGTTCAACTCTCTTTCTGTCTCCAGAACGGAGCTTGATGAGAAACGTCCAGGTTTTCTGGAGGGATGTTTCTCCCCAGAACTCGTCCAGTCAGTGATGAACGAAGGAGGTGACGTAGCAGACGTCTCCTCCACCCTCCTGAGGAGAACCCTGCACCCTCTGCAGCAGCTGTCCTCCCTCAGCCGGACCGCGGTCCAACAGGAGGACACAGCCAGTGGAGGACCGAGGGAGCAGCTCCTCAAATGTCTCAGTGTCCTGTCCCCTCCAGCTCCAGGTGACTTCACCTGTCCCCTTGTGGCTCTGAGGACACTTCTGGCTGTTTGTACCGACATGAACATCATGACATTCAGCTTGTTTCCCAGAGCTTTACTTCAGCTGTTAGAGTGTAACACCATAACATCCTGTTACATGTTGATTTATGTTTGAACTCTTCCTCAATGCTTGCTCTGAACATTTGTTGTTGGTGCCTGCAAAAAACGAAAGCGTTCTACCAGCATGATGAGCAGAGCCCATATATTAAAAAAACCACCAAATGCCTTCATACTCTTCTTAAAGAAGCAGAGGTCCATTGTAGCAGAGGAGCTGGGCCTCACAGGGAGATGCTGTGAATGCTGAAGTGGGAAAGAGGGTAAGTTGTCTGCTCCTACATGTTGGAGATACAAATTCATTACTCATGTTGAGAAGCTGGCTTGTCTTTGTGTGTGTGTGTGTGTGTGTGTGTGTGTGTGTGTGTGTGTGTGTGTGTGTGTGTGTGTGTGTGTGTGTGTGTGTGTGTGTGTGTGTGTGTGTGTGTGTGTGTGTGTGTGTGTGTGTGTGTGTGTGTGTGTGTGTGTGCTGACAATGCATTGTCATCTGGAAGTCGTTATCAAAACATGAACAGCAGAAGTATTATGAACAGACCAGAGCAGAGGCGATAGCTCCATGAGGAGAAACACCTCCTCAACCATGTATGAAGTCTCTCCTCACCTGAAACTCAGAAATGTTCACAAAAACTAAAACTGCTCATAATGTGTTGGTTTGTTAAAAAAAATCATCTTGGTTATTAAAGTATTTTCTGTTTTTAGGGCAAAAAAAGAGCACGAAGGAGAGGTGCCACCAAGAGCCAGGCTCTAAACCCTCCACACACTCCACAACTGCCTGTTAATGGGTAAAGGGGGATGTATTCGCATCTGTAATGAAAAGCTGGACACAATGTGACGATCTGGTCTGGAGGTGTTTCCCTAAAACGGTTGTCGAGTCAGGGGGACAATCTCCGGCTTATATGAGAGGATTTGAGCTGTTTTGTGTAATACCTTGTTGTGGCCGGTAGAGGGCGGCGTTGTCCCGTGCGGCGTACAAATCCGGCCGGACAAGTAGAAGAAGAAGAAGAAGAAGAAGAACTGCTTCCTCCGGTGAGGAGAGCTCACCTTCGTCCGGACATGTCGGCTGACCGAGAGCCCGTCAAAGAGCCGCAGCGACCCGGGGATGGGTTCAAGACTCCGGGGCTGAGGGGGGCCCAGACCACCACCCTGTTCAGAGCCTTCAACCCGGAACTCTTCATCAAACCCGTGAGGCTCCTTCACACAACCACACTGCGGCCGCGCTGCTTCGCACACCTGAGACGAGACACCCCCCCCCCCGAGGTGCTGCGGATCAACTGGTTCCCCTGTTAATCGGTGACCCACCGGCGCATAGTTAACGTTTAATATTATTTTAACCGAATATTCAACCAGCAACCTCTTTGTGCAATTATTTGCTCTGTCAGTCCAAATCTATTTCTGAAGGAAGAGGCGGGAATTAAAAACGTGTTTTTAAAAATCTGATTCATCGATTAATCGAAAAAGCTGACTGATTAAAGTCAAAGTCAAAGTCAGCTTTATTTGTCAAATGTGCTGATATGCGTGACATACAGCCCAGACGAAATTCCGGTCCTCTCAGCCCCACAGTGCAAAGGCTTAATAATATATTAAGAGAAAAATATAAAGACTTAAAAATGTATACATCTAAAATGTATACACCTTATAAACATATAAACAGTAAAGTGGCATGTACAATGTCTCTTTTGAGGTAGAATGTTCATTCAGTGGGGGGGGGGGGGCATAATGTCAGGTGCCGGAGGGGAGGGGGAGTGTAAGGGTGGCTGTGGCAGGGGGCAGAGGCAGAGAGGGGAGGGGGGGCAGAGCAGGGAGGGAGTTGAGTCTCCTGACTGCCTGGTGGCACAAACTGTCTTTGAGCTGCTGGTTTGGGCTCGGAGACTCTGAAGTCTCCTCCCCGACGGCAGCAGGCTGAAGAGGCTGTGGGAGGGGTGGGTGGGGTCACCTGCGATCCTGATGGCTCTGCGGGTGAGGCGGGTGTTGTATATGTCCTGCAGGGGGGGGGGGGGAGAGACACCAATGATCCTCTCGGCTGCCCTCACGATGCGCTGCAGAGTCTTGCGGCAGGATACGGTGCAGGCGCCGTACCACACAGTGATGCAGCTGGAGAGGATGCTTTCCATGGTGCCTCTGTAATCTTTAATCTTTAATCAACTATTAAAATAATTTAGTTGGTGCAGCCCTAATTTAAACCCTGATTAAACTGAAGTGAAAAGTATCTGTCACACACACACACACACACACACACACACACACACACACACACACACACACACACACACACACACACACACACACACACACACACACACACAGGTATTTTTCAGTTCCGTCAACATTCAGATCGTCACCAGAACGTATTAAAAACTCACTCGAATTCAACATATAAAAACAACTTCAACTAAATCGACATATTTTTGATCAATTTGACTTTCTAATCCTGAAGTTTCATAATGTTTTATGGGTAAAAAAAAAAGTTGAGTGAGCAGGAAGAGGGACAGAATTTGATTTGTTTATATAATAAAAATACATGACACACATTTACTATGTTATTGAAATAAATGCAGATGGATAAAATACAATAAATAAGGTGTGGCAGTGTGTAGGAGTATGGTGGTAGGGCGTGAATCTTAATACGATCAAATTTATTTCAGACCAACAGCAAAAAGCTTTGTTATACATATTATTATTATTATATTATACATATTCTATGTTTGTTTGAGGCTGATTGGCCTAAAATAAACACCATGGGAGTTAATTCAACTCTGGGCTTTTTGCTGTGAAGAACACATTTAAAATATAGATTATTATTCCTTCACATTGAAGAGTATAAAGAGATACGCCTTCCCTAAAAGTTTCATTGAGATCTTGATTATTAAAGAAACTACAAGTGTTTTTATGTCAAAAGTTATGTTGGTCAAATTCAGACATTATTCAAGCTTATAAATTTCCATTAAACTTCGGGCAAGTAAACATTTGTCTTGCAAGTAAAAACGTTGTAAGGACCTTAAATGTCTGCTGCCTCTGCAGAACAAACCCGTGATGGCGTTCGGCCTGGTGAGCATCACGCTGTGCGTGGCCTACCTGGGATACCTGCACGCCATGAAGGACAACGACCAGCTGTACGAGGCCGTGGACGGCGAGGGGGAGCGCTACATGAGGAGGAAGACCTCCAAATGGGACTGACTGACTGACTGTGTGTGTGTTAAGTACTGAGACATGTTAATAAAGATGCGTTTTATTTGTTCATTGACGTTGTTTCACCGTTTTTCACATTAGGATAAAACTTAACTCCATTTGAGCCTCTTTTCTGAATCATTTATATGACAAATAGCTGTTAAGTACAGAAAAAGCTAACTCAAAAATAATCCCCCCCCTATTGGTTCGTTGCCGTCTGGCGTGGCGTCCATTCCCCCCATATAGTGCATGCCCCTCTTTTCTAAAATACCACAGTGATGGACGTCTACAGTCACGTTACATCAACCAGTGTGCCGCGGCACACTGGTGTTCCGTGAGATATAGTCAGGTGTGCCATGGGAAATTCTCCAATTTCAGTGTGTTGCAGAGTAATCGTGTATAAATACTCTTCACCAATAGATGGCAGCACACACATTTGTCTGGAAGAAGCAACAAAACAGGCGTCGGTCTGGTTAATCTCCACCACCTGCTGCTCCCATCTTGTATCAAAGTACTGTGTCAGTGACGGTGATGGAGAAGTTTTTGAAAAGGAAGAATGCTAACTCCGAACTGGACCCTGGACAAAATGAGCCCGGGCCTTCAACTTAGTCAGATGAAGGCCCCCAGTATGAGTGGAGGTAAAAAATCAGTTGGAAAGGACAAGACTTTACAGGAGCAGGAGGAACTAACTAAACTGAGACAAAATCGTGGTCTAAAGTTAAGCTTTGCTGATCTGCCTTTGGACAGTTTTTGGTTGGCTACTGCCAAGGAGTACCCCATTCTGGCAAACAAAGCAATTTTGACATTGCTTCCATTTCCCACGACATATCTGTGTGAGGTTCACTTTTCAAGCCTGACTGCTATAAAAAGTAAAAGCAGAGAGAAACTGAGAGCTGTTGAGGAAGTGCTTCATGTTTGTTTGTCTTCTATTCCCGCCAGGATCTCAGTTCTTCATCCATCAGGCCAAGGTTTCACACTGAGTGAGTAAAAATAAAAAAAAGAAATTGGGAAATAATTTTTTCTGTAATTATTTGATTCCCATTGATAAAGCATTGATGAGAATAACTTTATATTGTAAATAGAGGCTACAGAGTTTAACATTTTAATATTTTCGGGTGGTGGTGTGCCTCCAGATTTTTCCAAACAAAAAAAGTGTGCCTTGGCTCAAGAAAGGTTGAAAAACACTGACATAGAGGATCTCCTCTTCAATGGCGGCTTAAAGCTACTTCTTGTTCACCGAACGCTTTAAACTGCTGGTCAAAACCACTGTGATGATGATGATGATGATGATGATGATGATGATGATGGATACCACTGACCCTGGATCAAGCAGGAAAGGAACTGCCCACGTTTGTCGTTACGACTGAACAACCAAGGAAATACCCCAGTGTGGCTCTCCTCTTTGGAGCTCCTCCTGTTGTATCTGCTGCTGAAGCCGGGACCACGTGTCCTGCTGGTCCTGCTGGTCCTGCTGGTCCTGCTGGTCCTGCTGGTCCTGCTGGTCCTGCTGCTTCCCTGTGTCACTCCTGAACACTCACTCTGTCCTGCACCACTGCCTCACTCCTTACCACGCCTCGTGTTTGGTGAGTGAGGTGTTTGTTGGTGAGAGTGAGATGTTTGGGGCGGTGTTGTGTGATGTTTGGGGCCAGTGTTAGGTGATGTATGGGGTGGTGTATTGTGATGTTTGGGGCCAGTGTTAGGTGATGTATGGGGTGGTGTATTGTGATGTTTGGGGCCAGTGTTAGGTGATGTATAGGGTGGTGTATTGTGATGCTTGGGGCCAGTGTTAGGTGATGTATGGGGTGGTGTATTGTGATGTTTGGGGCCAGTGTTAGGTGATGTATGGGGTGGTGTATTGTGATGTTTGGGGCCAGTGTTAGGTGATGTATGGGGTGGTGTATTGTGATGTTTGGGGCCAGTGTTAGGTGATGTATGGGGTGGTGTATTGTGATGTTTGGGGCCAGTGTTAGGTGGTGTGTTGGGGATAAATGAGGAAGGTGCTGGGTGTGACACTGTCGACATGTGAACTGTCAAAATATGTAAAGTGAAAAAGCCTCTACCCCTCTGTCCCTCTCATTATTCATGACTTCTACATGAATCTATCATTGAATATCTTCCTTTTCTCACATCTTCAACTGTAATAAAATTCCTCTCTATTACAGTCTGATGACCAACACATTGACCTCCACAGTGTCTGACCTATCTTGTGGGAGTCCACCGCTCTGGTCAGCCTCTACCTGCCAGCAGCTGTCAATCATTCCACAATGAATGAAGAAAATGAAGAAATGGAAATGGTGTGGTGTTGGGCCTGGGTTTTGTCTGGCCGGGCCTCAAGAAGGACGTCAGGAGCTGGGCAGCCTCCTGTGTGGCGTGTCAGCGGTCCAAGGTACAGCGTCACACCAAAGCCCCCCTAGAGCCGTTCCTGGTCCCGGAACGGAGGTTTGACCATGTGCATCTGGACTTGGGTCCGCTGCCTCCCTCCCAAGGCTTTACTCACCTCCTCACCATGGTGGACAGGACCACCAGGTGGCCAGAGGTGGTCCCGCTGGCTTCAACGACGTTGGCAGAGGTGGCTCGTGCTTTCATAGCCACCTGGGCGGCACGGTTCGGCACGCCATTGGACGTCACTTCGGACAGAGGCTCCCAGTTCACCTCCGAGCTGTGGACAGAGGTGGCGAAAGGCCTGGGAGTGCAGCTGCATCGGACAACGGCATTCAACCCACAGGCCAATGGACTGTGTGAGCGTTTCCATCGCACAATGAAGGCCGCTCTCCGAGCCACACTCACAGACAGCAACTGGGTTGACCGACTGCCATGGGGCCTGCGTTCGGCTGTTGGGCCTGCGTTCGGCTCCGAAGGAAGATCTCCAGTCATCATCTGCGGAGCTGGTGTTGGGGCAGCCACTACGGGTCCCCGGGGAGTTCCTGCCACAGCCATCGGAACCCTGGGGGGTCACAGCGGGACGACCAAGGTTCAACGGGGCAGTCCACACCTTCGACCCGGTCCCAGTTCATCACTGCCTTCCCCGGTCATACGTCCCAAAAAACCTGATGGCAGCCAAATATGTCTTTATCAGGCATGACGCTCACCGTTCCCCACTTCAGCCGCCGTACGACGGCCCCTTTCATGTCCTGGAGGCAGGGACAAAGAACTTTGTGGTGGACATGGGGGGTAAACGGGTCCGGGTTTCACTGGACCGCCTGAAGCCGGCCCACACCATGCCGGAGCAGCCGGTGGAGGTGGCACAGCCCCCAAGACGTGGGCGCCCCCCCAAGTCGTCAGCTGCCACAGCGCCTGCACCTGCAGTGACCCCGGTGCCGGTACCTGCACCTCCTCCTGTGGTGGTGCAACGCAGCCGATATGGTCGGCTGTGCAGACCTCCCAAGTGGGACTAAAGAAAAAAAACAAACAAACAAAAAAAAATCTTGTAATACCATTCTGATTGTTCGGGGGGCCTGTGTGGTGTGCACCTGAGGGGGAGGTTCTCCCAAGCAGAATGGAGTGGGTGTGTCGGTCACGTGGTGTGGTGTTGATAGTGGGAGGTGTTTATAAGGGGAAGTGCGGTGACACTGGGGGTTGGTTATTTGACAGGTGAACTGTCAGACGGTTGGAGAAAATAAAGAAAAAAGCGACTCGACTCCTTCGTCCGTCTCCTCTTTCTCCGCCTCCACAATGGTCCAGTTTACAGCAGCTTAGCACAAACCGGATTGCTTGTAAAGTCGAGTGTCAATAAGTTACTATTCTTAGTTTATCATCTGCAAAATGCACTGGAAAGACACATTACAGACACATTGCTGGGCAGTGAGGGATTGTGAGGAGACCAACCAGGAGGCCCTCAACTATCCACACGTTATCACCGAGCTCCCAAAATAAGTTATTTGTTCCTTCACTAAGACGAAACATCCTCATCAGGAATCTACATTCAGCCTCTTCATCAATTGTTTATTACTCCAAGATATAAACCTCAACTGTGTCTGTGATAAAGTCTCCGGCTCGTCCTCATGTCCTCACCACAATCTCTCCAGCAGCACTTCGTTCCTCTCCCACTGCTGCTCGCGATCCACACAGACCGTGCAAGAAACACGTCATCTGCAGCATCACCACGAGGGGGCGCCCTAATCCAAGAAGTTATCCTCAGTCAGCTGCGATGGCTCAAATGACCGCTGTCGCACCAACAGTGTGTTTTCACCTTCTTACCCCCCCCTCCCAACACACACACACACACACACACACACACACACACACACACACACACACACACACACACACACACACACACACACACACACACACACACACAAGAAGAAAGAAAAATCAAAGGAAAGGAGAAAACGTGTGAGCGCGCGCACGCACACGTCTTCCCCACGGTCGGGCACGCGGACTTAGGGTTGCTGCCGTTTTAAATCCACCTGTTCACACCTCTGTGCGCGCGCCCCGGGCCGAGCGCGCCGCCGCCGCTGCTCCTGCTGCTGGTCGGTTTTTCTGCGCGAGCCGCTCCAGTGAAGCTCTGCGCATCAGGAAGCCAGGAGCTCCAGCGCCTCCTGCACCTCCTGCTCCTCCCGCGCCTCCTTCCCAGCATCGCAAGCGCCGCACGGGGCTCACAGCGGGGGGCTGCTTCCCCCTCCTGCTGCTGCTGCTGCTGGATGGATGGACGGATGGATGGATGGATGGATGGATGGATGGATGGATTACCTTTTCATTCACCTCTCTGACGGTCTTTTCTCTGTGACTAAACGTCCATCTGACTGACTTCAAGGGGTCTCCTCTGGGAGGGGAGGGTGTGAGTCCTTGCCCCCCTTTATACATCTTTTTATTTAATTTTTTTTTTTTTTTTTTTAGCAAATTGTTGCCAAGCCGGTGATCTTTTGGAGGCGGTCATGGTGCCGCTTCGGTTCTCTATGGCACCGTGAGAAGTTTCCTCCGTGGATCCTCTTCTCTTCTCTTCTCTTCTCTTCTCTTCTCTTCTCTTCTCTTCTCTTCTCTTCTCTTCTCTTCTCTTCTCTCCATCCCCCTCAGGCTTTTGTGATTTTTTTTAATTTATTTTTTTTAGATGTTGAAACGCCGGATCGTCCTTTTTTTGGGAAATTATCCTCCTTCTCTCGTTCAATGATGTTCACGTTCGCTGCCTTCTGCTACATGCTGTCTCTGGTTCTCTGCGTCTCCCTCATCTTCTTCGCAATATGGCACGTAAGTACCTCCGCGTTTGCTGTTTTCATTTTTTAAATGAAATGTCAGGGATTGTCTGCGTGCGCGCGTGCGTTATTGGAACAGCAGGCGTGCGTAACGACGCTCGGCATCCCGGAGCACCGGGTCACTTCAACAACACACGTTTCCCTCCGCGGGTCTCATCCGGGTCCTTCAGCTTCACCTCCAGAGGCATCAAGGTGCCGCGACGAGTTGAAGCTGCAGGAACTGATCAATTGATCAGCCTCAATTCCAGATCGATGACACTGTCCTGTGGAGGGTTGTCTCCTCCTGCTCCTCCTCCACCTCCTCCTGCTCCTCCTCCTCCACCTTCACCTTCTCCTCCTGCTCCTGCTCCTGCTCCTATTCATCCTGCTGCTCCTCCTCCACCTCCTCCTGGTCCTCTACCTCCTCCTCCTCCTTCACGTTCTCCTCCTCCTCCTCCTCCTTCACCTCCTCCTGCTGCTCTACCTCCTCCTCCTCCTTTTCCCCCTCCTCCTCCTGCTCCTCTCCCTCCTCCTCCTCCTCCTCCTCCTCCTCTCCCTCCTCCTCTTCATCCTCCTGCTCCTCTTCCTGGTCCTGCTCCTCCTCCTCCCCCTTCTCCTCCCTCTCCTCCTCCCCTGCTCTTCTCTCTCCTCCTCCTGCTCCTCATCTCCCCCTCCTTCTTCTCTCCCTCTTCCCCCTGTGCCTCATCCCCTGCTCCTCCTGCTTCTCCTCCTCCTCCTCCTCCCCCTCCTCCTGCTCCTCCACCTCCTCCTGCTTCTCTCCCTCCTCCTCCTCCTCCTCCTGCTCCTCTCCCTCCCTGCTCCTCCTTCTCCTCCTCCTCCCTTTCTCCTCCTGCTCTTCTCTCTCCTCCTCCTCCTGCTCTTCTCCCTCCTCCTCCTGCTCTTCTCCCTCCTCCTCCTCTCCCTCCTCCTCCTCTTCCTCCTCCTCCTCCTCTTCCTGGTCCTGCTCCTCCTCCTCCCCCTCCTCCTGCTCCTCCACCTCCTCCTGCTTCTCTCCCTCCTCCTCCTCCCCCTCCTCCTGCTCCTCCACCTCCTCCTGCTTCTCTCCCTCCTCCTCCTCCTGCTCCTCTCCCTCCCCTGCTCCTCCTTCTCCTCCTCCTCCTCCCCTTCTCCTCCTGCTCTTCTCTCTCCTCCTCCTCCTGCTCTTCTCCCTCCTCCTCCTCACCCTCCTCCTCTTCCTCCTCCTGCTCCTCTTCCTGGTCCTGCTCCTCCTCCTCCTCCCCCTTCTACTCCCTCTCCTCCTCCTCCTGCTCCTCATCTCCCCTCCTCCTTCTCCTCCTCTTCCCCCTGCTCCTCCCCTTTCTCATCTCCTCTCCTCTCCTCTCCTCTCCTCTCCTCTCCTCTCCTCCTCTTGCTCCTACTCCCCCTGCTCCTCTTCCTGCTCCTCCTCCTCCTCTCCTCTCCTCTCCTCTCCTCTCCTCTCCTCTCCTCTCCTCTCCTCTCCTCTCCTCTCCTCTCCTCTCCTCTCCTCCTCTTCCTCCTCCTCCTCCTCCTGCTCCTCTCCCTCCCTGCTCCTCCTTCTCCTCCTCCTCCTCCCTTTCTCCTCCTGCTCTTCTCTCTCCTCCTCCTCCTGCTCTTCTCCCTCCTCCTCCTCTCCCTCCTCCTCCTCTTCCTCCTCCTCCTCCTCTTCCTGGTCCTGCTCCTGCTCCTCCACCTCCTCCTGCTTCTCTCCCTCCTCCTCCTCCCCCTCCTCCTGCTCCTCTCCCTCCCCTGCTCCTCCTTCTCCTCCTCCTCCCTTTCTCCTCCTGCTCTTCTCTCTCCTCCTCCTCCTGCTCTTCTCCCTCCTCCTCCTGCTCTTCTCCCTCCTCCTCCTCTCCCTCCTCCTCCTCTTCCTCCTCCTCCTCCTCTTCCTGGTCCTGCTCCTCCTCCTCCCCCTCCTCCTGCTCCTCCACCTCCTCCTGCTTCTCTCCCTCCTCCTCCTCCCCCTCCTCCTGCTCCTCCACCTCCTCCTGCTTCTCTCCCTCCTCCTCCTCCTCCTCCTGCTCCTCTCCCTCCCTGCTCCTCCTTCTCCTCCTCCTCCCTTTCTCCTCCTGCTCTTCTCTCTCCTCCTCCTCCTGCTCTTCTCCTCCTCCTCCTCCTCTTCCCCTCCTCCTCCTCTTCCTGGTCCTGCTCCTCCTCCTCCCCCTCCTCTTCCTGGTCCTGCTCCTCCTCCTCCCCCTCCTCCTGCTCCTCCACCGCCTCCTGCTTCTCTCCCTCCTCCTCCTCCCCCTCCTCCTGCTCCTCCACCTCCTCCTGCTTCTCTCCCTCCTCCTCCTCCTGCTCCTCTCCCTCCCCTGCTCCTCCTTCTCCTCCTCCTCCTCCCCTTCTCCTCCTGCTCTTCTCTCTCCTCCTCCTCCTGCTCTTCTCCCTCCTCCTCCTCACCCTCCTCCTCTTCCTCCTCCTGCTCCTCTTCCTGGTCCTGCTCCTCCTCCTCCTCCCCCTTCTACTCCCTCTCCTCCTCCTCCTGCTCCTCATCTCCCCCTCCTCCTTCTCCTCCTCTTCCCCCTGCTCCTCCCCTTTCTCCTCTCCTCTCCTCTCCTCTCCTCTCCTCTCCTCCTCTTGCTCCTACTCCCCCTGCTCCTCTTCCTGCTCCTCCTCCTCCTCTCCTCTCCTCTCCTCTCCTCTCCTCTCCTCTCCTCTCCTCTCCTCTCCTCTCCTCCTCTTCCTCCTCCTCCTCCTCCTCTCCTCCCCCTCACACTCGGCTCTCTCTCCCTGTAATCAAGCTCAGGCTGAGTCTCCACACCAGTGCCATTATGACTGACTGCATTATGATATTTGAATAATCTCATTATTGCTCCTTCATGCGGGGGGAATTTATTTGAAGACAGATTTGGGCCAGGTTCTCCCTTCACTGTTCTAACAACTCTCTTTGCTTGGAAGCAGCATCAGGAGTGATGCACCTGTGATGACTGATCCTCCTGAACCGGCTACTAGTGGCTGTTCAGAGCAGCACCAACAAATACCGGGACACAGCAGGGAGCTCAGCTGCTCACTGCTTCCTACACACATGTAGGAGAATCAGCACAGGGAGCACCGGTCTGTAGAGGTGTGCTGCTGGTCGGAGGACAGGAAGTGGAGCAACGTGGAGGATCGCAGTGGAGCACATCATTCTGGAGCCTCAGCAGGAATCCACCTCGACCAAGCTTCATTTTCTATTCTGCCTAAGATGGCCAAAAAAATGGCTTCTCCTGCTGCTCCTCTTCATCCTCATCCTCATCTGCCTCCTTCTCCTTCTCCTGATTCCTGCTCATGGTGACACACAGAAATACGGCAATAATAAGCCAGGACTCCACACTGGGAAAAAAAACATAATGAGAAGAGAGAGAGACAGAGAGAGAGAGAGAGAGAGAGAGAGAGAGAGAGAGAGAGAGAGAGAGAGAGAGAGAGCTGTGGGGAACATTTGTCTGTCAGTTCCCAGCCTCCTGTTGTTCCTTTAGCCTCCCCCGGCAGAGCCGCTGTGTTTTCACAGAAGTGAGTCGAAACTCAGAATTAACGGCTCGACTCCGCCTGCCGGAGCCGCCGCTCCCTTCAAACAACCCCGCCCGCTCCATCAGCTCGCCCCGGACCACAGCAGGAGGAACTGCAGCATCACCAAGTGTCACTGGAGTCGTTGTGCCGATGGACACTTTCCAGTTTCCCTTCAAAACTGAATCTGTCCTGTCCGGAGCTCTCTGCAGTAAAAGTCCCTCCTCTCTTCCCTGGGAGGTACCAGGGGAGAAGTCTTGAACAGGAAGTGAGGGGGAACCAGGATGGAGTTGGCTATCTTTGGAATCCCGGACAATCATCAATCAGCTTCCTTCTCTTTGGACTGGTGTGTGTGTGCTGAGGTGTGGGGGGAATGAGGAAGGAATCAGAGCGAGAACCTGTGAACTAAAATAAGTCCAAGCTTGACGGGGTGGGTGAAGCTGAGAGGTAATTAACCTGATGTCACGGTACTCACATTTATCTCTTAGACAGAAGTATGTAACTACTTCTGCTTTTAAAAGAACTACACTACTAAAGACTCTTATTCTGCAGCGTTTCAACTCTTCCTCTTGGTCTCGTTGGTCCAGAAATCTCATATTCAAGGTTTCCAGCTCCTCCTTGATTCTCCTCCATTAGAATATTGGATCATAGGAGCTACATTCAGAATCTGCTGTGTCTGTGTGAGCTGGACTGGCTCCGCCCACACATGCCCATCTTGGGAAGAGGAGGAAGTACTTCCTCTCGTGGTGCCATGTGCCAGAGCAGAGCTACCTGATTGTGGGAGGAGTAAAAGGGGAGGATCCTACCTTGATTGTGATTGGCTGAACCCCGGATGACACTCTATAGGGTTTGATTTCTGATTGGCTGGTTGGAGCAACACACTTTTTAAAACCTGGAACAAGCCAGGAGAGAGAGAGGACAAACTGTCTAAACTTCTGGAGCATCGTTCTATGTATGGGGACGATTATTACTTTTGGAAAACCTTTAGAAAGTGGATTCGACATAATATGACTCCTTTTTTTTAAACATTTATTTGATATGTTTTTGCTTTTCTTTCGAACATAGAAAACATTTGCGGCCAAGGATATTTACAATTCCAAAACAGTGTAATATTCACAGTCCCGAAGAGTTTTTGAGGCAATGCCATCTCCCCAGTGTTCCTCTCCTTTTCCTTTGGTAGTCGTTGCATAAAAGTCAAAATTTCCATCCTGTGAATCGGGTTCCTGTTTATTTGTGTAATGTTCTTTTCAGTTCATTTCCATTTCGTCACATTTAAAGGTGAAGGTCAAACAGAAGGAACTATTTTAAATAAACTCAAGAAAGTGAGGCAAATTACACATTTGATGTTTATTCACTTTTAAATACTTCTCGTACAGCATGATGATGAAGGTGTTTTATCGTGAATAACTTGTTGAAGTTGAGAAACATTGATCTTTGGCCATTTATATATATAACAAAAATCAAGTGTAAAACTACATTTATAACTGAACCATATAAGGTAATGTTATTAGTTTACTGTTGGATTTTGGGGAAATAATGTTTTTAGCACTAAAGTTTGTAAATTTGTATAAAAGTACCCAATGATAATTCAATAGTTGCGGTTGTGTTTGAGTGCATCTGATCAAATATTGTGTCAATGTCAATGGCTTCCAATTTTTTATATTTCAAAACAAGTCAGAGGTATTTCAGTCAAAGCAAAGTGGAGAAACAAAATGGTGAGATGTTTGTCATCATCCGATATTCTTGCATAGTCTGACCTGAATCAGTCCTTTTTCAGCGTATAGCAGGTATTCATCATGCACTCAGTGTGTTTATTAATTCCTATAATGGTTAATTCAGACACAATACTAATAATTGAGGAATCTATCAAATATGACCACTGCATGGATAAAGGGTTAAAAAAAAAAAAGATTTAAAGAAAGAAGATATGTTCTTGAAATAAACCCCGTCTCTTCAGATGCATCTTTGGAGCTGCGATGAATTTCTGTCGATGTTTTAAGTGTCTTTATAAAGTGATTTTGTAGTCACATGGCACTCTTGGGGTTAATTTAGAGGTTTTTGAGAATGTTTATGGGGTCAGATCTGGGTTAAGGTGCCGTCAGATCAGACCTGTTTGATCCGGACCAGAGTTCGTTGGCTCCGGTGTGAACGCTCCTCTGGATTCTGATCCGGATCAAACAAGGCAACTCCGGTCCGCCGGACGCCCTGGGTCTCGTTTCACTTGCAGATGAACTGCCTGCAGAGTTTCCAGTGGGTGGAGGGAGAGGAGGTGACGTCGAGCGCAGTGCATTCTGGGTAGTGGGCAAACGAAGCTCAAGGCGTGAATCGGAAGAAGCAGACGGAGAAAGAAAGAGTTGTTAAATATCTGCTGGGCCTACGTAGAGTTGAGAGGAAGACTCGTCGATAGCTGGTCTGAAGACGGTACGTCGCCTTTACTTGTGGCTAACCATTAGCCATGAGCTAATTAGCCCTATTCGCCACCTCCAGCTAAAGGAGTGAAACTTCTTCGAAGTGAGACGTGTTATTCTTTGATTATACTTTTCCTTCTCTCTGCTCAGTGTTTGTTTTGGGCGGCAGCCCCCCCCCACACACACACACACACAACCCAGCAGCTGTTGTAATTGTGTGACGTTGTCCAGCGGTTTGATCCGGTACTCAAGTACAGTGTGAAAGCAAATAAACCTGAAGTCAGAGTTTCCTTTACTGGTTTAGCCCATGAAATGATGTTGACTGTCCCTTTTAGACCAACTCAAAATTTATTTTTTTTAAATCTACATTCCTCTTAAATCAGACATACGCTCCTGGTTTTCTTGGATCTCGAGGGTAATGTTACGACAGACATGGACTACTCGTCCTATGGGATTGACAAACATTGATAATGTGTCTGTGGTGGTATTCTCACAGTGGCACATGATGACACTCCAGATGCAGAATTAATGTGTTCGTCATGAAAAATACAACTGCACATCACCTCTGAGAGCACTCCCATAAACGATTGCGACGCCAATTTAATTAGCGTACAGGGTGAACTGTGACCTCCCCTGAGTGCTACAGATGAGGGAGGATCCCACTATGCTCCAGTGATTCCCCTCCTCCCCTGCTGCAGGCCTCCAAGTGGGCAGGGCTGGCAGCGGCCCAGAAGCTTCCCTGATAGACTGGAAAACCCCGAGCTGCTGTTCTGATGGAGAGGTCGTCTTGGCAAGCGTGAGACCAGGGCAGAATGCCAGATCAACTTCTGGACCCACTCAGTGAGAGCTCCTACAGGGTTGTGCCATCACGGGCATTCAGATCCCATTAACATCCTTTTTAAGATTCTACTCCTAATCATTGACCAATATATTTCCCGTCAGATAAATCGGGCCAAACTGCTTTTTACCTTGTGCTGTAGTTCAGTTATAAACAATAACAGTTTTAGGGTCGCCTATTCACTGTTTACCATTTATTTATCACCAGAAAAACAAACAAGATCCTTGTGAAATGTTTCAATTTAATGTCCAGGATTGACCTCAGGTTGGATCTGATCCTCCTCTCTTTGGGCTTTTCCAGCAAAAAGAACCAGGTGCTAGTTCAGGGCCGGTTGTTAAATGAGCAGCTGCCAAGAAGCGGTTGTGTTTCCATGGTCAGGGAGCCAGTGAATGCTATGATCACTGATTTCACCAATGTAGCGCCGGTAGGATCCAGGAACCAGGAGACGGACTGTAACAGTGGTTTGGTCCAGGAACCAGGAGACAGACTGTAACAGTGGTTTGGTCCAGGAACCAGGAGACGGACTGTAACAGTGGTTTGGTTCAAGAATCAGGAGACGGACTGTAACAGTGGTTTGGTCCAGGAACCAGGAGATGGACTGTAAGAGTGGTTGGGTTCAGGAACCAGGAGACAGACTATAACAGTGGTTTGGTCCAGGAACCAGGAGACGGACTGTAACAGTGGTTTGGTCCAGGAACCAGGAGACAGACTGTAAGAGTGGTTTGGTCCAGGAACCAGGAGACAGACTGTAACAATGGTTTGGTCCAGGAACCAGGAGACAGAGTGTAATGGTGGTTTGGTCCAGGTCGCTCCATCTAGTCTGTCCTGAACCTCGGATTCAGACCAAAGAGACAGAAAACATTGAGTCTCCTTGTCGCTCTATTGGTGTTTTTTCACATCTGTCCTGCTTTAGTCCGGAGCCCCGGAGTGGCCAGAGAGAAAGGAAAACAATAATAAAAACATGTGAATGAGCTTATTTTTCAACATTTGGGCATTACATAGTGAATTTCTGCTCCTTTCACTTTATTTCTGGACGTGTCTGAACCAAACGCTTCAACATCAGGAGGACTGGAGGTGTAAATGGTAAATGGACTTCGCTTAAATAGCGCCTTTCTTCTGTGTGAGCAGCCCCCAAAGCGTTTTACATGGTTCATCACATTCACTCATTCACACACACAATCACACACCATTGGAGGATGCAACCATGCAAGGCGCTGTCACTCCATTGGGAGCAGTTTGGGGTTCAGTGGCTTCCCCAAGGACACTTCGGCATGTTGGAATGCAGAAATGGGAATCCAACCTGCAACCTTCCGAATAGCAGATCTACAGCCGTTTCCAATGGCAACCTATTTAAACAGACACGAAAGTTCTCTTTCACATGAAGCCATCAAAAGGCTCATTTTCTGGCAAAAAAAAAGCAGTGGACACAGGGACAACA
The DNA here is from genome assembly GCF_963422515.1 of Blennius ocellaris. Classification (NCBI taxonomy): domain Eukaryota; kingdom Metazoa; phylum Chordata; class Actinopteri; order Blenniiformes; family Blenniidae; genus Blennius; species Blennius ocellaris. The sequence goes on along the minus strand of NC_137667.1, from coordinate 19,236,342 downwards.
ATGTCGTTAGTATGCCGGGCCACGCGAGGGCGCTGTGGCTTGATTTTGTAATAAAATCACACAGACATGTGCAGAAAAGAATACGCTATAAAGGGGCCATGAGGAGGCGGTCCTTTCTTCTCATGATTTTTTTTAAATTGCACAAGTCATTTATTGTATTAGCAGTATTGTCTAAGTTATAATACAAATATTGCGATTTGTTGTCAATAGCAACGCCATAGCAACCGGAGAAAAACCCTTGGTTTGGTGGGAAAGTTGAATGAATGTATGCCGAAATGAAAAAAAAAAAAAAAAGCATGGATGGTAAGTATAAAATGAAAATAAAGTCACGGTCTTATCTTAAAATATAGCAATTTCCTGTGCTGATAGAAGAGCTGTCTGCCGTGTTGTGTCTTCCGGTCGGGACGAACTCTGCAGTCGTCTGCAGAAATAAATAGGCCGACGAAATGTAGCCTCGTTACACATTCAGAGCTCTTCTCAGCGGTGGACAAACGTATTATGATTCGGAGTGAGACTGGGTTGTTGTACGAGGCTGCTGGTGATAAACAAATTTACCTTGTATTTACCTTCCTCTTCTCCTTCACCTTCTGCCTTCCCACCCTCCGCCCATTCATTCTCCTGTTCCATCCCGCGAAGCAGATGCTGCCTTGAATAACGCCGAGGTGATGCTGCACATTGGGATTTCACCAACGCTCCTGGATGAGGTTCAGAGAGGAGCGAGGTTTTTTTTTTTTCCAGCAGGCGCGGGATTGTGTACAATTAGAACCGTGAAAAATCCTCATTTATCACCGTGAAACAAGTTTCCTTCTTCTGGAGGAACGTGAGTCTGGATGAGAGCAGATAGTGTTTGAGTGCCAGGAGAAGGTTTTTTTTTTTCTCTGCCCATGTAAATACATGAAAAAAAGTGATTAAAAGTGTGTCGCATCAAAACACTTTGACAGCAAAGGTGACTCGAAATCTGCAGCCTGTCGGAGGGAAGGGAGACTGGCCGCAAACCGGAGGGAAAGGGAGTCGCAAAGTCGGGGGAGATCAAAGGATGAGGCAGAAGGAGAGATTGATGACAGCAGCAGAGGGAGCGATGAAAGGAAGGAAGGCGAGAATCCACTCAGTCAGACTGATTGGCCTGCAGAACAGGTGACTGGAGCAGAATGCAAAATGATGAAGGGGGGGATATTAAAAATATGTGGAGAAAGGGCAGATCTAAAGCTGCGAGTCGGCAGCCGGCAGATCAAAGAGGGAGAGGAATGAAGTCTCTGCAGCGTGGAGGAAGGGAGTCCTGATATCAAGCTTCTCTCAAGGAGTGTGTGAGTGTGACCGTCCTGATTCAACTGATGGAAGAGATTGAGTGAAAGCATTAACCTGAGAAACCCACCCCGTTCAGACCCCTTGAGGAAAAGTTGTTGTTTGCTCTCGTCTTCAAAGCACTGAAACAATAACCAACCTGGACGAGCTTTCAGGACCCTGTTGTTCAAAACTGGCTTATTTTAACCACCGAAGCTCTAACCCGCCGGTTCAATCCTTAAATAGGCATTGTTTAAAACATGGTTAGTCGTCCCGTTAGCTAACGTCGCCGTCAAAGTTAACAGTGAGGTTAGTGAGGCCCAAGGCTCCGCCCACATTCAAGTCTCCATCCTTTCACGTTTTGTCTAAAGCATTGTGGTGGACGGCAGTGCAGTGTTTTTATCTGGGCTATAAAACTACCAAACATGACAAACTACGCTGCTACCAGGATATTAAAGTGGAACATGAAAACTGAGCTGGATGATTGATCATGTTGCCTCGTCTTTTTTAATTTGGACCCGAGAGAACAATATAGAAAGTGACTGCACGAAGACCCTGGACTGGACGTAGAGAAAAAAAAATAGTAACGTGTGGGAACGAGAATATAAGTCATTACCTCAAATTAATGAAGCAAGGGATTCTTTACTTGTGGCCACGGAGGGAGAGTCTGCATGAGGCTGCGCTATTAGACGCTCCACAGAACTTCTTTATAATGAAGCAATACCTTTGGTTCATCAGTAACTACTAAACAAAGTACATCCTACTGTTCATGGAAGCTTGGATTTTTTTGAGGCTCCAACCTGGTCCCACCAAGCAAGGAGGTTATAGAGAATTTATACCAGTTTTATTTTGATATTTCATTATATTTTGCACCAGAATGTTACATTAAAATTGACTTTATATGGAGATTGTAATCATTTTCAGTACTAACTGTTTGATCTTGTAAAAATATAGACAATTTCATTTCACACACTGTGACCACAACAAAGAAAAACCCTTAATAGCAATGCTAAACCCTCATAAATAATGCTAAACCATTATTAATAATGCTGAACCATCATTAATCATGCTAAAGTCTTATTAATAATGCCAAACTGTCATTAATAATGCTAAACCCTGGTCTAAACTGAGTCCAAGGCAGAACCAGAGGCGTTCATTTAGGAAGGATTGGTTGAACAGCTTGATAGTCAGAATCCATGTTTCCAAGGTGAATTAACAGATGCCACAGTTTTCCTCTTGGATCTGACAATAAAGATTTAATATCCATTAAATGTGATGCACAAAAACAAAAGGAAGGCTTGAAGGAGAAGGAGGACGATATTCACGGAGTGAATGCAGTGCGATGCCTCATCAGTAGTATCTGCTTATGCCGTATAGTCTGTGTGGTGTTATGTTATTGTTGGTTGCCCTGCTCCCCAGTGCCCCTGAGCTGGAGAGCAGCTTGTGTTCGGAGAGCAGCAATGCATACAATTGATTGTAATCGCAACCAAGCAAGCAGTCAACATGGCTTTGTGGCAGCGGGAGGCGGAGGCTAATGGAGGTGGTGTTGAGTGTATAGTTGGGCTGCTCAGCATCGATCCACGTGTTCATTAACCCCTGCTGCCTTCCTCATCCATCATCCTGACTCGTCTGCCGCTGTTGTTGTGCTGCACATAGAGTCCCTGGAGGATGAGGGGGGGGGGCTCTCTCTCCTCCTCCTCCTCCTCCTCTTCCTCTTCCTCTCCCCCTCTCTGTGTTCCACTCCGCTCGCTGTTCAGAGACGATGCTTGTCAGGTAATTAGACCTGCTCATTTTAAAGTCTGCCATCGCAACATCTTTGCTCTCGGTTTGAAATGTGTCAGTTTCAAACTCACTGACCCAGTCGTGTCAGTTCTAGAAAGCCAGGGTTCAAGGCTCGAAGCTTTTTTGTGAATTGTAAGAAGGTTTTGCGTGGCTTGTCTCCTCCAACCTTGGGAAGTTTGATGTCCAGGGACGATTCACTGGTGAAACCATCTGGAGAGGCCAAGTGGTGGAAAGCCTGCGAGAATTTGTGCATTAAAATCAAGCGGATGTGCATTGATTTTTACAAAGAACTACAAAACAACAATCTGTTGTCAGTGTACTCGAAGCAAATAGGAAGGAAGACCTGAAGTCGGGCAGAGTGTGTTTAAATGAGTATGTATCGATCTGTCCAGACAATGAGCCGTTCAGGAGCAGGACACCGTCCACAGGCCCAAGATAATCACAGACACAAAGACGCTCTCATTCACCCCAGGGGGCCGAGGATTGGGTTTTTAAAGGGACCAATTCATCTTGCAGTCGTTTTTTTAGCAAAGAGAAAGGTGGGGATTCTACCTGTACGGCTCTCACCTGGCGCAGCCAACAGCATGTCACAAAATATTCAATAAGAAAATATTGATAGGTACTGTGTAAGGATGTCCGATTATATCGGAGGGCCGATATCATCGGCCGATATTGACTTAAAAATGTAATATTTGCCTGCACCAGTGTTGACAGTGAACCAGTGTTCAGCACTGGTGCCCACATCATTGATGAGAAGAGAAATCGCATACATTGCGACAATGCTGAGATGCTTGTATTCATACAGAACAATCTCCCTCTTACACATGAGGACATGGGGAAAAAGAAATAGACCAGTTATATGGACGAGTCAACTTCAGTCTTTGTTTTTGTTGCACTTTAAAGGAGGGCTGTTTTAATTTTGTGAGCATTTCTGTGCCTTTCTTGTTTATATTTGCACTATTTTGTTACTCTTAAAAGAGATTGAGCCCAGTTTGAGTCTATTATTTGACAAGTTATGGCCAGTTATTCATTCATTGACTGTTTACAACTAATGGACTGAAGATATGCCTCTTCCTTTTTTTTATATTGTCTGTGGTGTTGTTGAGTTTGTTGTTGAGGTTTCTCTCTAACACTAAATAAATATGGCACTTTTTTCCATCATTTAAGTTGTTGTTCTCTTATTTTTCTCAGTGTGTACATTTGGAAAGCCATGTTTGATTCACATATGCATCCAGTGGGGCATCACAATAAAATTAGGCATAATGTGTTCATTCCACAGTAGGAGATATTTTATGTTGTTGTTACCTAACAGTTTTGATGTAAAAAGCCAGCAAATATCGGTATCGGTGATATCGGTATCGGAAATTAAGAGTTGGACAATATCGGAATATCGGATATCGGTAGAAAAGCCAATGTCGAGCATCCCTAGTACTGTGTACTCCCAGCTCACCAGAAGTATTTCCTTCTCAAGTCTTACGCCGCATTATTGGATGTGTGTTTCAGTGACGGCAGTATGGACCCAGTCTCAGACAGAATTCAGTGTTTCTAAGTATTCACTGTGTGGAAAACTATTTAAAACCTTTTTATTTTTTATTTTATTTATTTATTTATTTTAAATTCAAATGAATGAAAACCACAGGTCATTTGAGACACATCCTCTCCCTCTGAAGGTGCAGGCCAAAGAGACTGCAATAATCTGTCGATTCCAACCTGCTAGGCTGGTGCTGCTACAGTCAGTGTTTCCATGGCAACATGACTCCAGCAAATGATTTCAGGACACACACACACACACACACACACACACACACACACTCCACTCTTCCATCCCCAGCTCATCATTTGCTTTGCCGAGGCTTCTGACAGGTGAATTATGCATTAAGCATACAGTAAAAACGCTGACGTGAGAGTTTTTCCAAAGGAAGGATTAGTTTCATTCGATCTGGTCACACTAGCTGGAGGTGTGGACTTCCTGGTCCAGCTGTTTGTGCACGTCCAGGTGTTGGACTCCGGTTCATCAATAGATTAACAGTAAAGCACAAGCTGCACATGGACATGTACATAGTGAGCTGCTGGAAGCAGCAAAAACATCATGTGATGTCAGAATCCATGCGTCCACAGCTCAGAAATAAGTGATTATGTTATTAAGATATTTCACTTTTTGGTGAAATGAATGGAAAAGGTAAAAAGTTGATGGGACCTTGATATGACATCATGAAAGTGGGACAAGAAGAATGACGATTGTCTTATCTCAATCAATCTTCTTTAAACAACCACCAGTAGTTGGTGTGTTTGACCTTTGACCTTCAGTGGCAAGGTTCTGTAGATCAGTCGTGAGGAGCGGTCTCAATCTCAGGATGTCACAATATAGACTAGAGCCTCATCATGACTAGAGCCTCACCATGACTAGAACCTCACCATGACTAGAACCTTACCATAAGCCACATCATGACTAGAGCCTCACCATGATGAGAACCTCATCATGACTAGAACCTCACCATGACTAGAGCCTCACCATGATGAGAACCTCATCATGACTAGAACCTCACTATGACTAGAACCTCACCATGACTGGAGCCTCATCATGACTAGAGCCTCACCATGACTAGAACCTCACCATGACTAGAACCTTACCATGAGCCACATCATGACTAGAGCCTCACCATGATGAGAACATCATCATGACTAGAACCTTACCATGAGCCACATCATGACTAGAGCCTCACCATGATGAGAACCTCATCATGACTAGAACCTCACCATGACGAGAGCCTCACCATGATGAGAACCTCATCATGACTAGAACCTCACTATGACTAGAACCTCACCATGACTGGAGCCTCATCATGACTAAAGCCTCACTATGATGAGAACCTCACCATGACTAGAGCCTCATCATGACTAGAACCTCATCATGACTAGAGCCTCACTATGACTAGAACCTCACCATGACTGGAGCCTCATCATGACTAGAGCCTCACTATGACTAGAACCTCACCATGACTAGAACCTCATCATGACTAGAACCTCACCATGACTAGAGCCTCATCATGACGAGAGCCTCATCATGACTAGAACCTCATCATGACTAGAGCCTCATCATGACTAGAACCTCATCTTGACTAGAGCCTCATCATGACTAGAGCCTCATCATGACGAGAGCCTCACTATGACTAGAACCTCACCATGACTAGAGCCTCATCGTGACTAGAACCTCACTATGACTAGAACCTCACCATGACTAGAACCTCATCATGACTAGAGCCTCACCATGACTAGAGCCTCATCATGACTAGGGCCTCACCATGACTAGAACCTCACCATGACGAGAGCCTCACCATGACTAGAGCCTCACCATGACTAGAGCCTCATCGTGACTAGAGCCTCACCGTGACTAGAGCCTCATCATGACTAGAACCTCACCATGACTAGAGCCTCATCATGACTAGAGCCTCACCATGACTAGAGCCTCACCATGACTAGAGCCTCATCATGACTAGAGCCTCATCATGACTAGGGCCTCACCATGACTAGAGCCTCATCATGACTAGAGCCTCATCATGACTAAGGCCTCACCATGACTAGAACCTTACCATAAGCCACATCATGACTAGAGCCTCACCATGATGAGAACCTCATCATGACTAGAACCTCACCATGACTAGAGCCTCACCATGATGAGAACCTCATCATGACTAGAACCTCACTATGACTAGAACCTCACCATGACTGGAGCCTCATCATGACTAGAGCCTCACCATGACTAGAACCTCACCATGACTAGAACCTTACCATGAGCCACATCATGACTAGAGCCTCACCATGATGAGAACATCATCATGACTAGAACCTTACCATGAGCCACATCATGACTAGAGCCTCACCATGATGAGAACCTCATCATGACTAGAACCTCACCATGACGAGAGCCTCACCATGATGAGAACCTCATCATGACTAGAACCTCACTATGACTAGAACCTCACCATGACTGGAGCCTCATCATGACTAAAGCCTCACTATGATGAGAACCTCACCATGACTAGAGCCTCATCATGACTAGAACCTCATCATGACTAGAGCCTCACTATGACTAGAACCTCACCATGACTGGAGCCTCATCATGACTAGAGCCTCACTATGACTAGAACCTCACCATGACTAGAACCTCATCATGACTAGAACCTCACCATGACTAGAGCCTCATCATGACGAGAGCCTCATCATGACTAGAACCTCATCATGACTAGAGCCTCATCATGACTAGAACCTCATCTTGACTAGAGCCTCATCATGACTAGAGCCTCATCATGACGAGAGCCTCACTATGACTAGAACCTCACCATGACTAGAGCCTCATCGTGACTAGAACCTCACTATGACTAGAACCTCACCATGACTAGAGCCTCACCATGACTAGAGCCTCATCATGACTAGGGCCTCACCATGACTAGAACCTCACCATGACGAGAGCCTCACCATGACTAGAGCCTCACCATGACTAGAGCCTCATCGTGACTAGAGCCTCACCGTGACTAGAGCCTCATCATGACTAGAACCTCACCATGACTAGAGCCTCATCATGACTAGAGCCTCACCATGACTAGAGCCTCACCATGACTAGAGCCTCATCATGACTAGAGCCTCATCATGACTAGGGCCTCACCATGACTAGAGCCTCATCATGACTAGAGCCTCATCATGACTAAGGCCTCACCACGACTAGAACCTCACCATGACAAGAGCCTCACCATGACTAGAGCTTCACCATGACTAGAACCTCACCATGACTAGAGCCTCATCATGACTAGAGCCTCACCATGACTAGAGCCTCATCATGACTAGAACCTCACCATGACTGGTGAAAGCGCTAGCATAGCTGTTAACAGTCGTCTCCTCCACTTCCTGGATAAAGTCTGTTTTAAGGGTACTCTTTTTTTGCCGGCATGATTCCTGCGGTCTCTCTCTAAATCTATTGCAGATTCTTCTTCAGGGCCTATAAAAGGATCATATACAGGAGCTTTTATATTTTGTCAGAATGTTGCCTGGAGGCCACAACAGTACGTGTCTCGCTCAGCTCCAGAACCACGCCCCCCTGCATTTAATCTTAACTCCATTAATTTTCTAAATCTTTGAGTTTTAATCCCTCAATTTCATTAAAGAGCCAATCCAATCAGCTTCTTTTCAAGGAGTTCTCGACTGCATTGCTTAATTATATTCAACCAAACGACACAAAGCCACGAGTTCCTTGCCTTTGAGATTTGATCCCACCGTGTGAAGTGTGAGACACCAAACGCACTTGGTTGAGCTTCAACACGACATTCAGGACACATTCTGCCTCGTGGCCTCGTGTTCAAACAGCACTGAGGGAGAACGGTGAGCAGCCGTGCATTGGTAACTGCGTGATTTGTTTGGAGCGGCTGAGCTGCTGCTCATGCAGGTTGCGATTAGAGTTTTGCAGGAGATCAACCAGGAATAACGCGACCAACGTCAAACAAGGGCATTCAGACGAGGGTTTTTATGTAATACGATGGAAAGTATTGTTTGTTTTTTTGGGGAGTGATGGGACGGAGTGCTGATCCGGCCCAGCACAACAGGAGTGTCATCCCATCAAACACACGTTCCAACTAATACGTCCAGATATGGCTAAAAACAACCCCAAAAATAACCACAATGTGGGGGATTATGATCTGCTTCTACGTTGAAGTTGAGATGAGGTGGAGAAAAAGAGAGAAAGACTAGCAGCATCTCCGCTAAAGGTTGAAATGAAACGGGTTAAAAACAGATCGTGAACAATGTGGCTGTTTCCTCTTGTTAATCACATGACAGTAAATCACATTACACACTACAATTAAATCCACCATCAACAGTCAATCCAATATTATCGTCCAATATTCAGCATCCTGCTACGTGATCAGCTTTCAGTTCAATTCAACTTTATTTATAAAGTGTCATCAACACAGTCACTTCTAGGAGCTTTTAACAGATTAACAAATCCACACCAACCGGAAGAAACCTGCAGAACCAGGCTCAGAGGACCAGAAACCTGCAGAACCAGACTCAGAGGATGAGAAACCTGCAGAACCAGAGTCAGAAGAGGAGAAACCTGTAGAACCAGATGCAGAGGAGGAGACTTTCTACAGAACCAGACTCAGAGGAGGAGAAACCAGCAGAACCCGACTCAAAGAAGGATAAACCTGCAGAACCAGGCTCAGAGGACCAGAAACCTGCAGAACCAGGTTCAGAGGACAAGAAACCTGCAGAAGCAGACTCACAGGAGGAGACTTCCTGTACAACCAGACTCAGACTCAGAGGAACCTTCAGAATCAGACTCAGAGAAGGAGAAACCTGCAGAACCAGGCTCAGAAGATGAGAAACCTGCAGAATCAGACTCACAGTAGGAGACTTCCTGCAGAACCAGACTCAGAGGAGGTGGGTTTCTGCCGTCACGGAGAGGATAGAGGAGAGGAAATGAGGACAGGCAGATAGGGGGAGGAAACAGACCCTGGTTCAGGCAGGGAGGAGGAAACAGATACTGAAGCTTTGAAGTGTGTGCAGTTAATACTAGGTATGGACAGTTGTAGAGGAAGTACTGAAGCTCAGTACTCAAGTAAAAGTACAGATAATTGACAAAATATATACAAAAAGTAGAACTACATTAACAATCCTCCTTCACCTGATGTGAAGTAGGTGAGTTGACCTAAATGTACTTTAAGTATTAAAAGTAAAAGTACTCATATAGTGGGTTGTCTATTCATGTCCAGTTCAATAAAACAGAGTATGGTGCTGTGTTACCTCGGTAGAAAACTAATCATTGCCAACAGCGCCCCCTACCAACACTCAACGCTGGAAAGCCAAAGGCGTTTTTACCGGCCACGGGGTCAAACGGTCATCAGTGTGTGAAGGACATGGATACACTGTTAGACTGACTGTGTTCAGCCACAGAAAGAATCAGGAACAAAATGAATATGTTGTTGTCATGGCAGCTCTGCTTCCCCCGGTGAGTTTGCCTGCAAATTTTTCAAGGAGACGTTATGGAAATTGTGCTCATCACCTTCTCACCTTGGAGAAATAAAACAGTCCTCGACGGAGCTGGGGCCTCATTTATAAAGCTTGCTGAAGCACAAACGGGTCCTGAAAGATGCGTATGCCACTTTCCCACGCAGTTTGTGATTTAAAAAAAATTAACTTTGAGCCTTGAGCAGCACATTTAGGAGACGGGGAACCTGGTGGTGCTGATCAAATATCAAATATCAGACTTATTGATCCACGTGATCATAAACAGCCAAGCTGCAGTGGTATAGATGTTTCTTTAGTGGAACATTGCTGCTGAATCAGCAGCTATATGTTCAGAGTGGCTAGAACTGATTGATTATCAATTGTGACAAAGTGTAACAATCAGTCTAATTTCAGAGGAAACACATAAATAGTGCGGTGACAGCCGTGAGTAAAGCTGCAGTGTGGATGCGCCGGTGTTGTTGCCAGTCTCTGGGGGCGTCTGTTCTGGTCCAGCTGCTTTTATTAAGATTTACAGTTATTTTGTATAAATATACTAAACTGTATGAACACAGGAACAAAGTGAGTCTCTGGGAAAGTCTCATGCAAAAAAAACCCCAAACAAACTGCAATAGAGGTGATTTACCAATGTTACATGTGAAATAAAGACATTTGAGATTTTATATGGCTTATTTTATTATTATACATACATGATACGTGGTACAGTTTAGTATATTTTAATGTTATGGCTGTAAATCCTGATAAAAGCTTCTCACATGGACGGGAATCACTTTTTGACACAACGCCCGTACAGTCATGTGCTCTGGATGCACTGCTGCTGGAGACAGACGACCTCCTCCTCCACCCTCCACCCTCCACCCTCCGCCTGATTAAGGGCCCGTCCACACCAGGAAACCAGTTCACCTAAACGAGCTGTCTTTGGCCTGTCTTCCAGATGAGGCGGTTTTAGAAGCCCAAAGACAGGTTGTTTTGAACACGGGTACCAGAGTGAGGAAATTCTAAAACCCCGGCTCCTGCCTTTCAACCCCGCCAGGGTGTGGACAGCAAAGACCATCATCTGTGGAAGAAAGACGACGTAGCGTCACAGCGCCCCTCAAGTCCTGGTATGTGTACTACATGCCCTGAAGCCTCGTGTTGGGCCGAGTTCATAGTGACGTGTGGACGGAAGTTTTGTGGAGAAGGCTGGGGACACTCTGACACACTGGTCACCACAACCATGATGTCACTCTCCTCCATGATGTCACTCTCCTCCGACCTCCACCTCCAGACCCGACTCTTCTCCACCTCTGCAGCCACTGCTCTCTGTGACCCTCACCATTTCCAGTGATGACGACGAGCTGCCCACTGTTTCTTTTACTAGTGATTCCACTAGACTGGATAGCAGCACCTGATTGGTGGAAACCTGGCAACCATCCAGAGTGTTTCTCTGTCTGGGGCCCGGTTGTTCAAAACTGGATTATCGTTTAACCAGCCGTTAAAGTGATTTAACCGACCGTTAACTTTAACAGCACTGTTATCTTGTTCAAAACCGGGTTCACTTTAACCAGGTGTTATCTTGATGTTTAAAGTTAACACACCACCGGACCTCTGCTAACTATAGTTAACAGTGGGTAACTCTCACCATGGCATTCACTGGCAGCGCTGCGTTCATGATGCCAGTTCAACAATAGGATAGAGTACCGTGGACTTAACTTTGAGTTAGTGATGTTGAGGTTAGTTAGTGATGTTGATCAGTTAGTGATGTTTTATTACTTTTTTTTTTTTAACATTCATCTCCTGAAACAACAAGAGAAGAGAAGTGAAGAGAAACATTAAGCCTACTAATAGTTTTAACAGTGTTCAATTAAAATATTACCACACACACACTGTAGGTACAGGCAAACACATGATTTATACTAAATCAAAAATTATATTTAACTTTCCCAATGAAAGTTTTGGCGAAGTTTATGTTTTTGTCTTAATGTATTTATCTATTTATTGGTTTGTATGTCTGTCTGTCTGTCTGTCTGTCTGTCTGTCTGTCTGTATGTATGTATGTATGTATGTATGTATGTATGTATGTATGTATGTATGTATGTATGTATGTATGTATGTATGTATGCATGTATGTATGTATGTTACCTACTTTTTTGCAAAAGCTATTTTTTTCAGGGATGATTCGTCACCCAAGGATGGTTCCATTTAATTTTGAAAGTGATCGGGTCAAAGGTCAAGGTCTAAGTCACAAACAGATCAAAAAAGTGTTATTGTGTTCAGTCGATTGATGTCAAATCAATACCAAAATGCTCAGTTTTGAATTTCCTGTCCTCTGATATGTGAAATGATGCGGTGACCTCATTACGCTGGTTCGCAGTTGGGGTCAAAGGTCAGCAATCTGGATCAAATAGCCTTGTAATCTCTTTTTTTTTTAAACTTTTTGTTTTTCAATTTTAACAACACAAACAGAACAGAACATTCCCTGACACAAGATTCCTCATTTATCAAAAGAAACACGATGCACATGAGCAGAACCAATATATACAAAATGTGAACATTCAACAACCCCTTTTCAGAATGCCTTCTACAAAAAGATCAAATAAACTAGCGGGAAAATAAATAAAATAAAATAAAATAAATCACATTCCCAAATAGTCTTTCACCAAATGCCACCTTTGGTCAAACAAGTCAGTTTTCAGTTGTAAAGATGCAGTCATTCTTTCCATTATAAACACTTGTTTTATCCTTTGCTTCCATTCTGACACCGATGGTGGGTTCACTTGCTTCCAGTTTGCTGTTATTGCCTTTTTGGCAACCAATAACAGAATATGCAGAATATACTTTGTGCCTGTATCAAAGTCACTTGATATGATGCCAAGTAAGCAGAACATGACATTTGAAGGTATTACTCTTTTTATAATTATCTCAATCTCGTCCCTAATCCCCTGCCAGAACCCCAGAATGACTGGACCATCCCAGAAGATATGTGTGTGGTTACCTATCATTCCACATTGTCTCCAGCATACTGCAGATGTGCGGTCTTTAACAAATTTAGAAATTATAGAGGGCGTGTGAAAAAACCTAATTTTTATCTTCCAATCAAATTCCTTCCACTGTTGACTCTTTATGCCTCTGTGGCTTCCCTCACACAGCTTGTCCCATTGGTCATCACTGATTATGGAATTGGATTCTAGCTCCCACTTTTCTTTAATATTATAAGTATTTTGACAAGCATCAGACAACAGACATTTATACAGATTGGAAACATGTTTCCGTTGAGGAAAATTCTTTTCTGCAATTATAATAAAATACTGCTCTATGTCATTTAGATTTTTGTTAAATCTATCTAGTTCTTTATGGTTCATAATGTAATGTCTGATTTGTAGATATCTATAAAAGTCATTTGTAGGAAGTTCAAACTGTTCTTGAAGCTGAGAGAATGATTTAAGTTGTGTTCCATCAAATAACTGATTAAGAATGACTAGGCCCTTAGCGGCCCATCTCTTAAAGCCATGATCATATGTGGAGGGAGGAAAGTCCATGTTGCCCACTATGGGCATAGCTCTAGAAAAAGATCCAGGGTCCTTGAGCATCTTTTTTTTCTTCAGCCCAGACCTTTAAAGTATGCTTGGTCCATTCATTAATTACTTTAACTTTATTCATCATTTTAATGTCAATAAAAGGTAGGGTGGATAACTGAATCCCTTTAACTTCACCCTGCTCGATTTGAATCCACTTTACCTCCTCGTCTCCCCTGATCCAAATGAGGATTGCTGCCAATTGTGCTGCCCAATAATAATGTTTTAAATTTGGCAAAGCCAGTCCTCCTTTGTTTTTAGGCAGAAACAATGTTTTAATATTTACTCTGGTTCTCTTTTGTTGCCATATAAATTTAGATATTAATTTATTCATCATGCTTAACAATGAGATTGGAACTCTTATAGGCCAGCATTGGAATACAAACAGGAGACGAGGAAGTAGATTCATTCGCACAGTCTCCACTCTGCCGTAGAGGGATAAAGGTAAAACCTCCCAACGGGTCATGTCCTTTTTTATCTGTTTTATCAGTTTGTTATAGTTTGCTTCATACAGTTGTGTAGGTTGAGGGGTGAGAGTAATACCAAGGTATCTCAACCCCTGTTTCGACCAGAGAAAGGTCACTTTTTCATTCAGTTGAGTCGGCCATATTCCTGCTGCCATCATTGCTTCCGATTTAGTTTGATTAATTCTGTATCCAGAAATATCTCCATATTCTTCTAAACATTGCATGAGCCTGGGAATCGACGTGAGAGGATGTTTTAGGAAAATCAAAATATCGTCCGCAAAAAAGGGAAATTTTGTGTATTGTGCCAGCCCCATCTTCAACACCCTGAATCTGATTATCCTGATGTATGGCCTCCGCCAGGGGCTCCATACTGAGGGCAAACAGAATTGGAGATAAAGAGTTGCCTTGGCGAACTCCTCTTTCAATGTTAAAATAATTTGAACAATGCCCATTAACTCTAACTCTCGATCTGGGATTTTTGTACAACAATCTAAACCAACTAATGAATGTTTCACCAAAGCCCATTTCAACCAGTGTTCGTTCTAAAAATGTCCAACTCACACGATCGAATGCTTTCTCGGCATCGAAGCCAAGAAGCATCGATGGGTCTCCATTTTTTGTCATTAACGATTGCAAGTTTAAAGCCCTTCTTACATTATTTGTTCCATGACGGCCTGAGATGAACCCTGTCTGGTCAGGTTTTACCAGTTTTTTAATATATTTTTGTAATCGTGTTGCTAATATAGATGTTAATATTGTATAGTCCACACAGAGGAGACTGATAGGACGGTAACTTGAACACTGTAGTGGATCTTTCCCTTCCTTATGTAGGACTGTGATGATGGCCTCAGACCAAGTATCTGGAGGGTTTCCTGAATTTAGAACATAATTATACAGCTTGCAAAGTACTGGAGGGAGTTCATTGACAAATGTTTTGTAGTATTCACTTGAAAGCCCATCAGTCCCGGGCGACTTCTTGTGTTTAAATTTGCCAATTGTTTTCCTAACTTCATCTTCTCCTATAGGATCTGTTAATCTAGAAGATTCCTCTGAACTCAATTTTTCCATATTCAAATGTTTAAAAAACGTTTGCATTTTCTCTTCCTGTAATTCCTGAGCCTGACTCTTGTATAGTTCTTGATAAAATTCAGCAAAGCGATTAGATATATTTTTTTGGGCTTGTAGCGATGACATTAGTAAGAGGTTGTTTAATTTTTGGTACTATTCGACTTGCCTGATCCTTTTGTAATTGAAATGCTAGTAATCTGCTAGGCTTGTTTCCAAATTCATAGTATTTACGATCAATGAATCTAAGGGCTCCTTCTGCCTAATATGTCAGCAGCTCATTTAGTTTAGCTCTATTTACTTTAAGTTTTTCTAAAATGTCTTGTTTTCCCTGTTGTTTGTGTTCAAATTCCAATCTGTTGATTTCAGTTTCTATTTCACTTTGTTGTTGCATTCTTTTTTTCTTCAGTTTAGATCCTATAGATATGATTTCCCCCCGAATTGTGGCCTTTGACGCATCCCATAGAACTGACGGAGAAACCATTCCGTTATCATTAAAGACAAAATACTCATTTATAGCTGTTCGTATTTCCTCCCTTATGTTCGTGTCAGCCAACAAGGAGACGTTTAGCCTCCAATATCTAAAAGAAGGTTCTAATCCCAGATCAAGAGTTGTAACCACAGGGCCATGGTCCGAAATCGTTATAGATTCAATTACACAGTCTATGACTCTATGAATATCTTTTGTTGAGATTAAAACATGGTCTAGCCTAGAGTAGCTACCATGTACATGTGACATAAATGTAAAATCTCTCATATTTGGGTGAAGATGACGCCAGGTGTCGGTTAATCCCAACTCCCCAATCATGTTTACTACACTCTTAGACATTCTGGTCTGAGGCGTAGACTTTATAGGTAATTTATCCAATTTGTTGTTAATTACACAATTAAAGCCTCCAGCTACAAGCATGATACCTTCCCCGTTGTCTGCAATAAGATTTGCAATTTTTTAAAAGAATTGTGGACAGTCCTCATTGGGGGCATATATATTTACAATGCTCACCTTTAGTCCAGCAATAGTACCCACTACCATAATAAATCGCCCCTCTGCGTCCTGCAAAAATTTTTCACAGTTAAAGTAAACAGATTTATGAAACAAAATAGCCACACCTCTTTTCTTTTTGTTACCATATGAACTAAAATAGACCTGATCCACCCACTCCCTTTTCAACTTAAGATGTTCCTTTTCTGTGATATGAGTCTCCTGGAGTAGGGCTATAACACATTTTAACTTTTTTAGTTGACCCAGGATTTTTTTTCTCTTGATGGGGTCGTTAATTCCTTTAATGTTATATGTTACTAAGTTTAGTGAAGTCATCATTAACGACAACATTTAAAATGATCCTCTCTCATATGCAAAATAACAACAAAATAAAATACTTGTGAATACAAGCAAAATTGAAACATTTGAGTCAGGGAGAACACAGGAACAACACTTAAAACAAAAAACAGAACTTCCACTTGCTCAGTCAGCCATAGTATCTTAACTACAACCATGTCTGACCCCTGGTGACAATAGGACAGAGGGTGGTGACTTAAACTCTCTGTGAGATAGAGCACAAAACGTGCAAAAGTGACCAATAATACACCTACTGGTAGATGTAAAAAAGGTCTCAATGAGTATAAATTACTCATAAAAAAACAAAAACAAAGGTCTGTCACGTATGTACATCAAACATATGTAATTTGTGTGACCGTATAAAAATCTATCTATATTTACCTTCCTTAGAATGTTGTTTTATTTTACTGAGCCATCTTATCTGTTTACTGCTCCATCATGGCCCTCAGACCCGCAGTAGACAAGGCACAGTCCTTCTTTCTCCTCATGTTGATGCTCTATTCCTCAGCCATCCTCTCCCTGGTGCGTTCTCTGTCCCCTCCGGACACCTGGACACCGAGCTGCTCCAAAGTGTCCATGGCGCTTGTCAGCGTGGCAAAACTTTTTTCTTCAGTGTCGGTCTTAATTTTGAGCCGCGCTGGATACAGGCATTTCCCCTGAATGCCCCTCTGCTTCAGCTGTTTGATAACTACATGCACCTTCGCTCGCTTCTTTTGTAGCTCAGGAGAGTAATCTTGATCAAAGAAGATCCTCATATCTTGAAATATAACTTTACCTTGCTTCCATGCTTGCTGTAAAACAGCGTCTTTGACCGACGCATCCAGAAATCTCACTATTATCGAGCGGGGAGGAGCTGTCGAATCTGTCGTTCTGGATTGAAGTGAGCGATGCGCTCTCTCGATCTTAATATCCAAGTCCGGTGACAGCGTTAGCACTTTCGACAATAACTCTTTAACAAAGACAGTCATATTTACCCCCTCACACCCCTCAGGAATCTGAAAGATGCGAATATTATTTCTTCTCATCCTGTTCTGTAGTTCGTTGCATGTAGCAGAGAGTAACATGTCACGTTTGAGCAAGTGTTGAAGCACCCTGTGCTGCGTAGCCCCCGTGTCTTCGGCCTCACTCACTCGGGTCTCTAACTCACCAATTTGCTGCTGATGGTCATTCAGTTGTTCCTTTATGTCAGTAACGGACTTCTCAAGGCGACTGAGACCATGTTTTGTTTCTGCATGCCCTTGTATGTTTTCTTGGCGGAGTTTCTTTATCTCATTCAGCACCGTTAGCTCCTCACTTAGCTCATCTGCTAGCTCCGTCGCTAGCTCTTCAGTGTTCGGGTTAGCTTTAGCACCCAAGGTGGGGCTAGCCACAGGTTCAGTCAAACCTCGCTCTTTTTTGTCGTTTTCTTTCGGAGTCCCATGTTTGCTCCTGTTCCTGGATGGTCTCATTCTTCTTTGCAGCTCGGATTCTAGTTGGAAGGTTTGAACGGCATGTGTTTATCACACATTTTCTAACTTTATCGGACAGGACCTCATGTCTACGATGTTGCTTCCTTCATGAGGTCACCGGAAGTCCATAACCTCGTAATCTATTGGTTTCCATGTTGGCGTTAGGATGCTAAGGTCTGCGCTCCACTGACTGCCTCTTCAAGTTACCAATATATTCGGCCCCTGTAGGCCAATATGCACAAAATCTTTCTTATGAATGACTGCAGTGAAACCCCCTGACGTTCTTATTTTTAGATTCCATGGGAAACTTCACAACTGTATTCCTGCGCAAAGCTCGTCTTAAGTGTGTAACACGCTGTTCAACTGGTCTGGCATTTGGCTGTGTTGCTACTGAACATTTGCATTATGAACCTGTTGAAAGTAGGGATGTCCGATAATATCGGCGGGCCGATATTATCGGCCGATATTGACTTAAAAATGTAATATTTGGAAATATCGGTATCGGATTTTTACAACCGATATTGGAATTTCCGAGGCTGCATGAACGCAGCATGGGATGTTTACAGGCGCGCGCTTGATGACGTTTAACAACAAGTACAACACGCTCGACTCGTGGCTAAGAAGGAGAAGCCCGGTGAATGAAATGTCCGTGGAGGACTGGAGGCTCAACCAGGCCCTCTTCCCTGCTGGGGCAAGTACCTGACTGCACCCTGCACCAGTGTTGACAGTGAACCACTGTTCAGCACTGGTACCACATCATTGATGAGAAGAGAAATCTCATACATTGCTGAGATGCTGAGATGCTTGTATTCATACAGAACAATCTCCCTCTTACACATGAGGACATGGGGAAAAGAAATAGACCAGTTATATGGACGAGTCAACTTCAGTCTTTGTTTTTGTTGCACTTTAAAGGAGGGCTGTTTTAATTTTGTGAGCATTTCTGTGCCTTTCTTGTTTATATTTACACTATTTTGTTACTCTTAAAAGAGATTGAGCCCAGTTTGAGTCTATTATTTGACAAGTTATGGCCAGTTATTCATTCATTGACTGTTTACAACTAATGGACTGAAGATATGCCTCTTCCTTTTTTTTTATATTGTCTGTGATGTTGTTGAGTTTGTTGTTGAGGTTTCTCTCTAACACTAAATAAATATGGCACTTTTTTCCATCATTTAAGTTGTTGTTCTCTTATTTTTCTCAGTGTGTACATTTGGAAAGCCATGTTTGATTCACATATGCATCCAGTGGGGCATCACAATGAAATTAGGCATAATGTGTTAATTCCACAGTAGGAGATATTTTATGTTGTTGTTCCCGAACAGTTTTGATGTAAAAAGCCAGCATATATCGGTATCGGTGATATCGGTATCGGAAATTAAGAGTTGGACAATATCGGAATATCGGATATCGGTAGAAAAGCCAATATCGAGCATCCCTAGTTGAAAGCTAAGTTCAGACTGCATTTGAAGATTTGAGTTCACTTCTTTGGTAGAGACCGCGTTTATAACATTTTATTATTACACTGTATAGTTCCAAAGTCTTCTAATATGGGTGTTTTGAAAACAGGGACCCCCGAGCAAATAAGGAAGCTCCTCCGATTTCGCATGGTGACAGGAAATATTTCTGAAGTCTAAATACAGCGCAAAAACTGAAGTAAGAATTGGGATTGGGCCTTAGTCTCATGTACTGCACATGCTGGGTGGGCGTTTCCTGTGTGAAGAGATGCTCCTGAACATGCTTGGATTTCTGAATCCACCACGGCTAAATGTGTATGTGTGTTCCCACTGCCCATGAGCAACCATCCGGGGGGGAGTTAACGTATCGTAAACCGAGCGAGGCAACGAGCCGGGATCACTGCTAGAATCTACTGGGAAATAACATGTGAGGAGCCGCCTGTCAGGCGGGGGCGAGCGGGGAAATAACCCAGGATCTGCCAGCCGCTGCCAGCTCTCTGATGTTCAACCCCCCCCCCCCCCACACACACACACACACACACACACACACCAGAGCACTGCTTCTTGTACATTCTTGCTCACTCAACATGCAATGCCTGAATAACATTTTGCACCACACAAACAGTAATCCAATTTTACTGACTACATGCACATACACGCGTGCATGCACACACACACACACACACACACACACACACACACACACACACACACACACACACACACACACACACACATACACACACAGAATGGTTGACTGACACTCATATCTGCCCCTCCCCCCCCCCTCCCCATGGGGTTCAGCCACTGAAACTATGACATCTGTCTTTGCCTTCGTTGCAGCACAGATGCAACATCAGTGGAGCCGTTGCATCATTTGTCTGCCGCTCTCATGCTCCTCAGTAACTGCTGGCCCAGAACGCGGCGGTGGGTGGATGACAGGATCGAGCCCAGAGGTTCTTTCTTCTAAGTCGATTACATGCAAATGTGTGCCTGCAGGCCACAGCTGATCCCAGATCTGTACCACAGCACATTGTGTCTAATGATGGCGAGCGGTAGGAGTGGATGCCGTGATGGGAGGCTTATTCATGAAATGTCGTGAAGTTAGAACGACTCCTTCATGAATTGATGTCAAACCAGGGCGATTTCTTTCTCTGGTCTTCAGCAGGGGAAAGTCTTGTCAGGATAACCTCAGAGGGTGAGGTGAGGGTGAGTTGAGGGTGGTGTGTAGGTGAGTTGAGGGTGAGTTCTGGGTGAGGTGATGGTGAGTTGAGGGTGAGATGAGGGGGAAGTGAGGTGATGGTGAGTTGAGGGTGAGATGAGGGGGAGTTCTGGGTGAGGTGATGGTGAGTTGAGGGTGAGATGAGGGGGAGGGGAGGGTGAGTTCTGGGTGAGGTGATGGTGAGTTGAGGGTGAGATGAGGGGGAGTTCTGGGTGAGGTGATGGTGAGTTGAGGGTGAGATGAGGGGGAGGGGAGGGTGAGTTCTGGGTGAGGTGATGGTGAGTTGAGGGTGAGATGAGGGGGAGGGGAGGGTGAGTTCTGGGTGAGGTGATGGTGAGTTGAGGGTGAGATGAGGGGGAGGGGAGGGTGCGTTCTGGATGAGGTGATGGTGAGTTGAGGGTGAGATGAGGGGGAGGGGAGGGTGAGTTCTGGGTGAGGTGATGGTGAGTTGAGGGTGCGATGAGGGGGAAGTGAGGTGATGGTGAGTTGAGGGTGAGATGAGGGGGAGGGGAGGGTGAGTTCTGGGTGAGGTGATGGTGAGTTGAGGGTGAGATGAGGGGGAGGGGAGGGTGAGTTCTGGGTGAGGTGATGGTGAGTTGAGGGTGAGATGAGGGTGAGTTCTGGGTGAGGTGATGGTGAGTTGAGGGTGAGATGAGAGGGAGTTCTGGGTGAGGTGATGGTGAGTTGAGGGTGAGATGAGGGGGAGGGGAGGGTGAGTTCTGGGTGAGGTGATGGTGAGTTGAGGGTGAGATGAGGGGGAGGGGAGGGTGAGTTCTGGGTGAGGTGATGGTGAGTTGAGGGTGAGATGAGGGGGAGGGGAGGGTGCGTTCTGGATGAGGTGATGGTGAGTTGAGGGTGAGATGAGGGGGAGGGGAGGGTGCGTTCTGGATGAGGTGATTGTGAGTTGAGGGTGAGATGAGGGGGAGGGGAGGGGGAGTTCTGGGTGAGGTGATGGTGAGTTGAGGGTGAGATGAGGGGGAGGGGAGGGTGAGTTCTGGGTGAGGTGATGGTGAGTTGAGGGTGAGATGAGGGGGAGGGGAGGGTGCGTTCTGGATGAGGTGTTTTGGGTGAGGTTTTGGTGAGAGTGAGACGAGGGTGATGTGTGGGTGAGGTGAGGCTGAGGTGAATGTGAGGTCTGGATGAGGTAAGGGCGAGGTCCGGGTGAGGTGAGTGTGAGGTCTGGATGAGGTAAGGGCGAGGTCCGGGTGAGGTGAGGGTGAGGTCTGAATGAGGTAAGGGCGAGGTCCGGGTGAGGTGAAGGTGAGGTGAGTGTGAGTTCTGGGTGAGTTGAGGGTGAGGTCAGGGTGAGTTGAGGGTGAGGTGAGTGTGAGTTCTGGGTAAGGTGAGGGTGGGTTCTGGGTGAGGTGAGGGTAAGGTGAGGGTGAGGTGAGGTGAGGTGAGGTGAGGTGAGGGTGAGGTGAGGTGAGGCATCAGGCTGGCAGTGGTCCAGGACTATCAGGTCTTGATGTCCAGCTCAGTGACCACTAGGAGCCTCCAGACGACTTTGTCCACAATCTCCCGGCTGTTGGGTACGGCGACTGACTGGAGACCCCTCTGGGTCCACATTCTGTCCTCATGACGTCCACCAAGGACGCAATGACATCATTGATCATATAGACCCATCCATACACTCAGTCTGAGAGCAAGATTATGTCTCCTACTTGTACGACTCCAGATTCTGCCCTACATTCCACCACTGATCAGTTCAGGCTCTGGAAGATTCATTTACATTTTGGAGGAAACTTTTTTCTTTCTCCAGGTCAAACGATTGGTGGATGTCAGAAACCTGTGATTGCTGTTGTTCAAATATAAATGTTTTGTAGTAACAATACCTTAGACATTATATTTACCAACACCCCCCCCCCCCCCCCCTCTCTCTCTCTCTCAGATCACAGCTTTCGATGAGCTCCAGGCCGACTTCAAAGTGCCGATCGATCAGGGCAACCCTCTCCATGCGGTAGGTTTGGATTTGTTTATCTCTCAGAGGAAGATGTTTTGTGATGACATGTTGTCTCCATACAAGCGTAGGAGGTGTTTCTCACACCAGCTCACATACAACTAAAGTATTTCGAGGTTTTGAGCTGGAGTGATACCCAGTCAATACACAGCCACAGTGAGCCTGGTGGTAAATCCCATCGAGTCAATTCTTATGCAGAAGACAATGAAATCAATATGAAATTCCAAGAGGTAGTGGAGCAGCAGAGTGGCTGTAATTTTACCCCAGTCTCACTGAAGCAGACGGTGAGGCTGGGGTAAGAGAAGAACAACTTCCTGGTTTCCAAAGCGTCATTGGACGTTGGGGAAAGAGGATGAATGTGATGAATCATGGACTCATCTGAGCCATCTGGAAGCAAATACATACATTTAAAAGACATTCCCTCAGATTTGGTGACTTAAAATTCCTCCAGCAGAGAATCTTTTTCCTTTATCCCATAAAAGAGTGATTCTGCTCAGAGAATAAAGCAAAACCAGACCATCTCCTCTCATTTCCTCTAATTTCAACCTGCAGTTTATCAAATCCTTCACACCAAAGTCCAGATGTTTACAGACAAACCATCAAACTGTTGATGTTTCCTGACTTCCATCTTGGGAAACCTGCCCCAAGGGATTCTGGGATATCAAAAGATGGCGTGGCGGCAGCTCCAGCCAGAATATCAACATTTGACCGATTCAGGGAGACAAAACAAACTCCAGACTTTCTCAAAGAAAGAGTCTTGAAGAGGATTCTGGGAGAGGAAGTGTGTGTACATTACAGGTGGTACATTTCTTAGGTTGGCTCTTCATTATAATTCCACTTCAGCCAATGTTACCTTCATTTAAATACAACGCCTTTATAAACCACATCACAACAAGCTGGGCTTTTTTAGATTGAAACAGCCTCCAGTTACAAAAACTACAGTTCTTTTAAACACTTAGTGAATAGAGAGCCCCCTAGTGGTAAAACATTATAGTTTTTTGAAATCTCTAATATGATCACATCTAAACATTTATAAACATTAACAAACCAGAACACATTTGATTAATTATGAACATGTTTCTGTTTGTGAACTACGATGGAGAAAGTTGAATCTGACTTGCAGCTTTTCAACCAAATTTCTCCTTTTAAATGGTGAATTAGAAGAGAAGTGACAGATTTCATAATGTCTTCATGCTAAAATATGGTAGAAACACCAGAACAAACCAGAAGTGACTTTCGGCCAATCACTGAGCAGCTCTGGAGGTTTAAAAGTCCCTCATTTCTCGACTTGAAATGATCCGATTGGTTTAATTTCATGTCAGTCACTCTGGTGTTGATCGGTGATTGGTGAGATTGCTACTAAGCCCCGCCTCCTCTGGGCCTCCTGGTGACTTTATGCACTAACACTCACACACACACACACACACACACACACACACACACACACACACACACACACACACACACACACACACACACACACACACACACACACACACACACACACACACACACGCACTAATAGAAAGAGAAGTCAAGAAATCCTCATTAATTGATTATTTGTAGATAATAAAGTGAATACAGTTCAGGTTTTATTGGTAGTCTGTTGACATAAACAGAATGTGAGAATTACAGCATATTAATATGCTTTATTTACTGGTTCAACTGGTTGTGGTGAAATCACAACATCCTGTAACTGGTTTAATTGAATCATCGGGTTCACACGTTCACTCTCTGGCTTTATTTCAGGGATAAAACACAGCAGTATCCTGCATCACTGAAGGCTGAAATGACTTGCCAAGGCCAGTAGGTGATGTTTTCATTGAAAGCACATGCGAGCAGGACTGAGGAGGGTTTCAAGTGTTTCGCTTCTGCGTTTACTGCTGTTGAGCATGGAGCTCCCACAACATGAACTACCACGGCTCGAATGAGTTGCTGGTGGAAGATATCAAATAAAACTTCCAAAAGCAGTGGTAAGAAGTGGTTGACAGGCCTGATGTCCCATATCCTTAAAGACAGAAACAGTCGTGACACCAGTCCATCAGGCAGATTAGTCGTCATCCCAGTTCTAAGTTAGTTTTCTTTATAAGATTAATACACTTTTCCCGACGTCATGATACTTGATGTAATCCAACGTGCAGTAGTGCAAACCCCTGACGATCTGGACAGGAGGTGAAGAGAGAGCATGTCTGGGTACAGCAGGGTGTTTGGTAACTGGACCTTACTGTCGGTCAGTGATTTAGTGTGAGTCATGAAAAGCTCTGTGGCGCTTCGCTCTCGCTCCGCGACGCTGCTGACAAGTCCGCTGAGGTTTGATGGTAATGTTCTGAACAATGTTGAAATGCAATGACTGGATAAGCCTCGTTATGGGATGTGGTGTGGAAACTCCCGACGTGTTGTGGACTGAGTCACCAGAGAATTGAACTCCTCATCTTGGACTGTTGGCCACTGGCTCGCGTCCGTTCAGAACGGCCTACAACCCTCCTGAAGAGAGACCCTTCCTGTCCCACAGGACTCACCGCAGCTCATTTCATCTGGGGGAGCATTTATATCAGGGCTCACCACATGCTGGACTGCAGACCGGGTCCAGGTCCAGGTCCGGGTTCTGGGTTCTGGGTTTGGGTCAAGGTCCAGCCAAACCGAAGCTTATTCGCTTAGCTCTCCTTTTTGAAGTAGCACAGCTTTTGTATTAGAATGACTAAACTACAGTAAACTGAACCAACCAACTACCTAAACTAACGGAACTACACTAAACTGAACCAACCAACTACCTAAACTAACGGAACTACACTAAACTGAACCAACCAACTACCTATACTAACTAAACTACACTAAACTGAACCAACCAACTACCTATACTAACTAAACTACAGTAAACTGAACCAACCAATGTCTGATACTAACTAAACGACACTAAACTGAACCAACCAATGACCTATACTAACTAAACTACAGTAAACTGAACCAACCAACTACCTACACTCACTAAACTACAGTAAACTGAACCAACCAACTGCCTAGACTAACTAAACTACACTAAACTGAACCAACCAACTACCTAAACTAACGGAACTACACTAAACTGAACCAACCAACTACCTATACTAACTAAACTACACTAAACTGAACCAACCAACTACCTATACTAACTAAACTACAGTAAACTGAACCAACCAATGTCTGATACTAACTAAACGACACTAAACTGAACCAACCAATGACCTATACTAACTAAACTACAGTAAACTGAACCAACCAACTACCTACACTCACTAAACTACAGTAAACTGAACCAACCAACTGCCTAGACTAACTAAACTACACTAAACTGAACCAACCAACTACCTAAACTAACGGAACTACACTAAACTGAACCAATCAACTACCTATACTAACTAAACTACACTAAACTGAACCAACCAACTACCTATACTAACTAAACTACAGTAAACTGAACCAACCAATGTCTGATACTAACTAAACGACACTAAACTGAACCAACCAATGACCTATACTAACTAAACTACAGTAAACTGAACCAACCAACTACCTACACTCACTAAACTACAGTAAACTGAACCAACCAACTGCCTAGACTAACTAAACTACACTAAACTGAACCAACCAACTACCTAAACTAACGGAACTACACTAAACTGAACCAACCAACTACCTATACTAACTAAACTACACTAAACTGAACCAACCAACTACCTATACTAACTAAACTACAGTAAACTGAACCAACCAATGTCTGATACTAACTAAACGACACTAAACTGAACCAACCAATGACCTATACTAACTAAACTACAGTAAACTGAACCAACCAACTACCTACACTCACTAAACTACAGTAAACTGAACCAACCAACTGCCTAGACTAACTAAACTACACTAAACTGAACCAACCAACTACCTAAACTAACGGAACTACACTAAACTGAACCAATTAACTACCTATACTAACTAAACTACACTAAACTGAACCAACCAACTACCTATACTAACTAAACTACAGTAAACTGAACCAACCAACTACCTACACTCACTAAACTACAGTAAACTGAACCAACCAACTGCCTAGACTAACTAAACTACAGTAAACTAAACCAACCAACCAACTACCTAGACTAACTAAACTACAGTAAACTGAACCAACCAACTACCTTGACTAAACCACAACGTCACTACAAGACCAATATAACCACAATAACAGCATTTAAGTGCCACCAACCCAAACCCCCATGGTGCATTGCAGCAGAGAGGCTTATTACTGGCTTGGCGATCGGGCCACTATTATTGGACGAGGAGACACAGTTTGTATGACAGAACGCCATAGTTTAGTCGTAAAACATGGAGTCAGTACCTGACACTGGAGCTTCTTTATGTATAGAAGATGTATAGTCTCGGTTCACTAGAACTGACAATCGTTAAACCTTTAGATTCTTCATATATCCGGGTGCAGGGAATGCTGGGTTGTCTCCTTCACGTGTGAAGGATTATGTGTATTTACACAGTATGAGAGTGAAGTCAAGGTACGTCAGTCTGAACTTCACTCCGCTGCTGCCATGGTTTTTTTTAAAAACAACCTCTTGCCCTACCACAGCCAGAAAACAGGACAGTGTGTGTCAGAGGTGTGAAGCAGCAGTTGGAGGATGTTTTGAAGAACGATGGAGGAGTCGGTCAGCCGCCCTCAGTGAAGATAAAGTGCAGCCCTGCTAATCGCGCTCCCCGGGGTCTTCTGGGCTTTTCTCAACGCCGCTGACTCTTAATAACGCCCGACGCTCTGGAGCCGCGCCAGCAGCTCGTCTGGAGGTGACTTTGGCTTTCGGAAGCCTGGACT
Source organism: Blennius ocellaris (assembly GCF_963422515.1). Classification (NCBI taxonomy): domain Eukaryota; kingdom Metazoa; phylum Chordata; class Actinopteri; order Blenniiformes; family Blenniidae; genus Blennius; species Blennius ocellaris. Next base: position 19,208,910 of record NC_137667.1, on the reverse strand, counting down.
GTATGGAAAGCGAGACGCACGTCCTCCGTGTTGGGGGGACACGGTGGAGAGTGGTTTCATCCCGGCAGACGGAACAGAGGGAGGCGTGTTGAAACGAGGCAAATGGAAGGAATTCTTCAGCTTGCCAGGGGTCTTTTCACAACTCTGAACTCAGTGCATTCATGCTACGTTCTCTTTCTGAGCACCACTTTCATAGTTTGTCATATTTGCATCTCATTACGCAGTGTGGAGATTATCAAAGAGTCCAGCAGTGGAGCAGCTCCAAAAGGTTTCCATCCCAATCCTTCTTCCCTTTCCCCTTCTTGTCCCATGATTCCTAAAGCCCCTCCCTCTCCTCCTCCCTCTTGCTTCTCCTTTATCTTTTATCCTTCATCCATTCTCTTTCTACCATGAAAAACATGGCCGCCGTCCGAATTGTACAACTTCCATTTCAAGCCCAGTTTTTAACCCCCGCTTCAACTGAGAGCTGCTTTTACAGATTTCATAACCACTTCAGCTTTGTGTTTTAGTTTTGTGCCGGTTTCCCATGAGTTCCCCGAACCTTTAAAGTCCACGGAGGGAAGACTCAGACTCGCCCCTCCAACTCCTGACATCTTTCCTCAACTCCTTTAGGAAGCCTCCTAACACCTTTCCTTAACTCCTTTAGAAAGCCTCCTAACACCTTTCCTTAACTCCCTTAGAAAGCCTCCTAACACCTTTCCTTAAGTCCTTTAGGAAGCCTCCTAACACTTTTCCTCAACCCCGTGATGTCCTCCACTGGGTAAAGGAGAAGTGGATAGGAAAGGAAATAGGAGAGAGTGTTAGGAAGCACCCTGTTTTTCTCCTGAAACTCTCCAGCTAATTAACACTTTCTGTCAGCCTGTTCTTTCTCTCTCTCTCTCTCTCACACACACACACACACACACACACACACACACACACACACACACACACACACACACACACACACACACACACACACACACACACACACAGACACACACACACACACACACACACACACACACACACACACACACACACACACACACACACACCCCCGCTGCTGTGAGGAGAGCACAGTGTTTTGAAGGAGTGAACGCATCGAGGACGAGAAGAGAGACAAACAATCTGAGGCTCAGTTTTTTCAACGTTTTCAAGTGAAAACCCAAATCCTTCATCGCGTTTTGGGTTTCCACGACAACGGAGCCAATTATAATGCAACATTTTGAAAATGGGTCCCGAGGTGGAACTTTTTGAAAATGCTCTGGCCTCTGGCTTGAAAGGCTGGTCCTGGTCCTGGTCCTGGTCCTGGTCCTGGTCCTGGTCCTGGTCCTGGTCCTGCACATGTTCAGTAGAGCCAATCAGAACATCGTAATAACAATCCAACTTGGTACATTTATTTTGAGAGGCACTGTAATAACAATCCAACTTGGTACTTTTATTTTGACAGGCACTGTAAAAACCATTCAACTTGGTGGTCTGTCCACTAGAATGTCAATGTTCTCCCAGTGTTAATGTTTAGAGCTCATTGTTCTCTGGTGTGTGTGTGTGTGTGTGTGTGTGTGTGTGTGTGTGTGTGTGCGTGTGTGTGCGTGTGTTTCAGTACATAAACCAACAACAGCGCCCACGAGAGACATGGCATGTGAAAACTCACTCTTGATTTAAATCAAATGTTTTCAGGCTGAACTGTTAAATAGCATGTTTGGTATCTGCTTTAAAAACCCCAGTTTCTTCTTTATTGTACGATTTGAAGGAAAAGACAGGAAATGTCTTTTTGTTTTTGAAACAAAACTAGTTTAAATGTTGGAAAGAAGTTAACTTCATGTCCTGGACCAGCTTGTCTTCACTTCCAGCAACACACACACAGTGTATTGTGCTACTTAGTGCTCATCTGTTGCTTGTGCAACTTTGCTCACACACTCCAGACGGGAACACACACTGTGTGATGACAGGATGAAGCTGTTGCCAGGAGCGATGATTACATCACAGGAGTCTGTGATCAGAGTCAGAAATGAGGAGCAAGATGAAGGAAACTGAAATGTGCAGTTATTTGGGATAAATGCAAATGATCACAGCTAAACTGAGCGTCTAACTTCTGGCTTCCCTGTTATTCCTCCATTTTTGCCGGAGCAGTAACATTTCCCGTTATGCCAGGTTGCTATGTGAACATGCATCGGTCAGGATTATTCGGGTTTTGTACTGAAGCATCAGGGGCTCCATTACGTTGATTCGCCTGCAGTATGCCGACGGTGTCAGGGACCGTGGTGAACCCAGAAGCAGACTCTCAAATTATTTCAACTCAAGCTCAGAGCAGAGGCGTCCAGAACAACACAAGGTTATAGTCAGACCGGACGCTGAGTCCACAAATTCAAAAACACAAGAGAGAGATTACGGGGAATAAAGTCCACACGAGTCACAGGATGTCAGAGACAATCAAGCACAGAATCCTGAAGGAAGGAGGTTTAAACACACCGGGACCAGGGGACACGTGTTGACCACTAATCAGACACGTAAGAAGGACCAGTGTGGAGACGTGGACCAGACGAGTGACTACAAAATAAAAACAGGAAGGACTAAAACAACTGACAGGCACATATTTAAACACAGACACAGTGTACATCTGAATAGTCCCTCCTATCTCCTTTCCTATCTGTTTTCCTTAACCCCATGGATGACTTAACTGGGTTAAGGGAAGGTGTTAGGATGCTTTCCTAAAGGAATTAAGGAAAGGTGTTAGGAGCCTTCCTAAAGGAGTGAGGAAAGGTGTTAGGACACTTTCTAAAGGAGTTAAGGAAAGGAGTGAGGAGGCTTCCTAAAGGAGTTAGGAAAGGTGTTAGGACACTTTCTAAAGGAGTTAGGGAAAGGTGTTAGGAGACTTCCTAAAGGAGTTCGGGAAAGGTGTTAGGAGACTTCCTAAAGGAGTTAAGGAAAGGTGTTAGGACACTTTCTAAAGGAGTTAGGGAAAGGTGTTAGGACACTTTCTAAAGGAGTTAAGGAAAGGATTGAGGAGGCTTCCTAAAGGAGTTAGGAAAGGTGTTTGGAGACTTCCTAAAGGAGTTAAGGAAAAGTGTTAGGACACTTTCTAAAGGAGTTAGGGAAAGGTGTTAGGACACTTTCTAAAGGAGTTAAGGAAAGGATTGAGGAGGCTTCCTAAAGGAGTTAGGAAAGGTGTTTGGAGACTTCCTAAAGGAGTTAAGGAAAAGTGTTAGGACACTTTCTAAAGGAGTAGGGAAAGGTGTTAGGACACTTTCTAAAGGAGTTAAGGAAAGGAGTGAGGAGGCTTCCTAAAGGAGTTAGGAAAGGTGTTAGGAGACTTCCTAAAGGAGTTAAGGAAAGGTGTTAGGGCACTTTCTAAAAGAGTTAAGGAAAGGTGTTAGGAGGCTTCCTAAAGGAGTTAAGGAAAGGTGTTATGAGGCTTCCTAAAGGAGTTAAGGGAAGGAGTGAGGAGACTTCCTAAAGGAGCTAGGGAAGATATTAGGAGACTTCCTAAAGGAGTTGGGGAAGGTGTTAGGAGACTTCCTAAAGGAGTTAGGGAAGGTGTTAGGAGACTTCCTAAAGGAATCAAGGACGCACACTTCTCCGTGTCTTATTCTGCATTTCTGGTGTATTTGGTGAGTCACAGCGCCCCTGCGGAACCTAAGTTGCTGGGGTTGGGTTAACTGCCACCTCCTCAAGACATTTTGGCAGAATCTAGTTTATTCAGACCGCTGACATAGCTCGCCACGGTACATAGTACTCATCGGGTTGTACTGGGCATCTTGTACAAGTACGAATACTATACGCTGTAACGGTATGGATGCATCCTTAATATATTGGCCAACAAGGAGTTTGCTGAAGTGAAGAGAGGAATGGTCCTCCACTCGACTCAGCAGATTAGAAGTTCCTGGTGAGCTCTTCATCTTTCACCCCCACATCATGGCTGAGGATGCTGGAGTTGGTGAAGAGGAGGAAGAGGAGGAGGAGGCGGAGGAGGAGGAGGAGGAGGAGGAGGAGGAGGAGGCGGAGGAGGAGGAGGAGGAGGAGGAGGAGGAGGAGGAGGAGGAGGAGGAGGGGCCGTGCCAGGTCACCTCCTGTCCAGGAGAACCAGTGCAGGGTCAGGTTCTGGGGTTGGCAACTTATCCTTGCTACTTATCACGTCACAATTCCATGGCTGAGTGTTCCCAAATTGTGTATCAGGCTGTAAAACACTCAAGTCGGCACAATGCTGACTCCAACAATTACTATTTCACCAAAGCTTTTAACATCCAATCATCAAATATTAACTCTTTTCTTTGGATGAAGCCACGTGGAGCCGGCGTTCAATCAGTTTAACACTGCTTATGAATCATATATCCATCAGCGTGCACGCACACACACACACACACACACACACACACACACACACACACACACACACACACACACACACACACACACACACACACACACACACACACACACACACACACACACACACACACACACACACACACACACATTAACTGACTTTTCTTTTTCCTGTGCTCTCTGTAGTCCTCCTCCTCCTCCTCCTCTCCTCCATCTAATCTTCCTCCTTTTCTTTTTCTTCTTCTTCTTCTTCCTCCTCCTCCTCCTCTTCTTCTTCACCTCCTTCTACTTTTTCTCCTCTTCATATTCCTCCTCTCCTCCTCTTCTTCTTCCTCCTCCACCTCCTCTCCTTCTTTCCCTACTCTTCTTCCTCCTCCTCTTCCCCTTCTTCCTCCTCCTCATCCACCACCTCCTCCTCCTCCTCCTCCTCCTCCTGCTCCTCCTGCTCCACTACATCCCATCACTCTATGCTTTCCAGTAGGAGTCTGGCTGTGAGGGTAAAATATCCAGCCAGCAGTCAGATCTTGAGTTGTGAAGTGACTGGATGAAGAAGGAGACATGGAGGTGGAGGAGAGTGAAATGACTGGATGAAGGAGGAGACATTGAGGTGGAGGAGAGTGAAATGACTGGATGAAGGAGGAGACATTGAGGTGGAGCACATTGAAATGACTGGATGAAGGAGGAGACATGGAGGTGGAGGAGATTGAAATGACTGGATGAAGGAGGAGACATGGAGGTGGAGGAGATTGAAATGACTGGATGAAGGAGGAGACATGGAGGTGGAGGAGAGTGAAATGACTGGATGAGGGAGGAGACATGGAGGTGGAGGAGATTGAAATGACTGGATGAAGGAGGAGACATGGAGGTGGAGGAGATTGAAGTGACTGGATGAAGGAGGAGACATGGAGGTGGAGGAGATTGAAATGACTGGATGAGGGAGGAGACATGGAGGTGGAGGAGAGTGAAATGACTGGATGAGGGAGGAGACATGGAGGTGGAGGAGATTGACATGACTGGATGAAGGAGGAGACATGGAGGTGGAGGAGATTGAAGTGACTGGATGAAGGAGGAGACATGGAGGTGGAGGAGATTGAAATGACTGGATGAAGGAGGAGACGTGGAGGTGGAGGAGATTGAAGTGACTGGATGAAGGAGGAGACATGGAGGTGGAGGAGATTGAAATGACTGGATGAGGGAGGAGACAAGGAGGTGGTGGAGATTGAAATGACTGGATGAAGGAGGAGAGATGGAGGTGGAGGAGAGTGAAATGACTGGATGAGGGAGGAGAGATGGAGGTGGAGGAGATTGAAGTGACTGGATGAAGGAGGAGACATGGAGGTGGAGGAGATTGAAATGACTGGATGAAGGAGGAGACGTGGAGGTGGAGGAGATTGAAGTGACTGGATGAAGGAGGAGAGATGGAGGTGGAGGAGAGTGAAATGACTGGATGAAGGAGGAGAGATGGAGGTGGAGGAGAGTGAAATGACGGGATGAAGGAGGAGACATGGAGGTGGAGGAGATTGAAATGACTGGATGAAGGAGGAGACGTGGAGGTGGAGGAGATTGAAGTGACTGGATGAAGGAGGAGACATGGAGGTGGAGGAGATTGAAATGACTGGATGAGGGAGGAGACAAGGAGGTGGTGGAGATTGAAATGACTGGATGAAGGAGGAGAGATGGAGGTGGAGGAGAGTGAAATGACTGGATGAGGGAGGAGACATGGAGGTGGAGGAGATTGAAGTGACTGGATGAAGGAGGAGACATGGAGGTGGAGGAGATTGAAATGACTGGATGAAGGAGGAGAGATGGAGGTGGAGGAGAGTGAAATGACTGGATGAGGGAGGAGACAAGGAGGTGGTGGAGATTGAAATGACTGGATGAAAGAGGAGAGATGGAGGTGGAGGAGAGTGAAATGACTGGATGAGGGAGGAGACATGGAGGTGGAGGAGATTGAAGTGACTGGATGAAGGAGGAGACATGGAGGTGGAGGAGATTGAAATGACTGGATGAAGGAGGAGAGATGGAGGTGGAGGAGATTGAAGTGACTGGATGAAGGAGGAGAGATGGAGGTGAAGGAGATTGAAATGACTGGATGAAGGAGGAGAGATGGAGGTGGAGGAGAGTGAAATGACTGGATGAGGGAGGAGAGATGGAGGTGGAGGAGAGTCAAATGACTGGATGAAGTCACAGTGTTCAGACATGGTGGCGGCGTCATGTCAGGTCAGAAACACGCTTCAGGACATTGTGTTTCAGAAACCAGCCCGACTGGCGGAGGTTAAAACAAAGTGTCAGGAGATAACGAAGAGGCGGCTGCATGAATAAATTGTTCTTTGACGTGTCAGTTGTTCACTTCCTCTGCTACACGCTTTGGCTCAGTGGTATTTGAAGGGGGAAGCAAAGAAATGCCCATATATCATTTCCTAAAATATGCATTGGTGGAAATGTAAACATAAATATTTGATTACTATTTTAAAGTAGTACAAAGTAAAGACTACCACAGAGGCTTTGCCTGGAAAATTATTAATTTATGTCCGCATTCTAAATAATAAAACCAGAAGTTCTCACAAACAAGTCTGAGGTAACACGGCTGCAACAGCGGCAAGAGCGGTTGTGGGGAATAAATGAGTGAATCTGAAGCAGGCTCCTGTGTCATGTTGTGGCTTGGAGTTGCTTCTTTTATATTCCCGGGAACAAGCATCCAGACAAGAGCGTCGCTATTTAAATTGTCCTGTAATTCTCTGAACCTCAAGCGGCTTTTTACAAGACTGTTGAAATGAAAGTTTCCGTTATATTAGATGTTTCAAGGAACAAGGAAAGCCAGTTGCAGTGTAGAAAAGTTGGAAGTTCCATGAACAGGATTGGAAAGCAAAAGTGGAAGGGTTTCATTTCACCGTCTTGAATGACAAGATTCCTGCAGCGTACGCAACAAAAGCTGGATGTTTAATAGAAGCGGAGGGTGAAGCCTTCCTGTGTGACTCCAACCAGAGCAGGTGGAGGCTGAAACTCTGACTGGACTCTGGCTGACCAACACTCACTGCAACAACCGTGACGCCCCGGTCAGATGGCCAGCTATCACCACCACCAAGTGTCTGTTTGAGGGTGGCGGGATGATGTGCCTCATGGAGGACCGGCACCGAAGTGGGTGGCATGAATACGACGTCTCCTTCCTCTCCTGCTGGGTTTGAACCTGGAAGTTTCTCTCACTCACACCGAGTTTGTCTGTGCAGCAATGCGGCTCGCCAACCTCCTGCAACTGTCTGCTCATTAGCAAGCAATTAGGCTGATGCCTCTTTGAAATATTACTCAAGGAGAATTGACTTGACAGGCGGGAGAGCGGCGTGGCGGGATAGATAAGAGCCGGGGGGTTTGGAAAGTGACCTTTAGTCAAGCAGGAAGTCTCATTTGCTGCAGGTGCATCTTTACGGGAAGCAGCTGTCAAGTCTGTTTCTGTGGGTGCGTCCTTATACTCCCTCCTGTCTCCTAATACTCCCTCCTATCCCCTAATAGTCCCTCCTATCTTCTAATACTCCCTCCTATCTCCTAATACTCCCTCCTATCTCCTAATAGTCCCTCCTATCTCCTAATACTCCCTCCTATCTCCTAATACTCCCTCCTATCTCCTAATAGTCCCTCCTATCTCCTAATACTCCCTCCTATCCCCTAATAGTCCCTCCTGTCTCCTAATACTCCCTCCTATCCCCTAATAGTCCCTCCTATCTCCTAATACTCCCTCCTATCTCCTAATACTCCCTCCTATCTCCTAATAGTCCCTCCTATCTCCTAATACTCCCTCCTATCTCCTAATAGTCCCTCCTATCTCCTAATACTCCCTCCTATCCCCTAATAGTCCCTCCTGTCTCCTAATACTCCCTCCTATCCCCTAATAGTCCCTCCTATCTTCTAATACTCCCTCCTATCTCCTAATACTCCCTCCTATCTCCTAATAGTCCCTCCTATCTCCTAATAGTCCCTCCTATCTCCTAATGCTCCCTCCGATCTCCTAATACTCTCTCCTATCTCCTAATACTCCCTCCTATCTCCTAATACCCCCTCCTATCTCCTAATAGTCCCTCCTATCTCCTAATACTCCTTCCTATCTCCTAATAGTCCCTCCTATCTCCTAATACTCCCTTCTATCTCCTAATGCTTCCTCCATACTCCCTCCTATCTCCTAATAGTCCCTCCTATCGCCTAATAGTCCTTCCTATCTCCTAATAGTCCCTCCTATCTCCCAATACTCTCTCCTATCTCCTAATACTCCCTCCTATATCCTAGTACTCCCTCCTATCTCCTAATACTCCCTCCTATGCTGTAATACTCCCTCCTATCTCCTAATACTCCCTCCTATCTCCTAATACTCTCTCCTATCTCCTAATAGTCCCTCCTATCTCCTAATACTCCCTCCTATCTCCTAATACTCCCTCCTATCTCCTAATACTCCCTCCTATCTCCTAATAGTCCCTCCTATCTCCTAATACTCCCTCCTATCTCACAATAGTCCCTCCTATCTCCTAATAGTCCCTCCTATCTCCTAATACTCCCTCCTATCTCCTAGTACTCCCTCCTATCTCCTAATACTCCCTCCTATCTCATTTCCCATCTACCTTAACCCCAGAGGTGTATAAGGCTCCTACTCTCAGGGTGGAGGAACGTGTCAGGGTGGAGGAACCTCCTCACCTAGCTCCTCTCAAGATGGAGGAACCTCCACACCTGGCTTCTCTCCTTCTTGGATGGACCAGAAACTTTCTGGACCACCAACATCGTTGACCAGCAACCTTCTGGACCAGCAACATTCCTGACCAGCAACATTCTGGACCAGCACCTTCACACAGTCTGATGAGCAACTGTTGCTCTCTACAACCTGTTTCACCTGCTTTGGTCTCCGTGATGAATCATGTGTACCAGAGTGGAGCTGCTGGAACTCTTTACATTACAGAACCATTTACATTACAATTGAATCTCTCCAGAAGATCTATGAGTTTGTTACGAAGGAATTTGAAAGATGAATTGTGTTCATTCTGTCGTTCTTTGACCCCTTTTGTTAGGTAAAGTTGTTCCTCCATCTACTGGTTGTTACAAAAGAGTCTATAACTGGAGTCTCAAACTCAATTGACCCACGGGCCAAGAGTTTGAGACCCCTGATCTAGAACGTAGGAACTTGCATTGTGAAGTAACCCTTCATGTGTGTGTCTGTCCTGTTGCAGAGGGAGAGACTGCGGAACATCGAGAGGATCTGCAACCTGCTGAGGAAGGTAGGGCGACGGACCAGTTGCGGCTCTGCAGTCCTCTCAGCTTTTCTCTCTGATTCAGCTTTCAATCCATACTTTTGCCCCCATACACACACACACACACACACACACACACACACACACACACACACACACACACACACACACACACACACACACACACACACACACACACACACACACACACACACACACACACACACACACACACACGACTGGATCAGCTGTTCAGTTTAAAGATTGTTTGTAGAAGTGAACTTGAACTTCTTCGGTCTGGAATAATAAAGTGTGAAGGACCTGGAAGAGTATCAGCTGCTTTGGTGTCATTCTGAATGTGTTTGTACAGATGTTCTAACAGGACGTTGGTGTTGATGTTGTTGTTAGTGCATGTTGAAGGGATATCGGGGTCACGGTTGCGGTCAGGGTCGAGGTCCGGGGTAGTATCCATGTGGAAGTTGAAGGGATATTGGGGTCAGGGTCACAAGAGAGCAAGACACAAGAATTAGGAGTGTTAAACCAGGTTTTTGGTGTTTCTGTTGGAATCATTGAAAAGATGTAGTTAATCTTAGGCAGGACCATAATTTTGATTGTTGCTACTCTCCTCATAAGTTATATAGGAAGTGTCCTCCATCGAGTGAGGTCCTCTTCTATTGTTTTGATAAGGGGGGTGTAGTTTAAGTGCACCAAGTCTGACAGCTTGGCTGAGATATCAATGCTGAGGTATTTGATGTTCCCTGGTTTTAGTGGGGTATTTGGTGTGTGCTGAAAAATAGAGTTAATAGGCTAAGATGACTGATTTATTGCAATTTATAGAATATTCTGAAATTGCAGAGGATCTGTCTATTAACTCTAACTCTCTTAACATTGTTTCTGGAAGAGAGGTCTGTGCGTTTTGTAGGAAAAGTAACCCATCATCTGCATAATGGCATCTTTCGTTATTGCTCTGTCTAATGGATGCTGCTCATGGTTTGACAAAGACTACGAAGAGAGGTGGTGAGAGTGGACACCCCTGCCTGCGGCCTCTTTCGATATTAAAGCTTGAAGAAATTTGATCATGCATTTTAATGCAGGCACTGGGTGAGGTGTACAATATTTTTATCCAGTAGAGGCAATTTTCTCTAAATCAAAATGTTCATAGTGTAGTGAGTAGGAATTTCCAATTTCCCCTATCAAAGGCTTTTTCTGCATCTAAGGAGGTGATAATGGCCTTTTGTTTATTGTGGTGGCAGTGGTCTATAAGATTAATTAATCTATGTGTATTGTTAGTGCAGTGGTCTATAAAATTAATTAATCTACATGTATTGTTAGTGGAGTGTCGGCCTTTTATGAACCAGTTTGATCAAGGTGTGTGATGTGAGGTGTAATTTTTTTCGAGTCTGCTTGCTCATGTTTTACTAATTATTTTAAGATCTACATTAATCTGCTAGTGATATCAGGGATAGCTAGATAGGAGTGTGAGCTCCTTATCCAGTGTTATATTTGCACAGTTCATATGTAGGGGGTCAGTTGAAGATTCCTTAATCTCCTCAGTTATTCAAAAATAAATTCTTTGTAGAATTCAGCAAGGAATCCGTCAGATCCTGGAGCTTTACCATGGGGTCCAGGAACTTAACCATCAGGTCTTGGAGCTTTTCCGTCAGGTCCTGGAGCTTTACCATGAGGTCTTGGACTTTTACCATCAGGTCTTGGACCTTTACCATCAGGTCCTGGAGCTTTACTGTCAGGTCTTGGACCTTTACCGTCAGGTCTTGGACCTTTACCGTCAGGTCTTGGACCTTTACCGTCAGGTCTTGGACCTTTACCGTCAGGTCTTGGACCTTTACTGTCAGGTCTTGGACCTTTACCGTCAGGTCTTGGACCTTTACTGTCAGGTCTTGGACCTTTACCGTCAGGTCTTGGACCTTTACCGTCAGGTCTTGGACCTTTACCGTCAGGTCTTGGAGTTTTACTGTCAGGTCCTGGAGCTTTAGGCTGTGAACAGAACAGTTGTTTGTTTTTTTTATAGAATCCTCTGAAAGTAATGTTTGTTTCCTGAGGATCAAAAGTGATTTTACCATTTTGATTTTTAACTGAGGAGATTTTACATTTTTCATGTGATTGGTTCCGAACATCTGGGCCATCGATATGATTATGTCTTTATATTTGACTACTGATTAATATATTAATATAGCTACATCTTTAGTTATAGTGTGTGTATGTGTGTGTGTGTGTGTGTGTGTGTGTGTGTGTGTGTGTGTGTGTGTGTGTGTGTGTGTGTGTGTGTGTGTGTGTGTGTGTGTGTGTGTGTGTGTGTGTGTGGCTGGGTGTGTGTGTGTGGCTGGGTGTGTGTGTGTAGCTGTGTGTGTGTGTGTGCGTGTGTGTGTGTGTGTGTGTGTGTGTGTGTGCGTGTGGGTAAACCGTGGATGGAATCCTATTTTTGCCGTTTTTTTCCAAATTGAACGGGGAGAATGTAGTTTCCATGGCAACAACTAACCAGCGCCTGCACTACATGAATCATGAGCATCGCCGCTGTTCTCTTCACTGTGGAACGCTTATCAAGGATTCTCCAGAACCAAGTCCGCAGTCATCAGATGACGGACAGCAGATTAAACACAAGACACGGGGGAGGAAAACGTTCCTTTCACATGAGACTGATGCGATGTGAGTGGATCCATTGACCAACGAGCCAGTGAACGTAAAGGACACAATGTGTTCATCTGAGAGGGAAATTCTGTAATTTGTGTAGAGCCAGTGGTAGAATGGAACTATTGGTAAATGGAGTTACCGTTCCGCTTTGTGGTGTCCTGTGCGTGTGTGTGTGTGTGTCTGTGTGCTGGAGGACCAGTCATGTTTTTAAAAACACAAGTTGAGGGACACTGAAAGAAGTGAGCGTTCACCCAAAACAGCTAATCGATAAATCAATGATCAGTGAAGCCCGTGTTCGGTTTTAGCTTGAAAACATCTGAATGCAGGCGGCATGCATCTCTTCAGGCTCATCTGGACTGCACTGCCGCCTCTCGCAACGATGCCCTGGTTTGGCATCCCGTCACCGACTCAGCTGAAGAGTGACGCCAAGAGAAGTTCTCCACTCCGCCACCCCTTCCACTTTAACTGTTTTTCCTCATCGCAACAGATTATACTGTTTGATCTGTTGTTTCCACTAAATGCCATAACATACCGAGACACAGCCGTCTTTGCATTTGTTTAAAAACAACAAAAACTGAACAAAACTGAACAAAACAACATTGTTCTTATAATAGTAACGCCACCCCCATTTCCAGACCCATGAAGGTTCTCCATCCAGCCATACACCAGGTTCTCCATCCATCTAAACACCAGGTTCTACGTAAAACCGTGACTTGCCGGCTGTTTTTACACACACGATGCATCACCTCAGTTCTCTTCTAGAGATGCTGGTCACTAGCGGCGGCAGGTGGCGACGGGTGGTGGCAGGTGGCCATCTTGGACAGGAGGCAGGAGTTTGATCTGCTGGCGGCCCACCAGACACTTTCCTTCCTGGCTGCTGACTGATTGGCCGGTGCGGGGGAGCCGATGGGCCCATTACTCATGACCGATTGACCCTCTCGGCAGCACATCTTTCTGGCTGCTGCTGGAGTTTCATTGGTTCATCATTCATGGTTGAAGTCAACCCCGTTGTGCTCTGCCTGTCCATCATCTGAAGGGACAGTGTGGACCAGTCTTTGCCAGGCCTGGGTTGCTTTTTTTTATTCGTCCATAAATACAGATGCATTCATGGACAATAGACACATCAGCTGTATATCAGTTGTTCTGACAGTTTGCAGAAAGGACCCATGTTGTCATATGGTCTCGTGGAGATGGCCTTGGGTGTCGGAATAATAGATCGATCTGACCCGGCAGTGATGCTGGAGAGGTTGGGTACTCTCCCACATTCATATTCACACCTACTGGTAACTCTGCTTGGCTTAAGTCCATGTTTATTGACAGTGGGAGGGAAGCCAGGAAACCTCCAGCATGTACAAGAAGAGCCTGCAGACTCCATCCTGGATGAAACCCTGGCAATGAAGAGAGAAAGCTCACTATGACACCACTGGGGATTGAACATGGTTTGTAGAAAGTCACTGGCACGAGGTCAAAGGCTTCTCCTTTTTTTTTTTATGGAGGAATCACTATAGAGCCTTTATTTCAGCTCTACTAGTAGAAATAATACAAGAGGATGAAATGGAGGATCCAATGCAAACAAATGGATTTTAGGATAAAATAGACTCTATGTCACAACAAACTGGTGCTGTCAAACACTTACAATCATTAATCAGATTATTCACAGGGTTGCTGTGGAGTCATTTCAATGAACCATGATTAACTTGAACCAACAGACTGAAGTAAGAAGGGAATATAACTTTACCTGATGTATTTATTAAACACCTTTAACAGTTCATGTTCATAAAAACTTCTCTCTTTTTCAAAAACAAACATTTATCTACATCTGAAGGTTGCAGGCTTGATTCGACATGTCGAAGTGCCCTTGAGCAAGACTGTGAACCCCAAACTGCTCCCAAAGGGATCGACTGAGTGTCCAGCATGGCGGCTGCCTCCGTTGGTGTGTGAATGGGTGAACGTGACGAATCTAGCGGTGGACAAGTGAAACCTTCAGCTTCCTCCTCAACTTCAGAAGTGTGCCTGGCTCATTGGCCGTCGCAGAAGATATATAAAACTGGCTGCTGAAGTCTCTCTTTTGACCTCATATCTTCTCGGTTTGGCTTCAGCTCCTGCAAAGGCAATGGAGGAATGAAAACATAAAAAAGGATGGAACCGCTGAGAAGGTGGTTTTTCATGTGAAACAGTGAAAACAGGATTTTGTTTGGTTTTGAACCCGACTCTAACATGGCGACACTAAATGTCATAACACCGGAGATCAGCTGGTGTCCTGCTGTGCTCCACATCAGGCTCTCCTGCTGCTGCTGTTTCTCCCCAGGAAGAGAGGAACTGAGAGGAAAACTGGAACAAAAGAGAAACTTTGCCCTTCATCCGTCAGGCTCCCTGCACCACCTCCATCTCCACCTCCACCTCCACCGCCCCCCGCCAGAGAGGTGGAGGGTGGGTGGTGGGTAGAGGGCCCCCTGTCGTCCTGCCGGGGGTTGAACTTTCAGTCGAAAGGTTTTCATCACCTCCACCACTTCTCACCCTGCCTCCATCCTGCCTCCACCCATCCTCACCCTTCCTACACCCCTCCCCGCCCTGCCTTCACACCCTGCTTTCAATCCTCCACCCCTCCTTACCCCTCCTCCATCCTGCCTCCACCCCTCATTCAACCCTCCTCCACCCCTCCACACCCAAGCTCCACCCCTCTTATCTGTTCTCACCCTGCCTCCATGCCTCCCCACTAGAATGGCCCAAATATGTCAAACTCAATAAATCATTGATTGAACCCAATAATTCTACTCCTTTAACAGGTGAAGTAAAAATCAGTTGAATAATATTGAGGGTCATGTGTCCTTAAATTTAGAAATTGTACCATATTTTGGGAGATCTTAACAAGGAAACAGGCTGAAAACTTCATTGCAAGAAACACGGAACTTTTTTAAAATATATCCCCCCCCTCCCCCCCACACACACACACACACACACACACACACACACCTTATGGAGGAAATGCACTGCAGATTGTTCAGTTCAGTGCACAGCACTCTTATTGTCTGTGATGTAATTCTCTTACTCTACCAAAATGTGTACTTATGTAATCAAACTGCTATGAGTTCTGACTCATTACGTGTATTTACAACATTTACATGAACACATTTGTCAGGAACTTCTCCAGTTTCACGACACGAACGACTTGCGTGAAAACAGTCAACACTTCAAAGTCAGAAATTCATGAGTGATGGGGTACTGGGGCATCGTCAGTACGAGTAACTATTTTTTTTGCTAATATTATGGACCACCCTACCCTCCACCCTACCTCCAGTCTGCCTCCACATACCATCCACCCTACCACCACCCTACCCTGACTCCACCCTACCTCCACCCTGACTCCATCCTACCTCACCCTGTCTCCACCCTACCATCCACCCTTCCCATCACCCTGACTCCACTCTGCCTCCACCCTACCCCCCACCTTACCTCGATCCTGACTCCATCCTCCTTCTACGCTGGATTCACCCTACCCCCTACCCTGATTTCATCCTTCCTCCACCCTACCCCCACCTTACCACCACCCTGACTCCACCCTACATCCACCCCACCCGACCCCCTACCCCGTTTCCACCCAGCCTCCACCTCTTTTTCTTGAAGAAACTGACTTTACTACTGAGTGATGTGTGTTGAGTCTTGCTCCAGGATCCAGAGGAACTTGATCCTGTAGTTCTGGGGTCACCAAAGGCTGGACCCCGGTCCAGATCTGGATGGGACAGGATCCATCCCCAGCCAAAACAGACACTTATGATTTAAAACCTGACGGGGCTTCTTTTTCAACCGACAGCTTCCCTCATCTTTACGGTAATTCAGAGGCAGCTTCTCTTGACTTTATGGTAATTCAGTGGAACTGTGAATGTGACGCCAGTTCAGCCAACCACATCTCGCCATCTCAGTCCAGAATGTTGAGATGTAAAGAAGAGAGAGAGAGAGAGAGATGGGAAAAAGATGGTGGGATGGAGAAAGTTGTTGGAAAAAGAGGCACCAGGTAGCGCTCTATAGAGACAGAGATGAAAACAGAACATTAGTCCTGAATGTTCGGAATCATTTCAGTTCATTATTCTCTCTGGTCTGAGAGCCCAGTAGGACCAGTCCACCAGGACCCTCTTCAGTCCGTCTGATGTTCTCTGGTGGGATTTATCACCAGTTCCATTCTGAGGTGAGCAGAGGCTCCTAAGTCACTTGTCAGGAGGAAGTGACTTCTATCTCAACTAGACTCTCAGCCGCGGCAGAACCAGACCACCAATGTCGGAATATAGTGGGATTAAGATTCACAAATTAGAATGAGCTTTTTCCTTGATACCAACTGCTATCAAAGGAGGCTTTTATTTTGACACTCCAAACAGGAACACCATGGTGGGTGACGTGACAACTTACAAACATTAAACTAAACTAGTTTAGTCAACTAACTAACAACACGAACTGAAAGACAAAAACACAACACAAGGAGTGAGAGGGTGTGGCCTTTGGGAGGAGGTGTGGCCTTTGGGAGAGGGAGTGGCCTTCTGGAGGGGGTGTGGCCTTCAGGAGAGGGTGTGGACTTCGGGAGGGGGTGTGGGCTTTGGGAGAGGGTGTGGCCTTCGGAAGAGGGTGAGGCCTTGGGGAGGGGGTGTGGCCTTTGGGAGAGGGTGTGTCCTTCACAGTAAGACAGTGTAGGAGTGAGTGACTTATGCAGCCTCTCTGCCATACCAGGATATGGCGGTGTCGAGTCATTTGTGCTATTTAAAGCATAAAATGCTGACACTTTCAAACCTATAGGTACTGTAAGCTACCCTGACTGCATGTCACTGTATATCTGTGTGTGTGTGTGTGTGTGTGTGTGTGTGTGTGTGCGTGCGTCAAACTACCAACGACATTGTGTTTGGCAGCCTTCACGTTGCCACTCAGCTGAAGCCTTTCATTGCACAATCACACAACTCGGGTTGATTTAATTGATTAAAGCAGCAGTTTAAACAAACGACTGCTGACATCTGAGAAGCAGAACGCAGCAGCGTTCTCTCAGCCTCCCTGGGGAATCGCATCTTTTCTAGAGGCAGTAATTGGGGATGGATCGCAGATATTTCTCTCCTCCATGTGCAGTTCGTCCCAGTGACCATCACTTTATCCCGGCTGAGGCCAACCTTGCATATGTTCCAGCCTCCACCCCCCCCGGGGGTGCGAGGCCTTCAGGATCCGAGGAGGCAGCTCTGCTCAGCAGCTCATCTGGAAGCAGCATTTCATCAACTCAATTGGAGAAGGAAGACTTCCAATTTCATGCCTATCATGGCTGCCTGGAGGGTGAAAGGGCAGACGGAGAGAAGGGCTGAATACTGTGGTGAGCTCAGTTGATTGAAGCAGAATAAGAAGCTCTTTGATGCTGCAGCTCCGGGGATCCGTCTCTCAGAGGAGGCTGCTGGAGCAGAGCTGCCGTCCGTCCGCCACCGCAGGATGTTAGAACCAGGTAGACAGTCCTGCTTCTTCATCCTCGTCTTCCTCCGTCTCATCATGGACTTTTATCATCACAAGGGTTACGTGGAGCTGACGTTTCCCCTCACTGTTGATTCACACATTCATGGTCGGATTCTGGGCCACGTCGTCCTCCTCTTTTTAATCCACATGTTGTTGGTGAAGATTTGTTTTTTGGGATTATTTGTCTTGTTTCTGTCATTAGAGCAACTTTAGCAGCTGCTTTGCCTTCAAACCCTCTCTGAATAGAAGAGTGCTGAAGTCTGAGTACGACTTCTTTCAGAGAAATGGGGGATGTGTGAAAATAGACAGAGTGTAAATTATATTCCTAGGAACAGTACATGCAATAAAATATGTGGTTATATAATTCTGACGAATGTGAAGAAGAGGATCCGTTTGAAATGTAATGCAAACGCTTCTCTTTTCCAATTTCATTGAATCGTCACTCTCCTCTTTAGTCATGAATGGACATAGACAAACATGGGAAAATATTTAAATATTTCAGTACTTTGAGCCGTATAGACATGTATTTTTGATAGTAGTTTTATCAGCTTTTTGCTAAAAGTATATTAGATACGGACATTCTTTCTTGAGACAGTTTTATTTTTGTGTTTTACATGACACCACAATATGTGCGCTGTTGATGATTTATTAATTTAGATGAATATGATTCTAATAAAATGGACATTTCCAGCATCCAGGTGGGCGTCAGTGTCCATCCGTCTTCCTGTAGGCGAGCTTTACCGGGACAGGAAGCAGGCCACACTGTATCCTCGTACAACAATCTCCTGGCAGCAAACGCTTCTCAATGAAAAGTCAGAAATCGCTGGCTGTAGCGAGGCAAACAAAGGTGTTGGTGGCTCCGGTCGGGCGGCTGGACCCAGACTCCTGATCTGACCCTCTGGGACGTGTGGAGTTCTGCTGTACATCCAGCTGACGGTCTCATTGGATCAGTGAGAGTGTGCAGGCTGCTCCATCGATGAGACGTCGTCCTGGTTGGGCTTTGAAGTCCCGCTGCTCATCCAGGCGTCAGCTGATCCTCAGCAGCCTTGCTTCCCTCATTAGCTGCCAGACTGGCTCTGTGACCCGGGCGCTCGCCCCGCCGTGTCCCTCAGAGCCTGGCGGCCTGGGACTGGTGGCCTCACTAATTGGACCTGGAGAGGCCGAGGCGGTGCTGGCACGCTCCAGCGACATCGACACTGTTATGATGGACGGGTCTTACTTCAGCCTGAAGGAGGACCGGCCTCCACAAGACTCTGGACTGAGTGACTGCAGGACAAACTGGAGGACTAAGAAGGATATCCAGGTTCATATTTTAGACAGGCCTGGTGCGTGGATGACACAGTGACTGTCTCCGTTCTCCAGTCGTCAAGTTGAACACTGAAGATATGTGTTGACCTGAATACACTGACAGCTGTCGACATGAGAGACCAACACTCTGGACATAAGAGGACACAAGAGGACAGACTGGACGCAAACCAAACACCACTGACAACCTGACTACAGAAACATCCTTACGCAATAAAAGAGTCATCATTTTACTCAAAATAAACGTTAGGATCATTCATTTTTTTCAGGGTTTGTCTAAAAGATATAACAAGAACCTCTATCTAATATTATCACTAGAGCTATTTTCAGTAAATGTAAATATTATTAGATTTGGGTTTGAATTGTGTCATTTCAAAGGGTTTAACAACCCAAACCACTAAAAAATAGGTTTAAATACTGAAATCATTTGTCAGGTTAAAAACAGTTTGGCTTGAAATGGTATTTTAAAAGCATTGAAGGAATGAATGACTGAATGAATGAATGAATCTTTATCTTGAACAAACAAACAAAGAGAAAGAAAAAAATATTTAGGCGATAAAACAAAAACGAAAAAAGTCAACTTTATCAACATTTGTATGAATGAAAAGTAGGAAGAAGTAATAACTTACTGACTTAAACACTTAATGACTCCTCCCCCTCAAACACTTATTAACCCCTCCCCCTCAAACACTTATTGACTCCTCCCCCTCAAACACTTATTAACTCCTCCCCCTCAAATACTTACTGACTCCTGTACCTCAAACACTTAACTCCTCCCCCTCAAACACTTACTGACTCCTCCCCCTCAAACACTTATTGACTCCTCCCCCTCAAACACTCCACTGTCCCTTTCAAAACCTCAGTGACAAAAGTTCCTTAAAGTCGGTTTTAATGCCAACAGTTGCTCAGATTCTTAATAATTAATAAACTCTGGTACATTTTGGTTATATATGTTCAACCGAATAATCAAACCCTCATAAAGAGGAACTATTCTACCATATGGAATCCGTTGTTTATCTATTTTTTTTAAACTGAATTATATTTGATATTTGTTCCATATCAATTCCTACTTTATTCCACAGGTTTCCTCCACAGACACAGAAACATTTCACTTTATGTATCTTGGAATGTCGCTTCCCTCTAAGCTCATAACTACTCACTGTTTCATAGAACTTTTTCCTCGATATTCCCCTGTAGTAAAGGTTTTGAACTCCAGCAGATGAATGGATTTTAAAGTTTTAGCTCGTATAAATAATGAGAACCAACCTAGTGGTTGGTTTCTTATTGCTCTTTTCTGTAGTTTACTGATGCTTTGTAATGAACCTGCATGTGTTTCCCCAGACCCCCACACAGCCAGTTCAACAAGGAAACTCCAGTCTATTATAAAGAATAAAGTGATTTATGGTCTAACAGATCTTTAGCTTTGCCAGGACTGCCATACTTCTGATCGTTTATTCTGAACGTGTTATTTGAGCTTTCCAGCAGAAATTGTCATCAATAATTACTCCTAAAATTGTGTTTTGATCCACCGTCTCTGTCTCCACCCTCCATCTGTTCATTTACCTGATTGATTGCTTTGTATTTACCAAAGATCATTATTCTAGTTTACACAGATTTAATGATAATATATTTTCGTCAAACCACAATTTTATTTTATTTAGTTCTGAAGTGATTAACTCCAAACGTTGCTGCAAATCCTCCCCAGTACACAAGATATTTCTATCGTCTGCAAATAATACACAATTCCCTGGTGCAGATACTTTACATTTGTCATTGCTGAGCCTTGATGAGGTGACCAACAGTGGAGCTTCCAGGCCACAGCAGGAGGAGCAGCAGGAGGTGCAGGAGGAGGAGCAGCAGGAGGTGCAGGAGGAGGTGCAGCAGGAGGTGTGGCTCCCTCCTCCGCTGTGGTCCTGCTGTCAGTCAGGCTTTAGGAAGCCACTTCAGAGGCCGGCTTCAGTCGGTGCTGATCTTCATCTCACAGGCTGTCCTGATGGATCCACGCTGATGCGTGTCCCTCGTCACGCCACGCGGCTGCAGCTGAACACGGTGTTCCAGAAGGACTGTGGGAAAAAAACATGAATGAATGAAACTTCATCCCAGGATCAGATGGAAGTAATGGACGCCCAGGGCTCTGCAGCCACAGACACCGAGATGCAGCCCCAGATGGGTCCTACACACACGCACACGCACACACGCACACGCACACACACACACACACACACACACACACACACACACACACACACACACACACACACACACACACACACACACACACACACACACACACACACACTGCAGAGTCAGCGCACGGTCAGCAGCGGTATAGTGTTTTAATAATTATTACTGATGTGCATTTCTACTCTGTGTGTGTTTGTGTGTGTGTGTGAGTGTGTGTGAGTGTGTGTGTGTGTGTGTGTGTGTGTGTGTGTGTGTGTGTGTGTGTACAGTACACACCACCTGAGCTGTGAGAGCAGAAAGCTCTGGAGGATTGGAGGATCAGGTCTGGTTTGGTGACTGAGAGGGAAGCAGCAGAAAACAAACATCCAGTGTTTACCTTCATTTAATGCAATTAGACTTTGATGATGTGTGTGTGGGGATGTCCCTGAGTCTCACTGGGACTGGGTCTAACTGGGACCGGGTCTGAGTAGGACTGGGTCTAACTGGGTCTAACTGGGACTGGGTCTGACTAGGACTGGGTCTAACTGGTGAGAGGGTGACCAGTAGTGATCATCCAGGATGGATCAGTGAAGGAGACATCAGATGGTTTATTTTGAAGACATCCAGGAAGGCAGAGTCCTTAGTGGGGGACACATGTGGAGGGTTTAAGGAGGTTGGAGGAGGTTGGAGGAGACATCATGAAGAGGAAACCAACATATATTAGTCACACTGGACTAAAACTTGTATTTATTTGGAAAGGTGTTTTTTTTTCTCAAAATCCTTGGCCAAGAAGAGTCTTTTAATGTGAAAGATTATTCAGTCTTCTGTTTCATTCACCATCAGTGCAGGTTGGTCCAACTCCACAACCTGCCAGCTCCACTGTGATTTAATGTTTCTCTTGACCAGCTCTCACTGGATTATTACTTCTGTGTGTTTTCTCTACAACACTTTGGCCTGTTGGGGTGGTGGAGGTTGCTAAGCGAAGTAGCTGACTAATATCTATGCCAGGTGTGAGTGGTGGCTCCATGGTGGTTACATGGTGGCTCCATGGTGCCTCTATGATGGCTCCACGGTGGCTCTACATTGGCTCCATGGTGGCTCCATGGTGGCTCTATGTTGGCTCCACGTTTGCTCCATGGTGGCTCCACGTTGGCTCTACGTTGGCTCCATGGTGGCTCCATGGTGGCTCCATGGTGGCTCTACGTTGGCTCCACATTTGCTCCATAGTGGCTCCACGTTGGCTCTACGTTGGCTCCACGTTGGCTCCACGTTGGCTCCACGTTGGCTCCATGGTGGCTCCATGGTGGCTCTGCGTTGGCTCCACGTTGGCTCCACGTTGGCTCCATGGTGGCTCCATGGTGGCTCTGCGTTGGCTCCACGTTGGCTCTACGTTGGCTCTACATTGGCTCCATGGTGGCGCAACCATGCACTGGAGTCATTGCCAGGGTCATTGCCAGCGGTCCCTCAGCCAGAAGCAATCGTTGTTGAAATACAAAAAGAAAAGAAAGAACCATGTGTTGCTCCACATTCTCCATCTGCTTTTATGACCGGACTTTTTTGTAATGCCAGACTGTGAATTTTTCACAGTGTTATGAAACCTTTGAATTTAGAGGATGAATCCAGAGGATGAAACTAGAGGATGAATCCAGAGGATGAAACTAGAGGATGAATCCAGAGGGGAGTCACTTCAGCCATGGTTTCTCCAGGTCCCACAATTCCTTTGGGGTTACACCAGTGACCTTAATAAACTGTGTGTGTGTTTGTTCTTGGCATTACCAAACAAACACAATAGACTGGAATGAATGAATGAATGAATGAATGAATGAATGAATGAATGAATGAATGAATGAATGAATGAATGAATTAATGAATGAACGAACGAACGAATGAATGAATGAATGAATGAATGAACGGATGAACGAATGAACGAACTAATGAATGAATGAATGAATGAATGAATGAATGAATGAATGAATGAATGAATGAATGAATGAATGAATGAAGGTCAACAGCATTGTGTTTGCACCAGACCTGCAGGATCCCCCATATGGATCCTTTGAGGAGGACTTACTGGAGGTTTTAGTCACTTCCTCCATTGGAGACTTAGTTTGGCTGAATGCCTCCTTGCCAAAGTGACTGAGTGTTTGAGTAAACTGGTAGTTGGTGTGTTGGTCCTGCTAGTAGGTGGTCCTGCCTGTAGTTAGTGTGTCATTCCTGCCGGTAGTTGGTGTGGTGGTCCTGCTGGTAATTGGTGTATTGGTCCTGCTGCTAGGTGGTCCTGCTGGTAGTTGGTGTGTTGGTCCTGCTGGTAATTGGTGTATTGGTCCTGCTGCTAGGTGGTCCTGCTGGTAGTTGGTG
This sequence comes from Blennius ocellaris, assembly GCF_963422515.1. Classification (NCBI taxonomy): domain Eukaryota; kingdom Metazoa; phylum Chordata; class Actinopteri; order Blenniiformes; family Blenniidae; genus Blennius; species Blennius ocellaris. The sequence continues at coordinate 19,185,430 of NC_137667.1, read as the reverse complement.
TGGTGGTCCTGCTGGTAATTGGTGTATTGGTCCTGCTGCTAGGTGGTCCTGCTGGTAGTTGGTGTGTTGGTCCTGCCTGTAGTTGGTGTGTGTGTCCTGCTGATAGTTGGTGTGTTGGTCGTGCCGGTAGTTGGTGTGTGTGTCCTGCCGTGTGCATGCGAGAGGGCAGACGGTGTAACGCCTGTTCTCCTGCTGTAGTACACCTTGATGCCTGGCGCTGTGCGGCGTTCTGCTGGATGTGTGAAAGCAAACGGATATATTTAGGTTTTGTCTCAGCAGCAGTTTTCTGACGTCCTGCTGTTGAACAGCTATTTGCTGAAAATGTGTTTTGTGTTATTAGGAGGCATGTAGGCGTCTGAATAATGCATCCTGAGCGCTGCCTCTTTACGCCAGCGAGCGCCGTAATGTTGAACGCCAGCGCTGCAAAATGGCACCATAATTCGTCCTTCTGAATGCCGTTAAATATACATGAGGAGTGAAGTGGCTTTCTCTGTGAATTACATTAAGAACAACAGCAGAAAGCAGCTGTGAGTTTCTGAAGACTAAAGCTAGGAGGTTATTCAGGTGTTCACTGGGATCTTCATGGTCAGCACTTTCAGCTTCACAGGTCTGACGCTGAAGCTGCCGAATAAAAATTATAATAACATCAATATCATATCTGATCTGGAGTCATAAGCTCAAATGACATTTTCATCTTTTTATAGCTTGATTTTGCTTGACGATACACAACTTGTACTTGAATATACTATTCATTATATTCTGGTTTTCATTGAGGAACAACACAAAATATAAACGATAAAATGTCTTTGAACCACTGAAGATGTTTTCAAAGATCCACATTCAGAAACAATTCAGACATCATTGAAAATATCGCACAGCCGGGAAGTGGGGTCAGACTGTTTTCCTATGTGCTAGTTAGTGAACCTAACCTAATCTAACCTAACCTAACCTAACCTAACCTAACCTAACCTAGCCTAGCCTAGCCCAACCTAACGTAACCTAAACTAACCTAACCTAACCTAGCCTAGCCTAACCTAATCTAACTTAACTTAACTTAACTTAGCCGAGCCTAACGTAACCTAACTTAACCTAACCCTAACCTAACCGAACCTAGCCTAGCCTAGCCTAACCTAACGTAACCTAAACTAACCAAACCTAACCAAACCTAACCTAGCCTAACCTAACCTAGCCTAGCCTAACCTAACCTAACCTAACCTAACCTAACCTAACCTAACCTAACTTAACTTAGCCGAGCCTAACCTAGCCTAGCCTAACCTTTCAGAGAACCACCTTATAAATCTTCCCCACATCATTCAAAGGAATTTGAAAAAGAAATATTTGAAAATGTGTCCCAGCATTGAAAGCTGTAAGTGTCCGTCTTGAGGGCAGGAAGCCTGGCTTGTTGCTTGAAGAGGTGAGGACAGTTGTTGGACTGATCCGTCTCATTCCCTCCGGGAGACGAGGGCCGAGCCCTGCAGTCCTTCTGATAATGATGGAGCGCTGCCATCAGGCTTCGCTGCCCATTGTAAGGCTAAGCTCTCCATAATCTGCAGCAGGGCTCTTCGCCATTTGGACTGCATGCAGATACACAGATTTGCAGTGGTTAAATATAGGCTAGGCTATGGATTTGAATGCTAATGATGATGCTCGCGGTGTTTTCCGACTCTGGTGGGCATTAAAATGATAATGTGGCATCTGCTAACCGACTGCCCTTTAGTTTGGATAAATATAGTCCTGGTTCATTCCTGCAGCTCCCGTAACAAAACAAATGTCACCTTAAAGATTGAGGAAAGTGTAAAAACAAAGTGTCGAGTGACGTTATTAACGGCAGCCTGCTGCTTCTCTGGTTTCTTGCAGCTGGTGCTGCCGGAGTATTCCATCCACGGACTCTTCTGCATCATGTTCCTGTGTGCCCAGGAGTGGCTGACGGTCGGCCTCAATGTCCCCCTGCTCTTCTACAACACCTGGAGGTGACTGCTCTCTCTCTCTCTCTCTCTGTGTGTGTGTGTGTGTGTGTGTGTGTGTGTGTGTGTGTGTGTGTGTGTGTGTGTGTGTGTGTGTGTGTGTGTGTGTGTGTGTGTGTGTGTGTGTGTGTGTGTGTGTGTGTGTGTGTGTGTGTGTTCGAGGCCTTGTGATCCTCAGTCGATGTAGATGCAGTTGCTTTGTGTTCAGGCTCACATGTTTCCGTACCGCCAGGTGGAAATGCAGAAAGATCCAATAGATGCGCTCATTTCATGTTTTCTTTTGGTTTTCGCTTCAGATCTCAGTGACCAGCTGTTTTATTTTTGTTTAGTTTTTGTGTTTATTCATTTCAAGCATGTGATATTGTATACATGTCAAAATTCATATACACACACATATCCCAAAATATGTACACCATTTGATTTGAATAGATATATAAATTATATCTTATAAAAATATAGTCATACAAAAAATAGATCTATGTTTAATTACACACACACACACACACACACACACACACACACACACACACACACACACACACACACACACACACACACACACACACACGCACACACACCTCATATATCTGTTTCACATGCCTGAAAAGGGGTAGGAAGAAGTAAACTTACCAAATCCTACCCCTTCTCCATTATTTAATAGTTGTATAATATAATTATCTATCTGTATTAAAAATAGTATTATGTAACAATAACCATAACATATATATGTATATATACACATATACAATATTCACACATTTACATAATTATCATATATTCACACACTCAAATATATAAACACAAAACGTAAAGGTTGTATTCCTATACATCCAGTCACACAGTGCTTCCCTTCCCAATATGCCTGTAAACACCCAGAACTTAAAATTATATCTACAATCATCTGCAGATCATCTGTTTGAGAGCAGCACAAGACTAAAGTACTTAAAGTAAAGAAAACACCGAGATGATTTCACGACGGCTTCAGGTAACACAGAGATCCAGTACTGCCCCAGCCAGTGGTAAACACATTGCACTAGGACCTGGAGAGGAGAGCAGTGGCAGCTGGCCAGCAGGGGGCATGAGGAGCAATGCACACAAACATACGTATATACATGTGTTCAACGTGTTGCTAATTTGACCAGGTTTGTTAGTGTTTATAAATGTTTACATATGCTCATATTGATTAATGACTGAAGGTAAGATTTAAGAGCTTAAAAGACCACAGTTTATTTTGAAAGTATTTTTGGCAGCGCAATCCTAAAATTCTCTGATTGGTGGTCCATGTGTTGCCGAGAATCTCGCTGAGGTGGATATAGTTTTACTAAACTCAGACTAACTGTCATTTGTAGTAAACAAGACTCAAAACACTGGAATTTTCTAAAAGGAGCGACGAATATACTTCTATAATACAGTATCAGCTCCAGGCCGGCCTCTCAGTGGGTAGCAGTGTTCAGACCAGTCGAGGTTTCAGTGATTCACCAACACGAGCCTGGCATTGTGGTAAACACCTCGAGACCATGATGGGTTGAAGGAATGTAAACACCTGGAGACCATGATGAGCTGGAGGAATAGTAAAC
>NC_137667.1:19111889-19176889 GCF_963422515.1 Blennius ocellaris | reverse complement strand
CCAGTGATACTACCCCCCCACTGATAGCTGCCCCCCAGTGATACTACCCTCCCACTGATTGCTGCCCCCCAGTGATACTACCCTCCCACTGCTAACTGCCCCCCAGTGACACTTTCTCCCCCTCTGATAGCTGCCGCCCACTGCTAGCTGCCGCCCACTGATAGCTTCCATCCACTGGTACCTGCCCCCCTGCTGATAGCTGCCCCCATTGCTAACTGCCCCCTACTGATAGCGCCCCCCCCACTGATACCTGACCACCCACTGATACCTGCCCCCCCCCCCCCCCCCCCCGCCCCCACTGATTCCCGCACTGGTAGTTGCCCCCCATTGCTAGCTGCCCCCTACTGATAGCTTCCCAACCACTGCTTACAGCCCCCCACTGATACCTACCCCCTACTGATACAACTCCCCCCATTGCTACATTAGTCCATTAATTTACTTTCAGGATATGTTCACTTCCAGAACAACCACCAGGGGGTGTTGGTTCACCAAATGCTGTTTCCACCGTCGCATCAGGCTGTTTCCATCCAAACTCATCCTGCCATCTTTTTCCATATTATCTTCTACCCCCATCTCCCCCTTTCTTCCTCTATCTCCCCGTCTCCCTCCATCCCCCCCTCTCTCCTCCCACCACCCCCTTTCTCTCACCAACTCCCCCATCTCCCTCCATAACCCCCCACCCCCTGTCTCCTCCCACCACATCCTTTCTCCCTCCATCACCGCCCACCCCCTCTCTCTCCTCCCGTCACTCCCCCCCTTTCTCCCCCCAACCCCTGTCTCACCCGCCACCACCCCATCTCTCCTCCCATCACCCCCCCCTCACACCCCACCACCCCCTCTCTCCTCCCACCACACCCCCTCTCTCCCCCCATCACCCCCTCTCTCCTCCCACCACCCTCTCTCTCCTCCCATCACACCCCGTCTCCTCCTATCACCCCCCCCCCCCCCCCCAACCCTCACGCCACGCCACCCCCCCTGTCGTCTGGAACGGGTCAACTACCCGTGGTGTGGTCTTTGCCCCCTGTGGCAGGTACTTCCACTCCCCCACCGACACCAAGGAGCTGCTGTACGATCCGGCGTCGGTGATGAACGGCGACACGCTGAAGTTCTGCCTGAAGGAGGCGTGGTGCAAGCTGTCCTTCTTCGTCCTCTCCTTCTTCTACTATCTCTACTGGTGAGCGGACCGCGGCTCCACACCGACGCGTGACGTTGATCAGATTTACTAGAGATGCTTTAAGACCTTAAGAGAATCCATTAATGTCGGACTGAAGCCACTTCACGCTCAGTGAAAGCAGCCGATGAAGAGAAATGGTTTGACTCCATTTGATTTCTGTTAGCAGGTTTCTTTAAGTGGGTTCCATTTCCCAGCTCTGACATTTGAGACAACGTGAGTGCAAATCAATGAATAAAGCAACCATTTCTCTGGCAGTCACATGCAAGGTGGTGGCTAGGATTGTCAGGGTAGCTTCGTCATAGGCTGATGCTAATGCATGTGATGTTAGGAGAACCTGATTCTTTACTTCATTGACGAGCACCACCCTATCACTTAGAGTGGACCGACTGTTCAGGGTTTTAACAAAGGTAATACCTATTATTACATCATCTGCCAAATGTGTCTTGATCTTTCTGCTAAAATGTGAGATTTTCCTGTCATTGTCCTGATGATGCTGTTATTAATCCCTCGGATTCTTGTTCCATGTATCATGTGGTGCTGCAGTGTGTGGAACCTGGAAATATCCCTCTAATAGCTCTTATCAATGGGAACACTTAAAGGTACAATCCTTATATTTTGACTTTTTGTTCTGTGGATGTGAGTTTGGGGGTCAGAGCAGCAAAGGCCACATGACCACCTCAGGACTTCATCCCGTCTTTTGATCTGGACGCGTTTCCAGTGTCTCTTATCATTGATCCATTGCTTCATCTCTGCTGTGGTCATGTGGCTCAATGTTTGACGATATTCATTTCAAGCCAGTTCAGAATAATCACTTCCTTTTTTTTCCCATGACAACATAACAAAGGGTCGCAACTTTACCGTGGATTTCTTGTCGTTGTTGTTGTTGTTGTTGTATGTGTGTGATGATGCCGTGATTTAGAACATATATGAGGACGCCTTAATGTGATTTCATCTTAATTTGTTCCAAGCGTCAGCACATGACCAGGCCATCATGTGAGGCTTTAGCTTCTAATTGCATTAAGGCAGGTAGAGTAAAATATTTATAATAGTTATTTGTCCTCCTCCAATGAAGTCGTTGTATCTGGAAATAGTTTCTCTGAAAGCAGCAGAATTTCAAACCAGATGTTGACTGTGAGATAAGAAGACACTCCCCCCTGGCATGCTAACCTCCAATCCCTTAAAACAGAGAAAGATGGAAGTAGGCTAATTAATATATATATATATTTTTTTGTGCTTTTATGCATTCCATTCATTCTCATACAAATATCACCATTCATCAGTAGATTATCACCCTGTGCAGCATGTGGAACAGTATGAGGTGACTTATAATAACGTCTCATGTCATTGACTGCAAATAGTTTATTTTCTTTCATATTCTTTCTCGTCGGGTTCCATTTTAAAATGTTGGAACAGTTGACAAAAAAAAAAAGGTTTAAAAGGTTTAATTCAAAAGTTGGTCAATGTTGTGTTTCAAGTGGCTCAATGGAAGCATCTGCCTCTGTTTCAGTAGGGTTGAGTTGACACGGAGCGGCGTTGTCCAATCCGTTCAACATTAAGAGATTATCTGCATCACTGTGAGCAATTCTACTGGTCCATGTCAACGATAGCTCACATTATCGGTGGCAGCTCCTGGTTCTAAACAGTCATCTGGGGTCTAGCTTCGTCTTCTCAGTGAGATGAAGCGCTTTGGAATATGAATGGATGAACATTTCCCGCACTGTCAGTCTAACGGCTGATTCAGTCAGTGGAAGATCATTTAACTTCATTTCAACCGAACATCAGCTCAATTATTCCTGGACGGTTTATAATTTAGAACCATTTGATTTGTGTTTCATATTGCAATTCTGCTCTTTGCAGGAAAAGACCACTTTGATTTTGTGGTTGACAATAAACACCTTGTGAGGTGTTGTTACTGCGATATTCATTTGTTCATAGTGAACAAACACTAAAGCGTTTCAGCCAAACGTAACCTGTCACACTTCCAGAAGTGTGTTTTCAGTACTTTTTAGCATCTGAAGGGACATTCAGGCGTACTTTGTACAAAAGTACGTGACTGTCGTTCAAATGAGGTCAAATCATTTCAACAAGCATTTCAACAATCAGCCACATTCTGACACAATGTAACACAATGTAACACAGTCTAACACAATCAGACACAATCTAACACAATGTAACCCAATCTGACATAATCGTACACAATGTAACACAATCTAAAACAGTGTAACACAATCTAATACAGTCTAAGACAATCTGACACAATGTAACACAATGTAACACAATATAACGCAATGTAAAACAATCTTACACAATTGAACACAATCTAACAATGTAACACAATCTAACACAATGTTACACATTCTAACATAATGTAACACAATTTAACACAGTCTAACACAATATAATACAATCTAACACAATGTAACACAATTTAACGCAGTCTAATACAATCTAACACAATGTAACACAATTTAACACAGTCTAACACAATCTAATACAATGTAACACAATGTAACACAATTTAACACAATCTAACACAATCTAACACAATCTAACACAATCTAATACAATCTAACACAATGTAACACAATTTAACACAGTCTAACACAATCTAATACAATCTAACACAATGTAACACAATTTAACACAATCTAACACAATCTAACACAATCTAACAGTCTAACACAATGTAACACAATGTAACACAATCTGACAAAATGTAACACAATATAACAATGTAACACAATCTGACACATGCTACATGAAGAAATGCGCTCACTCACCCATATTCAGGAGGTGTGTGTGTGTGTGTGTGTGTGTGTGTGTGTGTGTGTGTGTGTGTGTGTGTGTGTGTGTGTGTGTGTGTGTGTGTGTGTGTGTGTGTGTGTATGGGGGGTGCAACTGCACTGGACAAGTGTCTGAGTATTGGGCTGAAATAAAGTTACACTCCACCCTGGGTGTATGTTATAAACACTGGACAGATGTGATGGGTGGCATAATGGGTGGATGTTATGGACACTGGGTGGAGGTTATGAGTAGATTTTATGAACACTGTGTGGATGTGATGGGTGGTGTGATGGACATTGGGTGGGTGATAATGGGTGGATGTTATGGTTTGATGTGATGGAAACTGGGTGGATGATAATGGGTGGAGGATAGGAACACTGGGTGGATGATAATGGGTGGATATGACGGACACTGGGTGGATGTGATGGGTGGAGGTTATGGACACTGCGTGGATGATAATGAGTGGATGTGATGGACACTGGGTGGATGTGATGGGTGGAGGTTATGGGTGGATGTAATGGATGGAGGTGATGGGTGGATGTGATGGACACTGGCTGTCCAAAGCCGTGACTTCAGCAGCCATCTTGACCTTGAACATCTTGCTTCTCCACCCGTCCTGCTGCAGCTCATTTTGGACTCATCTGGTTGGAGGTCGCTGGCAGGAGAAGCATCCGCATCATAAAGGTATTCACCACTTCACTTGTTCACCACTTCATCTGTTCACTACTCCACCACTCCACTTCTCCAACCCTTCATCTGTTCACTACTCCACCACTCCACTCCTCCTCCACTTCACCTGTTCACTACTCCACCACTCCAGCAGGTCCTGGTCTCTCCTCCACATGTTGCAGAGCCTTGATTTTCCTGCTGGTTCTTCTCAAGAGCTCATGGGTCCACGGTGAAGAGAAGCATGAGAGGAGAGGAGCTGCTGGAGGAGAAGGAAGTGACATCACAGCCAGAACACCTCCACCTGTTGACGTCACAGGGTCCCGCTCTGGAGCGGGTCCAGGGTCCGCATCAGGGTAAGACCCTGGACCCCCTCCAGAGTAAGACCCTGGACACCCTCTAGAGTAAGACCCTGGACCTCCATCAGAGTAAGACCCTGGATCCGCTCCAGAGTAAGACTCTGGGCCTCTATCAGAGTAAGACCCTGGACCCCCTCCAGTTCCTCCTGGGGGTGGATTCAGGAAAGGACTTTCAGTCAATTAAAAGAAGAGCAATCAGAGATTCAGCCAAACGTCTCTCATGTCTCCGTGGTGAAAACCTGTCCCGTGGTTTTGATGGAATCCTTCAAAGCCTATTAAATGAAATCCAGATCCAGATCCAGATCCAGATCCAGATCCAGATCAAGATCCAGAATGTAACGGAGTCTTCCCGGGCCTGATATCTACCTGTGGTGAACGTTGAGACAGTTTTGACCTAATCTTTCTAACACCCATACGGACATTCATAGAAATCCCAAAACGACCCCATCAATCAGCTCTACAGTCGTAGTTCCGCTGTCGCCCGCTGGAACGTCACCGTCAACCTTCCTTTATGGCGTCTCGTCTTTAGATTGGTCTGGAGTTTCTCTCCTGCCGTCCAGCGCTGCTCCGACTCTCTTTTTCTGCTTCTTCCAACCGTCGTCCTCTGAGCAGCCTGAGGCCTCAGGAACCCTTCCTGGTTCTTCTGCTTTGCTGATCCATCGCCGTGGTTTCTTCTCGCTGTGATGTCACAGCCAAGATGGCGGCGGCTCAGAGCGTCTGCTTGGCAGAATCACAACTTCATTTCACTGGGTTTTTTTTTTGCAGCTGGCGGCAGTATAATAAAAAATGTATTCCTGGAAGCAGCTGAAAAAAAAAAAAAACTATCTTTGGAACAAAAGCAAGAAGCAGTGTTAGAATTCTGTGAAGCTCCGTGTAGCGATGAGCACCAGCACCTTACGACCTCTGACCTTCTCCCTCCTCCCTCACCTCCAGTGCCTCCTGTCCCCGGGGCGCCGTGTGACTCCACCAGCAAACATCTTCCTCCTGCTAATTCAACCTTTTAGCTTTAAAAGACACAAACCCACTGTCCCAGTGAGGCACAGCACCAGTGCTCTGAGTCCTGTGGTGACTGTGTCAGTTGGTGCCCTCCAGTCAGCAGGATCCCTGCAGACTAAATCTGACTGGACCTCCAGGTTCTCCAGGACGTCATAGTCTCATAATCCAACACGATAATCTCATAATCCAACACAATAATCTCATAATCAAACACAAAAGTATCATAATCCAACATGATCATCTCATAATCCAACACGATATCATAATCCAACATGATCCTCTCATAATCCAACACAATAGTATTATAATCCAACATGATAATATCATAATCCAACACAATATCATAATCCAATGCGATAATCTCATAATCCAACACAATAGTATCATAATCCAACATGATAATCTCATAATCCAACACAATAGTATCATAATCCAACACAATAGTATTACAATCCAACATGATAATATCATAATCCAACACAATATCATAATCCAATGCGATAATCTCATAATCCAACACAATAGTATCATAATCCAACATGATAATCTCATAATCCAACACAATAGTAGCATAATCCAACACAATAGTATCATAATCCAACATGATAATCTCATATTCCAACACAATAATCTCATAATCCAACACAATAGTAGCATAATCCAACACAATAGTAGCATAATCCAACACAATAGTATCATAATCCAACACGATAATCTCATAATCCAACACAATAATCTCATAATCCAACACAATAATGCACTAGTTTCAGTTTTCGTGTCGCAGAAACGGACTATACTGATGCACAAACTGTCACTCAGTTTTCACATCAGAACCAGTATCAGAACCAGTATCAGAACCAGTACTAGAACCAGAACCAGAACCAGAACCAGAACCAGAACCAGAGGAGTCTGAAATATTAGCTGCTGCGATGGTTTGAGCAGTGGAGTCATGTGATTAAACATTTCAGAGCATTACCGCAATTTAATTTCAATCCGTAACAAAAGCAAGGCATTGAGAGATGACTGATCATGAACTGAGAGGGTTGAGAAAATCAACAGATGATATTTCCAAGATGAAGATGAATCATGAGAATATAAAGCAGTTTATCAGCCTCCTGCTGCAGAGTCGCATCAAACAGCCTGGATTGTAGCTTCGGTTGTTTGTGTCACTGCTAATGAGGCTGATGGAATACAAGGTTTCTCTATTGCTCTCTCTATTGCTCGCTTCCCCCCCTCGTCCTCGCAGCTCAGTGAGAAAAGCGTCACCTCAAGTCGGTGACTTGAGTTCAGTCTGTTGTCTCAGTTATTTTTAAAAACGGGCATATTCCTCTTCATCGCCGGGCGGCTGCAGTCACATCGGTGCTTCCTCCTCTTCATCGCTGGGCGGCTGCAGTCATATCAGTGCTTCCTCCTCTTCATCGGTGGGCGGCTGCAGTCATATCAGTGCTTCCTCCTCTTCATCGCCGGGCGGCTGCAGTCATATCGCTGCTTTCTCCTCTTCATCGCCAGGCGCTGCTTTGCTTCTTCCTCACTCATCACATGCTGCTCATCAGCTTTGGCTGCTTCAGTTGCAATAAGTGGGACTTTTCTTTTCCAGCAACCTTGAGGGACCGAGTTACAAAACTTAGATGGAGACATGCCAGGATGGATTGTGTTTTTTGTTGTTGTTGTTGTTGTTGTTTACATTTTCAGGTCATGTTAAAAACCCTAAAAGTGTCAAGTTAATCAGACTGTAGAAATGATTCAATGCTCCCTGGTTAGATATGCAAGTGGAAGCGTCAGATATTAGAGTGGCCGGTGAAGTGTTGATCCACATGATGTCACATGACCAAACCACAGGCTTTATTGACCAACCAACATAACGTGAATTGGAGGGAAAAAGCATTCCTGGTTTTGAAAAGTTTCCATAAATAAAAAGAGTTGCAAAGTCTCCTCCCCCTCCCTGGACACTCAGTGGCTCCTGGAAGCTGGAAGGTCTGGACTCCACCGCTCCGTCTCCACTCCTTAATGTTTATGTCACCTTTTACTTTCACCACCTTTCAGCAGATGTGTTTAAATACTTTTAATATACTGCACAAGATGATGCTGCCTCCACCGTTCTCCTGATGCTGCCTCCACCATGCTCCTCAGCATGATGCTGCCTCCTCCTCCTGCCATGTTTTCTACGGTCAAACTGCCGACGGGGCTCCGCCTGGCTTTGTTTGAACAAACTCTTTCTTCTTCTGTGATTTGTTGAGGTCAGACAGCTAGTTCTTGTCTTAAAGAAATGATCTGGAGCCCCTCCAGAGTTACCATGATTCTCCTCCTGGATATTAATTTGGGGACTCAGAGTGAAGAGGGAATTTTTCACCGCCTTACTTTTCACTTTCATGTTGCCTCCACTTCACGTTTGTGTTGCTTCGTCACATAAAATCTAATAAAATATTTTTGTGGTTGTGACAAAATGTGAAAAAGCTCAAGCTGGATCAATCCTTCTGCAAGCCACTGTATGTCTGGTGTTAAATATTTGTCCTCAGATTTTGCATAGACATTTGAAGAAATGATATAAAACAGTATAATAATTGAATGTCAACAACTCGTGCTGTCTTCCTGCACTTCGAAATAAACTAGATTTACTTGTATTTTGATGGAATGCCTGTCAAGATTAAGGTTTCAAAATAACTGCAAGTAGCTCATGCGAAGCCAACCAATAAGAGCTGATGTAAATTGCATCACTTACAGGAGATTAATTGCTTTTTTTAGAGATATGTATTATTATTATTATTATTATTATTATTATTATTATTATTATTGTTATTATTAAAAGACAAATAAGAGGAACACCAACTCATTCTGATTGGATAATGTCAATACTACGTGACCTCTCAATGAGAAAATCAAACGTAAAAGTCAGTTCGTCTGATTATTTGCTGATTGATTTCCAGGGTTAATGATGCAAAACTGCACAGTTCATAATTTCAAAATACACAGTTTAAGTCCTCGTGAACAGGATGAGCCTGAAAAAGACAGAAATATCTCACAAGGAAGTCACGACATGAATAAATCCACTTTAAGGTTTTCGTCACAAGCAAATCGAGTCAATATCTGGAACACCAGGACAGAAAACCATTGATCAGTCAGATCACTCAGTGAGTCCAGACATGCTTCAAAGAATCCATGATATAGATGTTGTGATGTCTTAATGTCACCGTGTCACCTTGCTGCTGCCTCGTCCGATCACGTGAGTGTGGACTGACTCGCAGCGTCCTGTCTGTCCCTCTTGTGTTGCAGTATGATCTACTCCCTGGTTACCTCATAACACCTGATCTGTCAGCAGACCGGAGGGGAACCACCGCCTGTGGACACGTTTCACACACCACAGTTTTAAACGTGAAGAAGGACATCAAACTTTGGTTTGTTTCTCGTGCCGCGAAGCCAAGCGGCTCAGTCTGTCGGTGGGGCGGAGCTTCTCTGGCGCCTCGTCTCAGAACCAGAAGGACGGACTGACGTTTGATCCCCCGTTGTATATAGAACCTGCTGTTTACAGTCCATAGTGAGACCCCAGTTAATCACTGCCTGCTAACACACACACACACACACACACACACACACACACACACACACACACACACACACACACACACACACACACACACACACACACACACACACACACACAGCACACACACACACACACACACACACACACACACACACACACACACACTATTCTCTGGAGCTTACTAGTAGCGTAGCAATGGCACTTGCCCAGAGGAAGAAGAGCACAGTAGCGTTTGCACAGTTTGTCTCAGGCTAAACCCGGTGAAGCACTGCCTGGCTCGGCCTGGCTCCACTAGCCCTGGCCCGGCCCGGCCCGGCCCGGCCCGGCTTGGCCCGACTCTGCTCGGTCTGGCACGACCCGGCTCCACTCAGTCTGGCACGGCCCGGCCCCGCTAGGTCTGGCTCGGCCCGGCTCGGCCCGGTCTGGCTGGGCCCACCACCTCTCAGTGGCTCCTCCTCCTCCTCCTCGGTGCTTCACCAAACCGTAGCTTCTCTGGTGAGTCCAGCGTGAGGCGGACCAGTGAGCCGGATCACACTGTACAGAACAGAGTCCTCCATACCTCCACCACCTCCCTGCACACACGCACAGACACACACACACACACACACACACACACACACACACACACACACACACACACACACACACACACACACACACACACACACACACACACACACACACAGCGCGGCCTGTGGATCTTCTTTTGAACGTTGCGTGGTGGTTTCTTTGTGACGTGTGATTCTCGGTGTATTCTCTAGACACAAGGCGTTGCTCCTTGTTCTTCCTTTTGTCGTCCTGCTGTGGGAAGAGACTTTTTTCTAAGAACCTAAACACAAACCGAGTCCTGTCGAAGCTTTTATAGTAGATGAAACACATTATTTGCACAATAGTCCGTTTGATCTTGCACAGTATTTGCAATATTTGGCGATATATATCGGGAGATACCTTATGATCGTCGAGCCACACAAGGTGAAGGTCTTCCAGTGTGTAAAGAACCGCCCAGTCCTGTTTGAAGATGGGAACACAATGTGAATCTTTTTCTAGCTCTCTTGGTACCACGGACCAAAACCCTATGTCTGTTCACTGTGTTTGTCGGGAGGCTCCCTCCATCCGCCCTCCTCACTTTTTCTTTCAGATGAATCCAGGACTGCGTCCGTGGGAAGTCCGTGGGCGGAGTCCACAGTGCTCAGCGGTTTTTTTTCCTGCCCTCTTGTTAGTACAAATAAACCGTAGCAAATGAGGTTTGGACCAAAAGTCAGGAGTTGAACTCTCACCTCCATGTGTAGCATGGTTCTCTGAACCAGGGGTCTCTGCTCACCACTTCACCAGGATGAATCATCCCCCCCCCCCATCCTCTTCTCTTATTCAGCCTCCTTCCCGTGGATGTATGTGACCAACCCAGACGAATTTAGATATCGTTTATGAAATAAAGTATTTTAAAATCAAAAGTCTCCCATTTGTACTTTTTCAAAGAAATGAAATGATTCAATCAGTTTGTTGTTTAGTTCGTTGTTGTCTGATGTTCCGGTTCTTCCCCTTCTTCCAGGTCACGATGGGGTCGTTTCTTCACAGTGATGCTGATTCAACATTTTCTGGTTCTGCTCTGCCTCTTTCACTTTCTCTAGAATTAAAAAAGGGCCAGACAATCTTTCTTCTCTGAGATTATCATCCAAACATGGTGATACTGCAGTACTTTGTTCAGTGTGGTGGACAGACTGACCAATCCTTCGCCATCACTTCCTCCTGAATGAGTCTTGTAATGATTTTCATCCTCTTTCACCCATAAAATGACACAGATCAGACTGAGTCAGTCACTGGAGCTCAGGATTACGACTTCACATAGACAGGTTCTGTCTAATCTGGCAGATAATCTCCTGTTAGACTGAGCAGCACTAACCTACATTGTTCAACACCTCAAACAAACTGGATGCTTCAGTAACTAGTAACTCCATGCCCATATCAAACCTTTCTTCAGTAAGATTACTGAAAAGGTGGTTTTTAAACAACTGAATGCTTTTATGGCACAAAACAATGAGCTAAATGTTTTCCAGTCTGGATTGAGGTCAAACCAGTGAACCAGCTCTTATTAAAGTGTTGAATGATGTCTTCATGAGCAGTGACACTTCCAGGGCCTCAGTTTCAACTAAGGTTGACCACAACATCTTGCTGGACCCACTGGAACAATGGGTGGAGTTCTGCCACTGCACTAAATTGGTTTAAAAGCCTAGTGAAATGTAAAACACTACTTTGCAAAAAACGATAGTTGGGATACTACTTAAAGTTTCTCCGACTTTGCCCCACCACTGTTGTCGCATAACAAAGTTATTTGAATTTTGAATCTCCAGCCGAGGAAGTCGGGGGAATCCTTCTTCTTCGTGAGCTTGACATCAAGAGATGTGCAGATCTCGATCTGTTGTGTTTACATTGGCTTGTTTCCCTCTTAAATATCGAAGTTTTAACAGTGTTTTGAAGTTATAGTCGGCGTTTTATGAGCCTTGACGAAAGATTGAGCCTGGAAGAGACCCGAGAGAGGAGAAAAGGAGCACAGGCGGCGGGAGCCACTCGCTCGCGTGGCTAGCGGCTAGCGGCTAGCGGGAGCCGCTACCTCGGGCGGCTAGTAGACGATCAAGTAATACTACATCTTTGGTGATTCCGCGCAGTCGGAAAAGCGATTCGACGTGTTCGATACACGAAGCCGGGTCGTTCTGCCAAAAGTTATGAAGCCTCAAAGCCTCAAAGGTGAAAACTGCCGGCTGCTGAGGCTGAGGAGGCGAGGAGACGAGGACGAATCGAGGACGAAGCGTCTTCTGCTTCCTCAAACATGTTCCAGACGGGGTCACCGATGGCAGAACGACCCTTCTGTGTCTTCTTCATCAATCACTGGGTTGGAAATGATGATGATGATGATGAAATATCGTTAAATTCAGCCTCTTCGTCATCAAAACTCTGATCCTCCATAATGTAAACACAACTTGGGCGTGTGCACATCCAGTGATGTCACTCTATTATTGTCAGAAGCTCCGCCCAGCAGCAAAAATAGCGCTGTTTATTGGCTATCGCAGATTGCTGTGTTTTAACATTTTACCCTTGGGCCAGTTAGCATAAAAATGTCCCTGGAAGCGACAGCCAGAGTGTTTTGGAGGTTGAATTTTCATTTCACTAGGACTTTAAATCCTACTGCAAGATGACGACTATTCTGTGTCAATAGCTAATTATGAATGTGAGCTAATTAAAATCATTGGTGGGGTTCCTCAAGCCTCCATCCTCGGGGCCTTTTATTTAACATGTACTTGCTCCCACTGGCTCAGATCAGGAACATCACAACATCTCTCATGGTAATTCCAGACGACACACAGCTCTATAGATCAGTGTCAGTGAATGGCCACGCCCCCTTAAAGGAAATTAATGACCGGTTGAGTCAGAACGTTCTAGAACTGCCCCAGAGGAACCTGAGCTCTTTGTCTCTCTGACCAACAAGATTCTGAGAAACTGGTTTTGCTTTGATTCTCAGTAGGTTGGATTATTGTAACGTGTGTTTACAGTCCTGAGGGAAACATCTGTCTGACGACTGCAGCTGAGGGTGGAGCACATTACACTAACACACTGGGGGTGGAGCACATTACAC
Organism: Blennius ocellaris; assembly: GCF_963422515.1. Classification (NCBI taxonomy): domain Eukaryota; kingdom Metazoa; phylum Chordata; class Actinopteri; order Blenniiformes; family Blenniidae; genus Blennius; species Blennius ocellaris. The sequence continues at coordinate 19,163,741 of NC_137667.1, read as the reverse complement.
CAACACACAGAGGGTGGAGCACATTACACCACCACACTGAGGGTGAAGAACCTTACACCAACACAAAGAGGGTGGCGCACATTACACTACCACACTGAGGATGGAGCACATTACACCACCACACTGAGGGTGGAGCACATTACACCAACACACTGGGGGTGGAGCACATTACACTACCTCACTGAGGGTGGAGCACATTACACCACCACACTGAGGGTGGAGCATGTTACCCCACCACGCTCAGGGTGGAGCACATTACACCACCACACTGAGGATGGAGCACATTACACCAACACACTGAGGGTGAAGAACCTTACACCAGTGGTTCTCAATTATTTTCTGTCATGCCCCCCCCCCCCCCCCCCCCCCCCCCGAGAGGACAGAATTTTTTTCAGGCCCCTCCCCCCCCCAAATTGTACTACCATGCACTATCATTCAAGCATGAATAAAGACACTAATACTGAAAGTTGCGCCCGCCTCACGCCCCCCCTGACACCATTTGAGAAGCACTGCCTTACACCAACACACTGGGGGTGGAGCACATTACACCAAGGCACTGAGGGTGGAGCACATTACACCACCACACTGAGGGTGGAGCACATTACACCAAGGCACTGAGGGTGAAGAACCTTACACCAACACACTGGGGGTGGAGCACATTACACCAAGGCACTGAGGGTGGAGCACATTACAACAAGGCACTGAGGGTGAAGAACCTTACACCAACACACTGGGGGTGGAGCACATTACACCAAGGCACTGAGGGTGGAGCACATTACACCAAGGCACTGAGGGTGAAGAACCTTACACCAACACAAAGAGGGTGGAGCACATTACACTACCACACTGAGGATGGGGCACATTACACCACCACACTGAGGGTGGAGGACATTACGGAGAAATCTGAAAAACACCACAGCATCTCCACAGGAGGGTCGAAAGTCACCATGTTGGTCACATGCCACGCTCTGATTGGCCAGATTTACTTTCAGGCTCTCTGTCAACCAGCATCCAATTTTAGGGAAAATTACATTGAATCAGTCTGGAGATACTTTCACATGATTTACAGAGTTTTTTTCATTTAACCTTTATTCAACCAGGAAAATGAAAAATCCATTTTACAAGCTCATGACACATCTTCACATTTAAAACATGAAAGTGACGCCACACAATTAGCAGTACACAACAGTTTTAATGAGAACGTGCAGATTACTTGAGACAGACGATAGGATGCTGATCTTCTTTAAGGAACATTAGAATAAAGGTCAATGATTTACAGGTGCAGTCATTCACTGTAAAAACTTCAGTGACAGGAATCGCACTGATTAATTCACCTTTGAAGAATAATAAAGAATGGAAATGATTTAAAGGCTCCAGTTCCAAGGCTGTTCCAGGCTGTTCTACTTTGTACCTGGAGACTGCCGTTCTAAAGTCGTGCTAAAGTGACATGACAAGTGTTACATGTTGGCTCTTCATTATAATTCCACTTCAGCCAATGTTACCTTCATTTAAATACAGAGCCTTTATAAACCACATTACAAACTGGGCTTTTTTAGATTGAGACAACCTCCAGTTATAAAAACTATAGATCTTTTAAAACAGTGAACAGAGACACTTATTAAGACTATTTTTTTTAACATACTTTTTTTAATTAACAAATACAAGCAGACATTTCATTGGTCCCTTTGAGAAAATAAATGTTTTCTTGCTGGTTTACTGGAAATGACAGTGAGTCTAAACAGAACCTGTTAATGTGTTTACAGAACAGTCTGACTTTAGTGAAAACAAGGTATATTTATATCAGGTATATTTTCAAACCACACATCAATTTATTTTTAAAAGTATTTTAGAATTCTTTGAATGAAACCTCAAGAAAGAAGCGAAAAATAAACTGCTTTTTTAAGCTCTTTGATTTTCAGTCATTAATAAATACAATCTTAACTAAACATGTATAAACATTAACAAACCTGAAGACATTTGATTAAATTCTGAACACTTTTCTGTTTGTGTGAATTTAATAATGACTATGATGGAGAAAGTTGAACCTGCAGCTTTTCAGTTCAAATTCTCCTTTTAAATGGTGAATTAGAAGAGAAGTGACAGAGTTGATAATCAAACTGAATTAGAGCCTGGAGCCTGGAGCTTGGAGCCTGGAGCCTGGAGCCTGGAGCCTGGAGCCTGGAGCCTGGAGCCTGGAGCCTGGAGCCTGGAGCCTGGAGCCTGGAGCCTGGAGCCGTGAGCCTGGAGCTTGGAGCCTGGAGACTGGAGCCTGGGGCCTGGGCCCTGGAGCCTGGAGCCTGGGGCCTGGAGCCTGGGGCCTGGGGCCTGGAGCCTGGAGCCTGGAGCCTGGGGCCTAGAGACTGGAACCTGCGGCCTGGGGCCTGGGGCCTAGAGCCTTGGGCCTGGGGCCTGGGGCCGAGAGCCTGGAGTGTGCAACCTGGAGGCAGACATGTTTCAAGGGTTCTGGAGGTGAAGTGGTCCCTCTGTCCCCTGATTTTCATTCGATGTTCCAGGTGTCCTCTGGTTGGACTCACTCCAGCTACAGGGGTTGAACTAAAGTCCAAAAGCAGCTGAGAGCGCCACCTGTGGGCCACAGCAGGTGATTGGTTGGGAGAACAAGCCCACCAGAAACATGAACAATAGATAGAAGAACTGATGAATATTACCTGTTCTTACTCCAAAATGTTTGGTTTGTGAATGTGTGAGTTCATCCTGTTGTGAGTGTGAAGCACTAACATGAAAAAATCATTTTATTATATGAAAAAAAGCTCCATTACCATAAAACCCTGAAAGTTAAAGCTCAGCACAACAACGTCCCAATTAGCTCCTTGTGAGAACTGGAAAATGTTAATGTGTTTACAGAACATCAAAGGATTTAGTTTTATGTTGAGCAGCTCTGTTCTGCACTGATTCACCTCTGAGTCACAGCACCTCCTGCTCTGGCTCCATCACCTCCTGCTCTGGCTCCATCACCTCCTGCTCTGGCTCCATCACCTCCTGCTCTGGCTCCATCACCTCCTCCTCCTCCTCCTCCCCCTCCTCCTCTGTTCCTCCACCTCCTGCTCTGGCTCCATCACCTCCTGCTCTGGCTCCTCCTCCCCCTCCTCCTCTGTTCCTCCACCTCCTGCTCTGGCTCCATCACCTCCTGCTCTGGCTCCTTCACCTCCTCCTCCTCTGTTCCTATTCCACCTCGTCTGTTCCTCCACCTCCTTCTCCTCTGTTCCTCCTCCACCTCCTCTGTTCCTTCAACTCCTCGTCTGTTCCTCCTCCTCCTCCTCTGTTCCTCCTCCACCTCCTCTGTTCCTTCAACTCCTCCTCTGTTCCTCCTCCTCCTTCTCTGTTCCTCCACTTCCACTTCCTCCTCTGTTCCCTCACCTCCTCCTCCTCTGTTCCTCCACCTCCTCCTCCTCTGTTCCTCCTCCACCTCCTCTTTTCCTCCAACTCCTCCTCTGTTCCTCCTCCTCCACCTCCTCCTCTGTCCCTCCACCTCCTCCTCTGTTCCTCCCCCCTCCTCCTCCTCCTCCTCCTCCTCTTCCTCCTCCCCCTCCTCCTCTTTTCCTCCACCTCCTCTGTTCCTCCAACTCCTCCTCTGTTCCTCCACCTCCCCCTCCTCCTCTGTTCCTTCTCCACCTCCTCTGTTCCTCCACCTCCCCCTCCTCCTCTGTTCCTTCTCCACCTCCTCTGTTCCTCCTCCTCCACCTCCTCCTCTGGTCCTCCACCTCCCCCTCCTACTCTGTTCCTCCCCCTCCTCCTCTGTTCCTCCCCCTCCTCCTCCTCCCCTTCCCCCTCTGTTCCTCCACCTCCACCTCCTCCTCGGTTCCCCCCTCCTCCTCCTCCACCTCCTCCTCTGTTTCTCCTCCTCCACCTCCTCATCTGTTCCTCCCCCTCCTCCTCTGTTCCTCCACCTCCTCTGTTCCTCCAATTCCTCCTCTGTTCCTCCTCCTCCACCTCCTCCTCTGTTCCTCCTCCTCTGTTCCTCCTCCTCCTCCTCTGTTCCTCCTCCACCTCCTCTGTTCCTTCAACTCCTCCTCTGTTCCTCCACTTCCACTTCCTCCTCTGTTCCCTCACCTCCTCCTCCTCTGTTCCTCCACCTCCTCCTCCTCTGTTCCTCCTCCACCTCCTCTGTTCCTTCAACTCCTCCTCTGTTCCTCCTCCATCTCCTCTGTTCCTCCAACTCCTCCTCTGTTCCTCCACCTCCTCATCTGTTCCTCCTCCTCCACCTCCTCCTCTGTCCCTCCACCTCCTCCTCTGTTCCTCCTCCTCCACCTCCTCCTCTGTTCCTCCCCCTCCTCCTCCTCCTCCTCCTCCTCCCCCTCCTCCCCCTCCTCCTTTTTTCCTCCACCTCCTCTGTTCCTCCAACTCCTCCTCTGTTCCTTCTCCACCTCCTCTGTTCCTCCTCCTCCACCTCCCCCTCCTCCTCTGTTCCTCCACCTCCCCCTCCTCCTCTGTTCCTTCTCCACCTCCTCTGTTCCTCCTCCTCCACCTCCTCCTCTGGTCCTCCACCTCCCCCTCCTCCTCTGTTCCTCCCCCTCCTCCTCCTCCCCCTCCCCCTCTGTTCCTCCACCTCCACCTCCTCCTCTGTTCCCCCCCTCCTCCTCCTCCACCTCCTCCTCTGTTCCTCCACCTCCCCCTCCTCCTCTGTTCCTACCCCTCCTCCTCTGTTCCCCCCTCCTCCTCCTCCACCTCCTCATCTGTTCCTCCCCCTCCTCCTCTGTTCCTCCAGCTCCTCTGTTCCTCCAACTCCTCCTCTGTTCCTCCTCCTCCACCTCCTCCTCTGTTCCTCCCCCTCCTCCTCTGTTCCTCCACCTCCTCTGTTCCTCCCCTCCTCCTCTGTTCCTCCTCCTCGACCTCCTCCTCTGTTCCTCCCCCTCCCCCTCCTCCTCTGTTGCTCCACCTCCTCCTCCTCCTCTGTTCCTCCTCCACCTCCATCTTAGTTCCTCCCCCTCCTCCTCTGTTCCTCCACCTCCTCCTCCTCCTCTGTTCCTTTACCTCCACCTCCTCCTCTGTTCCTTCAACTCCTCCTCTGTTCTTTCAACTCCTCCTCTGTTCCTCCACCTCCTCCTCTGTTCCTCCACCTCCTCTGTTCCTCCTCCTCTGTTCCTCCACCTCCTCTGTTCCTCCTCCTCTGTTCCTCCACCTCCTCTGTTCCTCCTCCTCTGTTCCTCCACCTCCCCCTCCTCCTCTGTTCCTCCCCCTCCTCCTCTGTTCCCCCCTCCTCCTCCTCCACCTCCTCATCTGTTCCTCCCCCTCCTCCTCTGTTCCTCCAGCTCCTCTGTTCCTCCAACTCCTCCTCTGTTCCTCCTCCTCTACCTCCTCCTCTGTTCCTCCCCCTCCTCCTCTGTTCCTCCACCTCCTCTGTTCCTCCCCTCCTCCTCTGTTCCTCCTCCTCGACCTCCTCCTCTGTTCCTCCCCCTCCCCCTCCTCCTCTGTTGCTCCACCTCCTCCTCCTCCTCTGTTCCTCCTCCACCTCCATCTTAGTTCCTCCCCCTCCTCCTCTGTTCCTCCACCTCCTCCTCCTCCTCTGTTCCTTTACCTCCACCTCCTCCTCTGTTCCTTCAACTCCTCCTCTGTTCTTTCAACTCCTCCTCTGTTCCTCCACCTCCTCCTCTGTTCCTCCACCTCCTCTGTTCCTCCTCCTCTGTTCCAGGACTTCCTGCTCTTGGTTTCATCATCTGGCTTTGAATAGGAGGAGGAATGTTTCTGTGAAAACTCTGCTCCTCCTCCTCTCCACCTCCTGGAGGAGTCGTCAGCACCACCACCTCTTTCTTCAAACCAGAGCGAGCCGGCCTGCCGTGTGCATCGGAACCACAGCCGGACAAGCAACTGACCAACAACAACCAGACGAGGCAGCAAACAAGCGGAAGAGCAGCACATTGCACCTCTGGAGCCTCAACACTGCAGCCTGGGTTGGCAGTTTGACTACCAGCCATCAAAGGCCTGAGTCGTCTCCACCGTGCAGTTTTGGTGGGAAGAGTGTGGGACCAGGCTGACAGTTGCTTGGGCTGTAGGAGATGCAGGATACTAGAAAATAAACAAACAAACACGGAGACGACGTCCGAAGGTCCCTGGAATCATGACTGAGGAAATAGCAACAGCTAAGGTGCAGCATAAAGTCTTCCTGGACTTGATTGCGGAGGTGAAGGATCTGAGGATCCAGAACGCCGAGAAGGACATGGCGTCTGGTGGTAAAAGAACCTGTAACTTCAGTACGTATGAGTACTATCATGCACTCAGTGCATGTAAGGGTGGACATGTTATTGCTCAGTAAATAAATAAATTATTCTTGCACGGGGGTAGAAGGAGATGTCCAGTTTGTGAGTGTGCGTCTGACAAAATTAAATGCTGACGTCACTAGGATAAAGTATGGTTTTTGAAAACAAAAAAAAAACATGGACAAATTTATAACACATGGGCTATGAACTGCAAAGTTAAAATAAACTGTAAACACAGATGGTAGCTGGTCAATAATTAATTTCAATAGGAGAAGCCTCTATGCAAACTCCAACCGGATCAAAGAGTATTTAGGGAAATTCATAAAGGAATTGACTTTGAATTAGAGGGTTATGAATTTAAGTATATAGATAGAAAGAACAAAGGTGGAGGAGGAGGAGTTATATATGATGTGATGTCAAACAGTATAAATAATGTACAAGGCCAAATATAAAATCCTACCAGGAAATATTCTAGAATGGTCCAGTGGGCGAGAAGGGAGCCATAGAGGAAAAGTCAACTTCCAAACCTGTAGTGGCTTTAACACCAGGAACGTTTCTGTGTTTCAGTCTGTGGAGTCAGACTGAGGAACATCTGGACTGAGGAGCTGAAGCAATGTCCAAACATACACCAATATATATATATATATATTTTTTTTTTATTTATTTATTTATTTATTTTTAATTCCCCTCTCACCCTCCGCGGGCAGCCACCTGTTTTTCTGTTCCAAGCTCGGGTCCTCTACCAGAGGCCTGGGAGCTTGAGGGTCCTGCGCAGTATCTTTGCTGTTCCAAGTACTGCACTTTTCTGGACTGAGATGTCCGAGGTTGTTCCAGGGATCTGCTGTAGCCACTCCTCCAGTTTGGGGGTTACTGCCCCGAGTGCTCCGATTACCACGGGCACTACTGTCACCTTCACCTTCCAAGCCCTCCCCAGCTCCTCTCTGAGCCCTTGGTATTTCTCAAGTTTCTCATGTTCCTTCTTTCTGATGTTATCATCACTTGGTATTGCTATATCCACCACCACGGCTTTCCTCTGTCCTTTATCAACCACCACGATGTCTGGTTGGTTCTCCATTACCATCCTGTCTGTCTGGATCTGGAAGTCCCACAGGATCTTCATCGGTCATTCTCCACCACCTTTGGGGGGGTCTCCCACTGTGACCTTGGGGTTTCCAGACCATACTCCGCACAGATGTTTGGGTACACTATGCCCGCCACTTGGTTATGGCGTTCCATGTATGCTTTCCCAGCCAGCATCTTGCACCCTGCAGTTATGTGCTGGATTGTCTCAGGTGCCTCTTTGCACAGTCTACACCTTGGGTCTTGTCTGGTGTGGAAGATCTGGGCTTCTATGGCTCTGGTGCTCAGAGCCTGCTCCTATGCAGCCAGGATGAGGGCCTCTGTGCTGTCCTGTAGGCCAGCCCTCTCTAGCCATTGGTAGGACTTCTTGAGATCAGCCACTTCAGTTATGTTCCGGTGGTACATCCCATGTAGGGGCTTGTCCTCCCATGATGGTCCCTCTTCCAGCACCTCTTCATCTCGCCATTGTCTGAGACTTTCGTTGAGTATGTCATCCGTTGGAGCCCTGTCCTTGATGTACGTATGGAGCTTGGATGTTTCATCCTGGATAGTGGCTCTCACGCTCACTAGTCCTCGGCCTCCTTCCTTACGGCTAGCATACAGTCTCAAGGTGCTGGATTTGGGATGGAACCCACCATGCATGGTAAGGAGCTTTCGTGTCTTAACATCCGTGGTCTGTATCTCTTCCTTTGGCCACCTTATTATACCCGCAGGGTACCTGATCACTGGCAGGGCGTAGCTGTTTATTGCCCTGGACTTGTTCTTGCCATTGAGCTGGCTTCTTAGGACTTGCCTCACTCGCTGGAGGTATTTGGCCGTTGCCGCTTTCCTTGTTGCCTGTTCAAGGTTGCCATTTGCCTGTGGTATTCCCAGGTACTTGTAACTGTCCCCAATGTGTGCTATTGTTCCTTCTGGGAGTGAGACCCCTTCAGTGTGGACTACCTTGCCTCACTTTGTTACCATCCTACTACATTTCTCAAACCCGAATGACATCCCAATGTCATTGCTGTACATCCTGGTGGTGTGGATCAGGGAGTCTATGTCCCGTTCGCTCTTGGCGTACAGCTTGATGTCATCCATGTAGAGGAGGTGACTGATCGTGGCCCCGTTCCTGAGGCGGTATCCGTAGCCTGTCTTGTTGATTATTTGGCTTCGGGGGTTCAGACCTATGCAGAACAGCAGTGGGGACAGCGCATCACCTTGGTATATGCCACATTTGATGGACACTTGTGCAAGTGGCTTACCATTGGCCTCGAGGGTGGTTTTCCACAATCTCATCGAGTTTGCAACGAACGCTCTTAGAGTCCTGTTGATGTTGTTCAGCTCCAAGCATTCAGTGATCCATGTGTGTGGCATTGAGTCGTAGGCTTTCTTGTAATCAATCCAGGCAGTGCACAGGTTGGTATTACGGGACCTGCAGTCTTCGGCGACTGTTCTGTCAACTAGGAGCTGGTGTTTGGCTCCTCTGGTATCTCTACCAATGCCCTTCTGTGCTTTGCTCAGGTATTGATCCATGTGCCCGCTTATCTTAGCCGCGATGATGCCTGACATGAGCTTCCATGTTGTGGAGAGGCAGGTTATTATATATATTATTTAAAAAAATTGTATATATATAAAATTATTTAAAAATATATATATAATATAAAAAATTAAAAAATTAAAAAATTATTAAAATAATTTTATTAAAATACAATTGTATATATATATATATATATATATATATATATATATATATATATATATATATATATATATATATATATATATATATATATATATATATATATATATATATATATATATATATATATATATATATATATATATATATATATATAATGTTATTGACAATATATTAGAATGCATAACAACAGAAATCTGTAAAGAAAAACAAAAGAGCTAATGAGCTGCATATATAGAGCCCAAAGCTCCAATATGGAAGCATTCAAGGACAGTCTAAAAGTTTTGTTTATCTGTGGTGAGTTCAACATTGACATGCTGAATCCAAATAAGAACAAATTACTTTATGAATACTATGTACAGTCAAGGCCTGTATCCAATCCAATCCAATTACCACACCCAGCAGAATAACATCTCACAGATTCAGTTTATAGAGATTCAGTTTATAGAGATCTAGTTTAGAGATTCAGTTTATTGAGATTCAGTCTAGAGATTCAGTTTATAGAGATTCAGTCAATAGAGATTCAGTTTATACAGATTCAGTCCAGAGATTCAGTTTATAGAGATTCAGTCTAGAGATTCAGTTTATAGAGATTCAGTCTATAGAGATTCAGTCCAGAGATTCAGTTTGTAGAGATTCAGTTTATAGAGATTCAGTCCAGAGATTCAGTTTGTAGAGATTCAGTTTATAGAGATTCAGTCCAGAGATTCAGTTTATAGAGATTCAGTCCAGAGATTAAGTCTATAGAGATTCAGTCTAGAAAGATTCAGTTTATAGGGATCCAGTCAAGCTGTTGAAAATGAAATGTTTCTCTATTGTCTGTGTCGTGATTCTTCCAACTTCCTGTTCCGGCGGCTCCTTGGTTTCCTGCTTCCTGTCCAGCAGCTCGTTCTGGAGCCTCAGCAGAGACGATGTGGCCGAAAAGATCAATCAAGTTTTATTCGTCTGCAAGGGCGTGATAAGAACAAGAAATGAAGGAGAGCATGCTGGGAGTTGGAAGACCACATTATTACATAACCCTGCATCAGGCTGAGATTTGTGAGGCGTGGAGGAGAAAGTAGCAGCAGCAGGAGGAGGAGGAGAGCTGCTCTCCGCCTCCATCTCCCTCCGATGGCAGGAATCATTCAGATGGAATCAGTCTGATCATCTCAGAACTCTGCTCATGAAACGTGGCTCAGGAACATCCTCCTCAATGAGCTGGCCATTACCCCCCCCCCCCCCCCCCCCCCCCCCCCCCGGCACTCGTTAAGGTAACGGCTCATCCTGGACCCAAGTCTGTCGCTGCTTCCTGACATCGTGACCTGATTAGATTAACAGGCAGCCATGTTTCCCTCGCAGTCCGCCAGTTCACGGGTCCCCCCCCCCCCCCCCCCCCCTCCCCCGGAGGTCGACACAACGCCGTCTGCGTACACTCTGGTGGATGGAAGCAGTGGAATCAGTCCCTCCATTGTGGTGGTGGGCCAGAGGCTGTGAGAGCAGAGACATTGATCTTCTGTTTTCAGTCACAACGTCACTTCTGTGACTCCATTAATTCATCACTTCATTACATATGTTTTCCTCCTTTTCATTTCATTTCATTTCATTTCATTTTATTGAGAGCCCCATTAGCTTCTGACTTATTGCAGGAGCTATTCTGCCTGGGGTCTCCTTCCTCCCTCCAGTCTCCAGTTTTTCCGTGACGTCACTGTGCACCGACACATATTTAACTGTTTACACACCTTAATGAACGACAATCTGCCATATGTGGACGACGGACAGGTTTTACTTGAACATTTCAAGCTGAGTGACACTGAAATGACCAAAATACTTGGGCTGGACCAGATTATTAGAATATTCAGGCCGCGGGTGATACATGATTACATCCATATTACACTCCTGGTTCACTTCCTTAACGTTCCATAACGTAACGTAACGATCCTGAAAATCCCTGCAGAGGGTCGGAGCCTCACACACAAGAAGGATGACGATTTTGACATCACGCTTACTTAAGTTCCCTTCACAGCAGAGAACATCAGGCCCGTGGCCAAAACCCACCAAGAGGCTCCAACCTGGTCCCACCAAGCAAGGAGCTTATAGAGGATTTATACTAGTTTTATTTTGACATTTCATTGTATTTTGCACCAGAATGTTTCATTAAAATTGACTTTATGTTGAAATTGTAATCGTTTTCAGTACTAACTAATTTCATTTCATACACTGTGACGACAACAAAGAAAATCTTTAAAGTGTAAATTTAAAGGTTATTATAACAATATTTTACCAGTCTGGTCACTCAGGATGAAACTGGACTGTATGTGGTCCCTGAAGTACCTTAAATCTTATTTAATAATTATCTTGTATACATCCTATATACATGTATATATGTATTTATATTGTATACATCTTGTATTGGTTCAGTTATGTGCTTTTAAATAACCAGAACATATTTGGTGTTTGAGTCCTTCAAAATCATCTTGTCTTACAGTTTGTCCTCGTGACCCTCCAGAGAGGAGACACCTGTCTTTAGGGGACACTTGACCCTGGATTTTAGGGCGTCTCTACATCAGTGCTTTTACTGTAATTTGGAATTTGAGTGTCATGGACTGGATACCTGTCCTCTACTGTCCTCACCTGTCTTCACCTGTCTTCACCTGTCCTCACCTGTCCAGGTCGGTCTGTCCTCTCTGGGATTGGATCTGGCACCAGGGAACCATGAACAAGATGCAGCGGTATAGAGAATGAATGAATGAATGAATGAATGAATGAATGAATGAATGAATGAATGAATGAATGAATGAATGAATGAATGAATGAACGAACGAATGAATGAATGAATGAATGATTTCACACAGCACCATTTCCATCGGCACAAGGAATAAAAAAATTCAAGTTTCTTGAATTAGGTGGACAACAGTCCCAGTTCCAGAGTATTGTTTGTTCTGTGTTCTCATTTTAATTCAATCATTTCTTCAAGGGTACTTCTACTAAATCATCATTAAAGTATCAACATGCTACACTCACTTAGTGGCCTGGCAGGTAAACAGCTTTTCATTATTTTATCCTTCCTTTAACAAAGCAGTTGCCAAATATTTCTTTGACCACCACAGTAATTTCACCATACAGTACTTTCACCACAATATTTTGACCATACGGTATTTGACAACATAGTACTTTCACCACTGTACTTTGACCACCACAGTACTTTGACCATCACAGTACTTTGACCATACAGTAATTGGACCACACAGTACTTTGACCACTGTACTTTGACCACACAGTACTTTCACCACTGTACTTTGACCATCATAGTACTTTGACCACCACAGTACTTTGACCATATGGTATTTGACAACATAGTACTTTCACCACTGCACTTTGGCCGCTACTGTACTTTGACCATACAGTACTTTCACCACAGTACTTTTGAACCAGTCATATTGACGGACTGAAACAGCAACTCAGTACTCTGGTGACTAAAAATAAATCATGACGAAGCTCAAACTGAAGTTTTAAGAATACTTTGTGTCAGAGAGGCAGCAGGTCAGGCTGCAGCCAATCAGAGCTGCTCCTGTGAGTGACAGGTAATTAGTCCCTCCGTAGCGTCTTCAGGTTTTCCTCCCAGACCACAGGTTCCTCTTTTCCACATGAAATCATCCTGTCATCCTTCTGGAAGCTGAAGTCGCTCTGTCATTTCTTCATTTCCTGCAGACCGGGCCGAGCCGGGCCGAGCCGGGCCGGGCCAGGTCAGGAGCTGTAAGCATGCAGACAACACAAGGCTGCTGCTGCTGCTGCTCACATTGAGTCCCAGTAAAAACCTCCATAATGAGCAACGTTGCTGCTCTTTCCTCCCCGGGTTCTGACGGCTCCTTCAGCTCGTCTCGATCCAACGTGGCCTCGTCAATATGGAGCTCAACTTGTGATCTAATGAACCGATATAATGATTCTGTTCCCATCCTCTCAAGTTCCTGGAGCCTCTGGCTGAAACACTCTCACTTCCATCATCTAAGCCACGGTCAATCACTGTCCTAATCCCAGGCTCCGAAAATGAAAAAGTGTTTTCAACAATAATTCCTCCCTTCACGTGTTTTCAATTGACTTCCACTGGTGAAACGGCTCAACTGGAAGTGAGCGTTGAGCTGGAGCCGGGATCAATAGAGCGCCCACACACTGGTGCCAAAGTGTGTGACCTTCAGCGGATAAAAGAAAGGTCTGAGTGGCTTTTTGAATCCCGGGATCGATACATAGTGGGTGTTCCATTTCAACAAAGTGTCTGTTACACCCTGCGGGTCCGGAGGCCTCTCGTCATGTCAGTCCACCGTTTATGGAACGTTTGGTGTCGTTTACTCTGCGTTTATAGACGGATTGGAAAAACAAATAAGCAGCAACCTGAGCGAGGACTTGATCATTGCAGCTGCTGTCAAAGGAATATATGAAACAGATCTATTCAGCACTTCATCCATAAAAGGTCCCTCATACGTATCTTTAAGTCTGTTACTGATTTTGAAAATTACTTGTCCATAGCCGGATGGTGACTTTACTCATCTCGTCAGTCACCATCCAGTCCTCCTATAAGACATGGGGTCCGTTTCACGAAGCAGGTTTAAGGATTACCCCAGGTTAATGAACACCGAGTTGAGGGAAATGCGGGATTTTCCGTTTCACAAAGGGAGGTAACTCAAACCGGAGGAAGCGGGGTAACTCAAGCCTGTTTCACGAAGCGGTGTAACGTCAACTCCCGGTCAGTTACCGGGGCAACAGACGCTCTAGAACTAACCTGGTCGGGAGCAGGTTTTTGTCAGTGAACCTGGAGTTTTGCTCTGGCTCCGCCCCCTTTCAGACGGACACAGGATTTCATTTCCTCATTCAGCGGGGGAGTTTTGGCGAAACAGTTCTGCAGTGCCTTATTCCAGAGGCAAATTAGACGTCAACTTTATTCCCTCAATATGGAATGTGCTTTTGATAATGATCCGATTGATGAAGGCGCAGCATTACTTCGCCGAGCATTTAATATTCGCATCATCAGACCGCGCATAGATGTACTGGCATTTGCAGACACCTTCCTTTTTGAGCGGTACCGTTTTACTGCTGAGACCATTATGTACATCCACAGTTTAATCGCTCTGTACATTAGCAACATCACCAGCCGGAGCCTTGCCCTGACGTCATAGCAGATATTTTGTGTTGCGCTGAGTTTCCTCGCAAATGGCAGAGCTGTCAGAGACATCATATGCCATCATCACTTCGGGGTCTGACCACCACCACCACCACCAAATAAAGACATGATGCACAATTAATTTGTTCTTTTTTAATTCCTACAAATACAAGAGCTAGTTTAGTTAATGTAGTTAGTAGATAGCATAATTCACCTGGGACTGTACACCCACCCTTAACTTGTGCTCCAGTAGTTCCATTTACAGATCTGCATTTCCTTAGCAGTGTTTTCCATCTTCTGGAGCAGGTGGAGTCTATAGATCTGTTTTACAGATAACTGGGAGGACATAAGGACGACATTCAATTAGTACAATTGGACATGAATTCCACAGAATGAACCTCTGGTGTTTACTGAACATCTGTCTCACTGTGTCAGTCCCTGCAGTGAATGTTGAGGGACCCTCCTGCTGCTGCCCAGCCAGGCCCTGTTAAAAATAATGTGTCAATACTTCAGTGTAGACAAAATATCACTCTTTATTCCACCACAATGTTTCAGAAATGTAAACAGGATGAGAACTATCATACCTCTACAGGCCTTTGTGGATCCTCCTCTGTAAAGGCAGCAGACAGGGTTTCCTCGTACTCGTCATCCTAGATGAATATGTTTCATTATATTTAAACTACCATTTTGCAAGATCTTTGGAGTGTTGCCTACTTACAAGGTCTGTTGTGGCATGAGGGGGTCCAGCAGGCAGAGAGCACCATCACAATCTGTTGGGTGACAACAAAAAAAGACATGATGGGGAAATAAAGATGAACAAAAGGAGGCTTCAAGAGATATATAGGCCTCGGCATATTATATATTATGAAGGAAGTGGTATCTTGAGGGGTGAGGTCTGAAGAGGAGCTCCTCCAGGGATTCCCTCAGCCACTGGCCTCCCAACATTCTGGCTTAGGGCTCCTCTGCCTCTGTTAAAGGTGGAGGTGCTGGGCCACCACCCGTTTTACAGGCATCTGCCTTCTTTCTGTTGGCTGAGTAAAGTCTGTCTTAGTTTAGCCTTAATTATTTGACAGCACATGATATGGGTGAGAAGACATTTATGTGTTTGAAAACAGCATTATGTTGGGAATAAAACACCTGCACAGTCAAATGGCCACTTGATATTTACTGTACAATGTCACACATGATCGAAATTACGTTAAGAAATGTATTGATTAACAATTAAATTGGCAGCGGTCTTACCCGATTGGACAATGTTTTTATATTTCATTTTCAGCTGCTGCCAAGAGGCTTCTCCCCCGCGGAATTGCACCCAAAAGAAATCAATTAATAAGCTACCATCAAGCAGTATTCCCTTGCAATAATATTGTGATGACAAAGACGTTTGAACTTACGCATTCACTTGAGCAGCAATTTTCTTCAACGCCGCCTCCCTCTCTTTAGCAGCCGCTGCGCTGTTGCATTTTTTTTTTTTAATACGTTCATATTCGCCATATGATGGGATCAATACTTCCTGCTCCACTGGCGTCAAAAACTCCGCCCTCCGCGTCTCAGTTGTCATGGTGACTCGTTGAATCGGGGCTCCATTGATGCGGTCTTTTTAGAGTCGTGGTGCACGCGCTTGACTCCAGGTGAAACTACTCCGAGTTCATCAAACTGATCAAAATCCGGCGTCGTGAAACCGAAAACTCCGCGTTTTCTGTCTCAGTGTAACTCAACTCAGAGCTCGGTGTTAAGCTCATGGCTTCTTAAACCTGCTTCGTGAAACGGACCCATGGTCTCCGTATTTCATTTCCTCACAGACATCAAGAGGACTGTCAGCCAGATTAAAGGTTGGAAAACTTATCCCCAGTGCTTCTAACTATCAGTATGCGGCTTTTCTTAGCATTGTATTTGATGTCATGATCGCTGCCATGCTGAGAGCACACCTCCAGCACGACCAGCGCTCGGTAGAACCAGGTCGTCTGCATACACAACACGATAAACAATGGTATCGCCCACCAGACAACCTGTCTTAGACCCAGTCAACTGATTTGATAGGTCATCCATATTGGCGTTAACGGTGGAGATGGTATTCCTCCGTGTCTTACTACATTGCTCGCATAAAATGGAGCAGATAAAACATCCCATTCAACATTCAACACTAAAATTCTCCCTGCAATGTAGGAACTCCTCTGCCCAGCAGTTTCATTAACAGTTTTTCAATCATTCATTTAATCAAACATGAAACATTTGCAGAAGTCTTCTTTTACTCCTGTGACATTTCTAACACAGGTCAGAGTGTCTTACTTTTTATCCAGCCGTTCTACATGGAGTCCAGTCACCTCAATGAATAATTGAGTATTTAATTAGTCCGGTCCTATCTCCTTGGATGTCTTATGCCTTGACCCAGTTTCATCCCTCCATGCCTCCTGTTATTCCCCCCGTGCAGTCGTCTTCCTGGGCTTTCTTAATGCTGCGTTTACACATCGGCACGGTGCGTTAATAATATCATTTTCCCCTCGTGGCTCCTTCCTAACTTTATTAATGTGACGTAACGCGGCTGAACAGGCTTCTGACAGGATGTGTCTCTTCGTGACATTCCCGACTTTCACGGCGCTGGTATTTGGCTGCCAAACATTCTTCCACGAATATCAAGAATCACCTCGACGGGTGAAGTTTGAAACCGAGCGTGTGGATTGGTTGTGGTGCGTAATGAAGCATGACAGCACTGGTAATATATTCCTGATGGTCAGAGTCCTGACAGGGTGGCATATATATATACAAATATATATATATATATACATATACATACACAGTGATTCTATTTCCCTCTGATGCGCGTCTTCACAGATTGGCCCCGAGCGGCCGCCCACATTAGAGATGCAGCGACCCACGTTACCGATACTTGATCGGCTCCGTCCCTCGCCAACGTCACTCGCAGCAACGTCCACCACTGTCTGCACCAAACTGTCCAACATCCCTGACGGATTGGTGGCAGAGTGAGGATCCGCAGTGACTCACAGCAGAACAATGCCCGTGACGGTGCAGAACGACTCCCGATGATCCGCCACCGTTTCCTGCTATTAATTGAGACACACGATAACAGGTGGCGACTGTCGGCAAGGCTTCGGCCATGAATCATATAATTCCGGTCCACATGGTGATCCGCACTCAGGAATTGAGATTGGTGGTCATTCCTGACTCCTCATTGTGTGTAAACGCACTGTAGAGTTCATTTCACTAAACATTCAGCTGAAATGATATTTAGCAAATAAAGCTGTGCGATGTTATTTTACTGCTGACCTTCTTCCATGGACATTTATCCTGGCAGGTCATTATTATCATCAAGGAATAATTCTGATTATGAATATGTGCATAATAGAGTTTGCAAAGCGACAAAAACACAAAAGCAGAAAATATATTAACAAAACAAAATAATAGAAATGGGCCAATTAACAGGAATAAAACTATCAAATAAGCCAATAATAAAAAACAATTTTTAAATACTACTTATACGGAAGTCAAATAAAGACAAGATGACTTATATACCACAAAGATTTATTCTAGGAAACCGCTTTGTTTCCACGACGGATGTCCACCAGTACACACTTGAAGCCTGGAGTTGTTCAGAATGTCTTTCTGTGTCTCTTCATAACCCAATAAATCACCTCTCCAACTGTTTTCATTGCTTTTATGAAAAGTTCTCCTATGGATTCTGTAAGAAAAACTTGAAGATGTGACGTTTGTTACCTATTAAAGATTAGGTGTATTTCTTTAATTCTTTCGCAAAGCTGTTCTCACCTTTATCTAAAGTAAAGGTCAAATGTAGGCGGGGTTGTGAGCGACATGGGTGTGCGTCTGGTGAAGAACGCTGAAGCGGCCAGCGGCCTTCAGAGTAAAAGCCTTGAGCCTTCGTTCTCTGTGACACACGTAAAATGTTCTCATTGTGACCAGCAGCGTCCATCTCCTGCTGAAGCTCCGCCCCTCCTGGGGCCAGTGGACCGCCAAAGTTGAGCACAAAGCCACCGCACATGTAAACAACAACAGGAGGGTTTACCAATTAATTATTTAAATATTGCAGGCAAGTCCAGAGTAATGATCATAACCGACCATTCAGCACACGGCTGCATTGTCGCTCAGACTTCTGAGACCCTTCCTCAGTGCTCCGTACCTCAACGGAGGGCTGATCCACAACTTTTGCCAGTGGAGACCTAAGAAAAAGGACATTTGGGAGGATTACAAATTTGACCACTGTCTTATATTTGCCTGAGATTCAGTTCACAGCAGTCCTGGGGCTGCACACACATTTCATTGTTTATTCTCACTCACTTGAAAACAGGAAAATGCTTTGAGCACCTCCTGAGAAGACGAGGGTGAATCTGGCTTCTTCACTTATTTATATTATTAAATGCTTTGTGAATCTTTTCAACTGCTCTCAGTCTGATTTATGTCTCCTGAGGTTTCACCAGGAATGTCCCTGACAGATCCCCCTCAGAATAATCGAAGGAGAAAGAAAGAGAAAGCATTCCACTTTTTAGCTGCAGCCATACAGAAGTGCCCGCTATTCTCTTTCATCAGATGCACACGTGAACTCTGTGCACCTTGAAGTGGACTATGGTGCCATGGCCGGCAACTAACAGACTGACTCTGACGTCCAGGCCTTCAGGACATCAGCCACAGGTTGACGACTGCAGAATGTGGTCTACCAAAAAATGGTGCCAAACTCCTCTGTGACGTGTCTACAGGGCAGCCCCACCCCATGGTACCTGCTGGTAGCCCCGCCCCATGGTACCCACTGGCAGCCCCACACCATGGTTCCTACTGGAAGGCCCGCCCCATTGTACCTACTGGCAGCCCGGCCCCATGGCACCTACTGGCAGCTCGGCCCCATGGTACCTACTGGCAGCTCGGCCCCATGGTACCTACTGGCAGCTCGGCCCCATGGTACCTACTGGCAGCCCCGCCCCATGATACCTACTGGCAGCCCGGCCCCATGGTACCTACTGGCAGCACAGCCCCATGGTACCAACTGGCAGCCCTCCCCATGGTACCTACTGGCAGCTCGGCCCCATGGTACCCGCTGGCAGCCCCACACCATGGTACCTGCTGGCAGCCCCGCCCCATGGTACTCGCTGGCAGCCCCGCACCATGGTACTCACTGGCAGCCCCGCACCATCGTACCTGCTGGCTGGTGCTAGCAACAGCAGGTTTTTGATGTTTTTCATGCCCTATCGCATCTGGGGGTAAGAACATCAGTGAAGCTAGTGTGGGCAAAGTCCGTCTGGCCGGGCCTCAGGAAGGACCTCAGGAGCGGGGCAGCCTACTGTGTGGCGTGTCAGTGGTCCAAGGCACAAGGTCACATCAAGGCCCACCTGGAGCCATTCCTTATTCCCAAGAGGAGGTTTGATCATGTGCATCTGGACTTGGTGGGTCTGCTCCCTCCCTCCCAAGGCTTTACTGACCTCATAACTATGGGTCATCCTGGCCCAGTGGTAGAGTTGGTCGTCCAATAATTGGAGGTTCGAATCCCACTTGAGACAGTTCTCCCCGGAGCAGATGTGGTTCCAGTGATGGTTCTCTTGACCACTAGGTGGCCTTCATACTGCGTAACATACAGACGGTGTGCTTAACCATTGGATGTCACATCAGACAGAGGCTCTCAATTCACCTCGGAGTTGTGGACAGTGGTGGTGAAAGGCTTGGGAGTGCAGCCACACCGGATGCCACACTTCCATCGCATGAGCCAGCAACTGCCGTTGGTCATGTTGGTTCTGTCCCCAAAGTTACTATTGCAACAATCAGTAGGGTAAAACTAACCTGTCTCATCACGGTCTAAACTCAGCTCACGTTCCCTATTAGTGGGATCGTACCCAAAGGACAATCTCCAGAGTCTGGTTTCCTTCAAGTAGGCGACCAGCATGTTCCTTCTCTGCCTCTTGACGTCAGTAGTACCTCCGTGATCTGAAGCCATAGCGTTTAGCTACCAGACTATGACAAACTCAACCACAGCCAACAACTTTACATTGGTCCCTGAGATTCTCTACTGTCCCAACAAGTTGATGGTTCACAGCAGAGATCTTCTATCAGGTCACAACGGTTACTGAGCGATGGAATGTCACATACTTTCAGTGAGCTGCATGTAGACCTGCTTCATCTGGTCTGCCTGGAGAGATGAAGGGATTGAGTCACGTTGGTAGCTGACAGAACTGGACCAACAGTTTTCCTATGTTGAGTGTACTTATCACCAATAGCTGCAAACTGCTGCTGTTTTTCTTCTTCCCTTATGTTGGAAACCTGAACTTCTCCTGCGGAGGTAAAGCCAGAGAGAGTATTAGCGACTGTGCTGTAATGTGATTTACTTCTTAAAATAGAGCCAGCCTAAAGGTTAATAACTGTAGTGGAGGAATGGCTAAACATGAGGAGGCAGCAGAGGAGGGGGCAGGGCTCACGGTCATACGTTCACTCTCACCGCAGTGATGGAATGAAGGCGAGTAGCTTGGGATTAATTAGAGTGGACTGAGTGGACGACTGACTCCTATCAGCAGTGGATTAAAACATGTTCTGTGTCCGTGAGCCTGAGATTCTGCTTTAATCCACTCAGCTATTGTGTAGCTGCAGCCACCGTGCACACACACACACACACACACACACACACACACACACACACACACACACACACACACACACACACACACACACACACACTATTCTGATTAGCATTAGTACAGCCACAGTACGTGAAGCTTGTTCTTGTCTGGGGCTGAGAGTTCAACCCTCCACATCAATCGCTGGCATAAAATTAACTTCCTGTTAGTTTTATGTGCTGACTAGAAGGTTCACAGCAATTTGGGTTGCATGCTTATTGATGAAAATCCCTCCGCAGTTGCCACTAAAATCCCCAAAGATCACCCTGACGTAATTATTTAGCTCCTCTAGGTGGGTCAGGGCTGTACGAAGTGCCACCAAGACAAGTGTCCTCTGTCGATCTGTCTGTCTGTGAACAAGCTGATGGCTGTCAGATCTGAAAGGAAGCTTCTCCAGATGTGTGGCAGCACCACCCTCTGGAAGCACTTGGTAATGACAGGGAGAGGGGGACTGGGTGGAAGATACTGAGGACTGTAATGGCATATTTTAGAGCAGAAGCATGGTGGTCTGGACTCCCGCTTGTTGTAGAGAGAGGTTAAAGATCATCATGAACACCTCAGCCAGTTGGTCAGCACAGGTCCTCAATCGGTCCCTCTGATTCTGCTCCTGTAGTGAACTTGATCCGCTTCAGGGTGGCTCTCCTGGTGCTGCTGGAAGGTGGGTGTAGACCACCCCTCCCCTGTGCTGAGTACTTTCAGTGGTTCTTCTTTCTTGCTTTCTTTGCTTGTCAAAGCAAAGAAAGAAGAGGTTCAGGGTGTCGGTTCAATCCCTGTCCAACTGAATGTTGGTGGTTTTCTGGTCAGTGAAGAATTTAAACCCTGCCACATGCAGTGATGCTTATTGTTCTCAAAGTGTCCTAGTTATTGCCTGGATTTGCCCTCGGCTTTCTAATGCCCTGTGACTAGTTTTTCCTGGGAGTTTTGTGGGCCAGCTGTTCCACTGACCTGTGGGTGGCGTCCCTGGCTTTGAGCAGCGACTGCAAATTTCCATTATATTGGGCTTTCTGATTTGGGAAGATGCTCAAGGATTTGGTGGGCAGCAGGGCCTCAGTACAAAGTTGTACATATGTAGTCCAGAAAGCAAGCAAGCAGAAACGCCCTGTATGTTCTCCATGTCTCCCTCCCCCTGAATGTCCTGATGGTTCATCAACAAATTCAGCACAAAGCCAGAAAACCTAGCTGCTCATTGCAATCAGCTGTGTGGAGCAGGGCATTCCAACAATTTGCTGCTCTTTATATCTTGTGTTTTCTTGATCAAATCAGTTATATGATAAAATCAGTTAATAGTTGCTTCATCTTGCCCAGATAAAGTCTTGGATCGTCAGCATAGTGAGCTTCTCAGATGTGAAGCATGTTGTCAGGGTTTTTGTTCTGAACCGAGTGACTGTAACTGGTGTCAGCCCACCCCCCCCCTTTGTCACAACCAACAGGTCCAACAACTCAGCTTGCTTACTGTAATGCTGACAAGAGGAGTGGACATTTTAACAAATGCAAACACACTTGGTTTGTCTTGCAGTACGTCTTCATGTTGGCCCGACAGCCTGACCTCACAAAATAGGTTGGACTCCTTTTCATCCTCGGTGCTCCTCCTCTTGGCTGTAATCACTGTGCTGCTGCTCCACAGCAGCTTGTGGCAGATAAGAGCTGGAAAGTGCTGACGCAGGCCTACGTGGTTGATCGTTAGTTAATGAGACCAGACCTCATTAGTTCCCCCCTCAAACGTCTCCGTTTCCGTGGAGAATTTCCTCACTGTGAGTTCTCAATGTGAGACAGCGGGCTGAACGGCTGCTGATGGACTGGAGCAAGACATCATGGTAGTTTGAGAACATCTTCAGGTGCCTCCAGCAGAAAACCTCAGGAACATCTCGGAGGACATAGTGGGAGTGGAGGAAGAAGAGGGGGGGGGGGGGGTGCTCACCACCTGTGATTTGGGTCACTGGGTGTCATGATGTGAGCTCTCGTCTCAAAGCAAACACGTTTACAGTTCTCCCCTGAGGACTGGACCCATAAAGCACTGGACCCCTAGAGGTCTGGACTATGGTGGGTCAAACCAGCCAGAACCTCCTTCCCTCTCTCTCTCTCTCTCTCTCTCTCTCTCTCTCTCTCTCTCTCTCTCTCTCTCTCGCTCTCTCTCTCTCTCTCTCTCTCTCTCTCTCTATATATATATATATATATATATATATATATATATATATAGAGAGAGAGAGAGAGAGAGAGAGAGAGGCAGAGAGATAGATAGATAGATAGATAGATAGATAGATAGATAGATAGATAGATAGATAGATAGATAGATAGCACTTTATTAATCCCCGAAGCGAAATCAGAAGAAAACATAAAAAACATCAACCACACTTCCATTTATACACCACTCAGCACTGTTATGTTAAAATAATTAATCTAGTAAAGTGCAAAGATGGTAGGTTTAAGATAAACTCAAAAAAGTCATAAAAAGAATTATGATTAGGATTTGTTGGGTGAGTAAGTTCAGGAGGCATCAGGAGAAGAAGAAGAAGAAGAAGAAGAAGAAGAAGAAGAAGAAGAAGAAGAAGAAGAAGAAGAAGAAGAAGAAGAAGAAGAAGAAGAAGAAGAAAAAGAAGAAGAAGACGAAGAAGAAGAAGTGTCAGCAAGCTAACATGCTAAAGTTATCTAACATGCTAATGTGTGCTATGGGAACTAGCTAACATGCTAATAGGTATTAATATAGTCATTTCAATTTGGGAATCCAACAAAGCAAGGGGATATGATTAGCAACTGTTCAGTGTAACCTATGCACAAGTTAAGCATGTTCTACTGTTAGCGTTAGCATTAGCTGATTAGTTGAGCACACTAATTGATATTCTATTAAAAATGTATATCGTAAAGTTTATAGAAAGCTGAATTGATTGGGGCTTGTGTTATAAGCTAATTTTACCAC
Organism: Blennius ocellaris; assembly: GCF_963422515.1. NCBI lineage: Eukaryota > Metazoa > Chordata > Actinopteri > Blenniiformes > Blenniidae > Blennius > Blennius ocellaris. The sequence goes on along the minus strand of NC_137667.1, from coordinate 19,140,097 downwards.
TGGAATGCAAGAATAAAATTGTTAATAGGTCTTGTTACACTGCAAGCAAGGGTAGCCTCAATGTAAGTTATAAAATGAAACACCAGATTTGAGAAATAAATAACTTTCAACCAGTGAAACTATCTATCCATACAGCAAGTCAATTTAATTTTGTAAGAAACCTTCAAGATTTTTTAATTAAATTTAAGATTATTCTGTATTTTGGTGTTATCAGCAGGTCAACCCCTCGTAGTTGTTCCAGCTGTTGGCTTCCTCAGGTACCTGAGCTTTTTTCACATGTTGAAGATGTGACTTCATTAGTGCCATGGAGGAGAAAAAGTTCACACTGATGAAGTTTGGCTGATTTAATGTTTTCAGGAACTTTGTCCCATAAGACCATGTTTGGTCTAAAAGGGGTGAGGAAGTAAACAATGCTGCTCTCCAGCTTTGAGTTTGAAAAAGTTCAGACGAGCTAAATGTTCGTCAGTTCGCTGTGCTCAGCTCCTTTTGAAAACCACCACACACTCATTAGCAGCTCTCTGGAGTTCTGCAGACGCTCATTATCACTGCTCACAGTATTGATCATGGAAAGGTTCAGGGCTCCAGCGTCCCAGGTTCTGTCAGGTAGACGAGGTTCTGTCAGGTAGACGAGGTTCTGTTAGGTAGACGAGGTTCTGTTAGGTAGAAGAGGTTCTGTTTGGTAGACGAGGTTCTGTTCGGTAGACAAGATTCTGTTATGTAGACAAGATTCTGTTAGGTAGACGAGGTTCTGTTAGGTAGATGAGGTTCTGTTCGGTAGACAAGATTCTGTTATGTAGACAAGATTCTGTTAGGTAGACGAGGTTCTGTTAGGTAGACGAGGTTCTTTTTAGGTAGACGAGGTTCTGTTAGGTAGACGAGGTTCTTTTTAGGTAGACAAGATTCTGTTAGGTAGACAAGATTCTGTTAGGTAGACGAGGTTCTGTTAGGTAGACGAGGTTCTGTTCAGGAGATGAGGTTCTGTGAGCCATCTTCAGGAGAGTTTTACTCTTTAATTTGTAAATTTTGTAAAAAAAAATTATAGTTTGAAGCTCATTAAATGTCCCACATACAACCTTCATCTAACTGTTTTTGATGGGTGGCAAAACAAATCATTTCAACTATTTGGACAACAAGAAAGAGGAGATGTTACCGTAATTTCCAGACCTGCTGCTTTTTTTCACAAGTCTTGAACAATGATGCAGCTAATTTATGTATTTTTACTGATCACAGCTACATGGGTGATGTGTTCAGGTGCATCACGTAACTCCCAACTTAATTTATTTCTTTCATTCGGTTGGGTGTTCAATATTTCGGAAATTGCAGTAATTTACGAACTCAGCCAATATTAAGGTGGTTCAATTAACCAGGCTATTTATGTTTAGACATTAAACTTTTCACGTGTTTTTTGTTTTGTTTTGCAACAACACAGTTTAACAGTGGATATCCTCACTATTATAAATATCTAAAAGAAAAAGTTTGAACTAAACATTGAGCTCTTGTTTCAAAGGTGCTGGAAGCTGAAGTACTTCCTTGTTTGCTGCTTTGTTATATTCAACACGACAACGGAGGCGGAGCCTCTTTTTTTTTTTTTTTTTCAACCAGGACCCCTCGGTGGTCCCTTCCAGGCCTGTCCATCGGAATAATCAGGCTTCAGATCCCACCAGGACCCCTCCAGGACTCCAACTCGGGCCTTTGTGAGCTCTTGGGGACCTTCAGTGACGTCGCCGCCGCCGTATCCATCGTTTTTGTCACAGAACAGAGAGTCAATGATGAGGAGGAAGCCTCTGGTTCATCTGATGAAAAGTGTGGAGCAGAAGACGTCCCTCTGGGCTCGACCTCCACCAGTCGTTTCATGCGAGTGAGAGAGACGATGGACAGGGTCTTCAAGACCTTGTTTTGTTGTCTCAACCCTGAAATGGACGACTGACTCCTGCTTTGTGGAAATAAAGTTTGTGAGTTTGATTCTGTGATTATTAAATACACTTTTTAAATGACAAAGTACATATGGCAGTATTTAGGGGGTACTGGTCAGCAGGAGGCAGGCACAAAAACTTTCCTCTGGAATTTTCTCGTTGTAACTTATTTCACAGTCATTAATTGAAAGGAGTAACTGCAGAAGCATCCGGTTCTATCGTCATACTTGTTACGATGAGGTGACGTAATGGTCATCCAGACGGAGGTCTAGTCTGAACTCATCTGAAGGGTCAGTGAGACGTCCAATCTGTCTGTTCTGTCACAACATACAAGAAATACCCAAGATGGTCAATCATGGCAGGAAGCGCTCATTCCTCTTTAAAACCGTTCCGCTTTGATTTTTGACTTTGTGGTGAGTGACCTTCCCTCTGTTATTTTTCTTTTGCTGTTGACCTAACCTCTGCTCTCATCCTCTGAAAGCCATTCCCCTGGGGCGGGCTTTTAATGACCGCAGCAACAAAAACATGAATTAATGACCTTTAATGAGTGAGGGCGCGTTTTGTCCTGAGGCTCCGGTGCTACAACACTATGCTGGTATTTTCTACCCCAGGGGATTAAAACTGTTTAATTCTGTAATTTGGAATGATAAAAGTACGCATGAATCACTGCTGGCTGTTGAAGGACATCGTGAGCTTTGGAGCGCAACTCAGCGGCAAACCAGTAGGTCGTGTTTGAAATGTTTAATTAACAGGTTATCGACATATCGTGTGTGATTGTGGCGCTTGAGCATTTTGACTCATGACCTCATAATATCCTAAGTATCCCTGTTTGTTCGTGACGCAAGCAGAGGGAGAACGGGAGAAGTTGGAACGCTAAGCTTTGTGTAGTTTCTTAGGGTCACACCGAACATAAACAATGATGACAATGACCTCAAAGCAGCGAGCAGCAAGGACAAACAGGCTTATGGACAAAACTCTGCTGCCTTTACGTCAGCGTTTCATGAATCCCTGCAGGAGATTCTTTAATACGCTGTTCCTCTTGCCCTTGATTCATACCATTCACCTGGTTATCTGGTTAACATGAAGTTACGTTTGCGTTTCATAAGGAGAAACTGGATGTGTTGCAGGACAACCTGAGCTTGTTGCAGCGGGAAGTTTGGACACTCATCACATCTTTCCTCCAGATTCTCGTGAGAGGTTTTGTTTGGAAACTGTCTGGACCGTTCCTCGGCTCAGGCAGAGTTCAGGACTGAGTTGAGAGCAAACACAGACAGGGACTGAGAGCGAGAAGAACCCAGCAGCAGGACGGTGTGAACAAGCTGTTTGCCTGGCTACATTCTGACAGCTCCATCAGCAGGGTCATCTCACACCGTCCTGCTGAGCCAGCGTTGCTCTGTCATTTTCCAAAAAAAACACTTTGCTCACAAAACTTTTCAGAGCTCATGTGACCTGAACCAAGCAGTTCTTGACTGCGATGTATCCTGAGAGCATCAAACACGCTGTTCTGTCATGTTTTCTTCTGGTTGGCTGCTCTCTCGGCCCGGCGGACTCCCACAACAACCAGGACAAAGGTCGGCATCGGCCAGCCGCCCCAAATTATTGTTTGCCAGGACATTTCACACTCTGAGAGTAAGCAGTCGAACTTGAAGGCCACGCCCCCAGTGTCACAAGCCACGCCCTCTTAGCACAGGCCACACCTCCTCAAGGGGGAAGCAGCTTTTTAACTTTTCAACTGCACAGCTGTTACGTATCGAGGACTGGATGTCCCAAAATTAAATAAATAAATACATAAATAAATACATACATACATACATACATACATACATACATACATACATACATACATACAGCATTAAATAAAATGTAAAAAATACATCGTTAATTTATTAAAATTAAATAAATAAATAGACAAATAAACAAATAAATAAATAAATAAATGTGTCAATAAATAATTAAAACATGAATACATTTTATATAAAAACATTTAATCATTTCACTATTTAATGCTACTATCACTATTTCATGGTCCCGTGTTGCACTGCTTTATGAATTTATTTCATCTATCCAACTCACCTGTCAAAGTCAGTGGGCGGGGCTAACGCTGATCCAGTCAAACACATTGCTTTGGCCTTAAGAGTTTTAAAAACATGGCGGCTCCCTTACCGGAGGATCCGCAAGAACCTTCCACTGAGTCGATGAGAGAAGTCATAGACCAAGCCGAGACTGTAGACACAGGACATGCTGCCACTGATCATGTAGCAGAGGAATTTAGTGAAGTTGTTGGAGTTATTTATTATGGAGCTACAGACCATAGAGTGAGTGCAAATGTAGGTACAAGCGACACAACACACACAATGACGAGGGCGTTTGGCGTTACACATACCGACTGCAGTTCTGTACCATCATGTTCTCTGTGGCTCATCAGGAGGCTCTTGAAACAAAGCAGCTGAAGGTATTATACCACAAAATTCACCAGTTTTCAGTTTATCACACATCTCATCAACTCAGAAGTGGTGATACATCCATGTGGCATTACTTGATGGTGAAAACGTCCATGCGGCGGTGGTCCGGTGGTCGTTGAACGTATGGTGGTTCACAGTCGGAGTTCTTTCTGACAAGCATTGAACGATTGGTTGAACGTGTCTTTTTTTTTTTTTTTCAATATATTTTTATTCAATTTTACAAATAAAATCACATCACATTGGTCACTCACACTTTGTTCACTCACACTGCATTCACACTCGCACACGTCCATTCAGGCACACACAGATGCACACTTGAGGAGAAAGGCGCACTAAAGATTTCACAAATCAAGGTTTTTGGGGTACAGGCATTGTTGGAAAAAGTTCCCAGATATTATCTATACTCATCCATCCTGCACTGGTTCAGGATCAGGAGACGATCCAGACCTTAGCAAGATGGATGAGTGTTGCTCGGCATCAAGGGCTCCCAGGAGGCAATCAGTGGATCACTTCCTGAGGACCCCTCCACCGTTCACACCAAAAAAAAAAAAAACATAAGTACAAATATAATTACCTTCTTAACTATCATTTGAAACCATCATACAGAAAAAAATTTGTAAAAATAAGAATAATAGAAAAGAAATACAAAATAATGTGTAAAGAAAAATGAAAAAAAAAAAATTGCCTATAAGTTATGACTCGATGTATTCCAGTAGGGGATTCCAGGTTGTTTCCCATATGTTCATATTCTTTGAGTTTATAAACCTTATTTTTTCCAAAGTTATTACGTTCACCAGTTCATGTAGCCAGTTCCTGAAGTTCGGTGCAGATGAAGTTTTCCACTCTTTGAGGATGAGTCTTTTCGCCAAAACAGTCCCAAGAAGCAACGCGGCCCTAATATGCTGTGGAAGATTTTGTGTTTCTGAGGACCACCCAAACAAGACCATGTCTCTGTCAGGGACAAGGTTTCTCTGATACACCCCTGAATAAAAGAAAAAGACACTAGACCAAAATGGCTGAATAATAGGACATTCCCAAAATGAATGCGACAGTGATCCTTCAGCTGATTTACATTTATCACATAATGGAGATACATCGGGATAAAATTTATGTAACGAAACTTTGGAATAATAGAAACGATGAATCACTTTAAACTGCATGAGCCTATGTCTGCTGTTATAATTGAGCAATTGTGAATTTGAGATAGTGTCCGTTCCCAATGTAGTTTTGGTATTGTTGTTCTTAGTTCCTTTTCCCATGCTTTTTTAACACCGCCTGCTGATGTTATGGATACCATGAAGCAACTGGCAAATTTAGCAATAAGCTTTTTGCCTGTAGGTGGTAAGTTTAGTATTTCTAAAAGAGGGTGATTTTCATTTAACAGTTGAGAACGTGTCTTTTTAATGTCTCTTCTCTTGCTCAAGCTCAAATATGCACAGCGCCTCCTGGTTGCAAGATGAAAGCTGTTTTTTGGGGGTTTTTGTTTTGATAAGACGTGTCTAGTTCTGATCTTGCCTTTTGCAGGTGGCTGTAGGGGTCTTTGGTATGTTTTTCTATGAATTCTTTTCTGTTTTTCTCCAAATCTATTATTGCCTGTTGCTCTTGTTTTTTTTTTCTTGTAAGAGGAGAAAGATATTATATTGCCTCTCATCACAGCTTTGCCAGTTTCCCAGAGTAACGGTGGAGATATATTTGGAGAGTCATTAGTTTTTAAGAAGTCTGCCCACTCTCTCCGGATCATCTCCTCAAACTCATTATCTTTAAGTAAGGGAATGTTAAATCTCCATGTTGTCTGTGGTTTAAAGTCAGCAGGGAAGCTCATCGACACTGGAGCGTGGTCACTGATAATGATCGGTGACTTGATTTTATTGATATTTTAGTTGTTTGTGGAAAAAGAAGTCTATTTTTAAAAATTAATATGCACTGTGGAAAAAAATTGTCTTCTCCTTTTTGTGGGCTTCTACCATCGCCAAGGCCAAAGTCCGCCATGTATTCTTCAATAACATTGGCTGATTTTGATTTGTTTTGTATTCCCAGAACGATCAATAGAAGGATTCAGGACTGTGTTCAAGTAACCTCCAGTTATTGTTGTTGATTTAGCTGGTAAGTTAGATATTAGATAAGATGGTGAGGAAGAAGACGGTGATGAAGAAGTCGGTTCGTCAGCGCTGGCGGAATAAAGGTTCACTATCATGGAAGCGAATGTAGCTAAAAAATATATTTGCACTGTATTAACAGAAATACGGTTTCATTTTCACATTAAACTGCACTTTTTTGACTCATAAATAAAAATGAATAATCAATCAGTCCAAAGTGCATTTTCATTTTCGTCTACAAAGCTGCTTATTCTGTGACTTGATGAAAATGAAAAAGTAAAAGACGTTTGCCCCGCTCCTGTGACAAGACCCAGCAGCCCCACAGAGGCAGGGACGAGGACCCCCCCAGCACCGCAACCCAAGAAGGCGATTGGCCCGACAAACCACGGACCGGCCCCCCAAGAAGGAGGGGGTAAGAGAAAAAAAAGAGAAAGCAAACACACCAACAAGACGATATCAGACTCTCTAGATGACACGAATGATTCCTGACATTGTATTGGAATAAATGTGACTGATGAAGCGCATCAATGGTTCCTTTTCCTCCACAACCAACAAAAACCCATGTATACATATACACATGCACATACACGCCCCTGTGCAATACTATTATTTATTTATTTATTATTTTTGCAAATAATGGCTGCTATAGACATAACTGAGACAGGACTGTCCTCTATGTGATAATAACTGCAGCCATTAGGGGGCGCCTTCTCTGGTTAGGCGTTGAAGGAAGCAAAGTAACATGCTTTAATTAGACTTCAGTGAAATGGTAGAAATTATCCTGAGAAATGTCACAAACCATTGGTGTGAAGAACTATGGAACTCGAATTCAATTCTATTTCACTTATTTATTGATATTTTTGAGTTGATCGATCATCAACCAGTGGCAACCATCCAAGACAAGGGTTTTAACATAAGGGCACAGTCTTCAGTCTATCTGGAAGGTTCTATTGGCTGGACACAAAGATCCTGAATAATTGAATGTACACAGAACAAATGTACACAGCGCTGCTGCAAAGCATAAAATGTGATATTTAATTCATGTAACATGTTACAAGGGATCTGAGATGCACGAGAACAAAACGCATGTAAAAGAATGAGCATGTAAAAGGAAAAGAGCCACATGGAGGCCCTTCCTCTCATCGTTACCCTCAAGAATGCTGGTGAGCGTGAAGCCGTCACGTTGTGTGAGCAGGCAGGACGCCGTTTCTGGCCCCGCTTGGTAAAATAAGCTGCATCCTTATAGATGTCTTGGTTACATACAGCTTCAGCCACTGGAGCTGAAGACGAGACGGAGGAACAGCAGGAACATGTTGTTTACTTGACCGGAGGACAAACAGCCACCGACTGTCTCACAGCAAAGCCTGGTGTTGATTGTCTCTCTGTCCAGCAGGACGTCAGGACCGGGACCTGTGGAGGACAAGCAAGGCTTTGCTGTTACAGCGTCACTGTGTCACTCTCTCACTGTCTCACTGTCTCACTGTCTCAGTCTCTGTTTCACTCGCTCACTGTTTCACTGTCTCACTCTCTGTCTCACTCTCTCACTATTTCACTCTCACTGGATCACTCTCTGTCTCACTCTCTCACTGTCTCACTCTCTCACTGCCTCAGTCTCTGTTTCACTCGCTCACTATTTCACTGTCTCACTCTCTGTCTCACTCTCTGACTGTCTCACTCGCTCACTATTTCACTGTCTCACTCTCTCACTATTTCGCTCTCACTAGATCACTCTCTGACTGTCTCACTCTCTCACTGTCTCACTCTCTGTTTCACTGTCTCACTCTCACTGTTTCATTTTCACAGTTTCCCTGTCTCTCTCTCACTGTTTCACTCTCACTGTCTCACTCTCTCACTGTCCCAGTCTCTGTTTCACTCACTCACTGTTTCACTGTCTCACTCTCTCACTATTTCACTGTCTCACTCTCTCACTATTTCACTCTCACTGGATCACTCTCTGACTGTCTCACTCTCTCACTGTCTCACTCTCTGTTTCACTCGCTCACTGTTTCACTGTCTCACTCTCACTGTTTCATTTTCTCTGTTTCCCTGTCTCTCTCTCACTGTTTCACTCTCTCACTGTCTCACTCTCACTGTCTCTCTCTCACTGTTTCCCTGTCTCTCTCTCACTGTTTCACTCTCACTGTCACTCACTGTTTAACTGTTTCACTCTCAGTGTCACTCTCTCACTGTTTCCCTGTCTCACTCTCTCACTGTCTCTCTCTCACTGTCTCTCTCTCACTGTTTCCCTGTCTCACTCTCTCACTGTCTCATTTTGACACTTCTAACATGCAGTGTGACTCTAATGTTCATCTTGGGGTTTATAAAAGAGAAAGAATGTGAATATTTGTCAAATATGATGTTACTTTGGGGCTTTAAGAGCAGAGTATTGTGAGGACGGGGTAAAACCCAGTGAAGTTCCTCTGTGGTCAACATGACGAGGCCTCATTTCCTGAACCTCAAGACGAAGACCTGCAGATGTTGTAAACCAGTCCAGTGATTACAGCTTGAAGAAGCAGGAGAAGAACCAACACACTGGCCAGATCAGCCTGGACTCCCCGGGTCCGGGTCCTGCTCTGGTGGCTTTAGGTGCCGCAGGCCAGCGTGTCGCCGCCGAGGCTTCCGAGGCTCCGGCGTTGGAGCTGTGGGGGACTGGCACACTTCACGGCGTCCCGCGGGGACAGCGTGGCGTTGGTCTGGCCCAACCACTGCACCAAGGACACCAAGTGGCAGTCACACTGCCAGGGGTTGTCGTGGAGCCCCAGTTTCTTCAGCCCTGGGAGGGACGAGAGCGTCAGGATACAGCCATGTCCCAACGGAGGCTGCTCAGACTCCTCCTACCAGCCATCTGCACGAACATGCCGCCGTCCACAGTCTTCAGGCGGTTTCCACTCAGCGCCAGCTGAGAAAGCTTGGCCACGTTGGTGAAGACGTCAGCTGGAAGTTGGTCCAGCTCGTTGTTCCTCAGGTAGAGTTCCTGGAACAACGTCCAGCAAACTGCTTATTCATAGACACACAGTCGAGTAACAAATTATTGATAATAATAACAGTAATAATTTATATTTATGAGTGTTTCAGAGCGTTCCAGAGTGCTTCAGAGCTCGTGGCTGAACAGTTTCAAATGTTCCGAACAGAACTTTTTACCTGCAGGTTTGTCAGGCCGTCCAGAGTCGACGCCGTCAGCGTGGACAGGAAGTTGTTGTCGAGAACCAGCATCTCTAAGGACGACAAGGACTTGAAGGCTCCGGCAGGAAGAGTCTTCAGGCTGAAAGAGACAAACAGCTGGAAGAAGTCAACTCATTCATCTGGAGACACAAGCAGAGCAAATATCAAAAATCAAAGCACATTATTTCCTTTCACTTTTACATTAAAACTGATTTCTCAATCTTCTTTTCTGAATATTGGAGTAGAGATACAGCTGCAGCTCTAAAAGAGCCACATGATTAGACAATATTACATAATAGGAGGGTGGAGAGGGTTGATGGTGTCTATGGCTGCAGAGAGGAGAGTGGAGAAGGGTGGAGGTGTTGATGAATCATGACCTCTGGCCCTTTTTAATATTGATCAAATATACATTTTGAAGGTTTTAACAAAAAGAGACTTTTATTTTGGAAAATGAGGGGGGCTTTTACTTTAAAAGCCAACTAAACTCTAATCTAACTAATTGCTAAATATATACTTTTTAGGGTTTTGGTGTCATTTTTATTAAACAGGGACTTTAATTTTGAAGGACTTTTGGGGCTTTTATTTTGAATGCCTACTCACCCCTACACCTGGCGAAACGCTTAATATCCATTTTGAAGTCAACATTGTAATTTTTGAGAAACAAGGATGGATTGATGGATTTTATCCACATATTTTGGAAACAACTCCTAGGAACAGTTGTCGGGCAAATATTTTTTGCCTGAGAGGGGGTCAGAGGATATGGTTAGGGTCACGGTCAGAGGTTAGGGTTAGGGTCAGAGGTCAGGGTCAGAGGTTAGGGTCAGGGTCAAGGTCAGAGGTTAGGGTTAGGGTCAGAAGTCAGGGTCAGAGGTTAGGGTGAGGGTCAGAGGTCAGGGTCAGAAGTTAGGGTTAGGGGTCAGAGGTTAGGGTTTGTTGCTATGCTATCATGTTTCTTATTGAGTCCAAGATCAGCTGATCTCTTCTCTGTTCTACTGTTCGGAGATTATTGGTTCTGCTTGTTTGAACGGAGTTCTGCAGAAACAAAGTCCTGAAAGAAGTTTCTTCTAATTGGTCAAAGCCTGAAACAGTGAACCCTGACCCTGAGGCCCAGCAACATGAGCTTTGATGGTGAACCTCCTCACTGACTCTCCTGAAGCATGAACTTTGGACCATGCTTGGTGAACCAATGGGTCAGTTCGTCTGGAGGTGAGCGTTTGAAGCACCTGTTGTTGTCCAGGTTGAGGAAGAGGAGCCGCCTGAGTCCAGAGAAGGCCTTCGGGGAAATCTTCTCGATGCGGTTCACAGAAAGGTCCAAAACCTTGAGGGCGATCAGAGGCCTGAAGGCGTTGGAAGGCAGCAGGGTGAGCGCGTTCAGAGGGAGGTCCAGGTCCGACAGGTTCCTCAGGCCACTGAATGCCTCCGGCCTCAAGGTGGCGATGTGGTTCTGGCCCAGCATGAGGAATCGCAGGTTCAAGAGGTCCTGCAGACACAGAGACAGTGTTTCTGTGTTCTCGGGGTTTTGGTGGTGAGGCTGTTGCCCCGTGACGCTTTACCTGAAAGCCTCTGGGGGGAAGGCTGGAGACGTGGTTCCCATAAAGGTTTAGGAGCATCAGCTGCTTGGCGCCGGCGAAGGCCTGAGGATGAACGGATCTGATGGCGTTTCGCTCCAAGTTCAGACTCTCAATGTTTGGAATGGATCTCAGAGTGTGAGGCTTCAGGTCTGTGATGCTGTTCTCCCCTACACACACACACACACACACACACACACACACACACACACACACACACACACACACACACACACACACACACACACACGCACGCACACAAATAATTAAAGTTTGATGTTTTCTTACACTATATGTGGCAGTGCCATAGAAGAACAAATGTTGAATGTCAGCACATCACAATGTTGTTCAAATAACATCTGTGGGAAAAAAATGAAAAAAAGAGAACGGGAGGGGTATTCAGGAGGCGTGGGGTAATTCTGGGAGAGAGGGGTAATTCTGGGTGGAACTTGATGTGTGCTTGAACTGCACAAGAACTTGACAGGAATTAGACAGTAACTTGTCAGGAACTAGACAGGAACTACACAGGAACTTGCCAGGAACTGGACAGGAACTACACAGGAACTACACAGGAACTTGACAGGAACTAGACAGGAACTACCCAGGAACTTGACAGGAACTAGACAGGAACTACACAGGAACTACACAGGAACTTGACAGGAACTACACAGGAACTTGACAGGAACTACACAGGAACTAGAAAGGAACTAGACAGGAACTACACAGGAACTAGACAGGAACTACACATGAACTATACAGGAACTAGACAGGAACTTGACAGGAACTACACAGGAACTAGAAAGGAACTTGACAGGAACTACACAGGAACTAGAAAGGAACTAGACAGGAACTACACAGGAACTAGACAGGAACTACACATGAACTATACAGTAACTAGACAGGAACAAGTAAGCAACCTGACAGGACCTAGACAGGAAGTCGACATGATACTTTACCCAGTTTAACAATCCAGGCATCGCTGGGCAGCTGAGAGGGAAACACACGAAGACCCTTCTTATGACAGTTGACCTCCGACTTCTGAGGTCCAGCCTTCCTGGAGCATCGACAAGGTTGAGGACAGACCTCCATGGCCTGCACCACCCACAGCACCAGCAGCACCACCACCAGCTGGCCGACCATCCCTGCAGGTGGAAGAGGAAGGTTTAACTTGAGTACCACTGCACTGCAGCATGAACAGTACCACCCCACTAAAGTATGTACAGTACCACACTACAGTATGTACAGTACCACACTACAGTATATACAATATGTACAGTACCACACTACAGTATGTAGAGTACCACATTCCAGTATGTAGAGTATCACACTACAGTGTGTACAGTACCACACTACAGTATGTAGAGTACCACACTACAGTATGTACAATATGTAGAGTACCACACTACAATATGTACAGTACCACACTACACTATTTACAATATGTGCAGTACCACACTACAGTATGTAGAGTACCACACTACAGTATGTACAATATGTACAGTACCACACTACAGTATGTGCAGTACCACACTACAGTATGTAGAGTACCACACTACAGTATGTACAATATGTACAGCACCACACTACAGTATGTAGAGTACCACACTACAGTATGTACAGTACCACACTACAGTATGTACAGTACCATATTACAGTATTTACAATATGTACAGCACCACACTACAGTATATACAATATGTACAGTACCACACTACAGTATGTAGAGTTCCACATTCCAGTATGTAGAGTAACACACTACAGTATGTACAATATGTATAGTACCACACTACAGTATGTAGAGTATCACACTACAGTATGTACAGTACCACACTACAGCATGTAGAGTACCACACTCCAGTATGTAGAGTACCACACTACAGTATGTACAGTACCACACTACACTATTTACAATATGTGCAGTACCACACTACAGTATGTAGAGTACCACACTACAGTATGTACAATATGTACAGTACCACACTACAGTATGTACAGTACCACATTACAGTATTTACAATATGTAGAGTACCATACTACAGTATGTAGAGTACCACACTACAGTATGTACAATATGTACAGTACCACACTACAGTATGTAGAGTACCACACTACAGTATGTACAATATGTAGAGGGTTGTAGAATATCTAAGATCTGTTTGATTTCGGGCCTACGTATTCACTGATAATTGCGCCATCTGCCAGGTCACTGCCACCCCAGGCCGGTTACGTTGTTGTTTGATTTGAGCCCCTTAATCAACGTTGTTTTTACTGGTGGCGCCAGCAACTGGCCTCGGAGGATGAGATTACAGGGAAACGACTTTATATACAACGGGGAAGAGTTTGTCGGGGGGTTGGTCAGAATGTGCATGTCTGTGTTTGTCTGTCAGGTGTGGGAGCGCTCCGGCTTTACGTCTGAATAAATTCCACTCTAAGCATCTCACCCTGTGTCTCACTTCATCTTTCCAAACCTCCGGCCGTCACTGAAGAGCAGAAATTATCCACTACAAATTGGCGTCACGAACAGGATTTCAAGAGAACAACAAGCATGGTAAGAGCAAAATGTTTTATCTGCCTTGCCATGTTGTTGTTTGACGAAATCAAAAGAACAGATTGAATAAATGTTATGGATAATTGTGCATTGATTTAAAGTGTTAAAATTAAGTGAGGCCGTGAGTATGGAAGTTGAATAATTGGTTAATGAACAACAGTCGCACTCTGTTGGGATTTTGTTGGTGATTGATTATTGAAAGTTCCTCTCAGGACACTGACTGAAGTCTCCTCGCGCAGTTCAGGCAAGGACTCCTGAGAGATGCTCCAGTTGTGAGCGTTGCTCTGGGAGGTTTTGTGTGAACAACAGTTGTGAGCGTGCGGCTAGCTGGAGGGCTTGTGGAAGCCTCGTGTTCAATTGTCTGTCTTGTTTGTGTGAATTTTATGTCCGATCTGCTCAGCACGTCACTCAACACTGTGGTGGGCTGGTGCAGGATCGATGAGTTTTATACCTGGTCTCTGATAGGAGATCACTTTCTGTGAGCCTGTTGGTGTTGTCATTTTTTCAAGTGGCAAGTTACGGGTGATCAGAAAGTCTTGGGGTCGTTTCACTGCCGGCGAGCAGTAACAAAGTCTGTTATGAGAACAGCCCAAGCTGGGACCAGGACTGTGGAGTATTTATGCGAGGACTCCACAGGAGGAGAAATAGGGCTGCAGACCATTCTCCATTAAAACTGACAATAATTCATCACCAACGCACTAAATGTCATTATTGTTTAAAATGTATTGTTTAAATAGATGCTCTGGGAATTATTTAAATGTGAAGCGCGTCTTGTTCTGTGTTGCTATGTGTGTTTTTGTGTGTCACTAAATTGTTCTACTAACATTATACAAATAATCATAAATAAGGGTGACATACAGTCAAATCAGTCCACAACAGAAGTAGATCAAACTAAAGGTAAAAACGCAAAGATTGGAAAACATAAAATAAAAAACAAACTCACCAAAGGAAAGAACATTTATTTTTAAAAGATGAAAAATGTATGTTTAAAGACACTTTTTAGAGTTTATTGAAGCAAACTGTCTGCTGTGTTCTGCAGTGTTTGTGTTCTGTGTGTCTCTAGTGACCTCTAGTTGACCTCTAGTTGACCTCTAGTGACCTCTAGTGACCTCTAGTGACCTCGGCTCCTCAGCAGTTTGATAAGAGCTGCTGAAAGAACTCTGTTTCTCATGTATGTTAATACTCTCATTTAAGTAACAATTCCCTTTGTGTAGATGGAGTGGTTTATGCGTGTTTAAGTTTTTGTGTCTAATGTAATATTTGATGTTAGTATGTAAGGAGGAAACTTAAAATGGTAGTCAACAGTCCACTCGTTCTGCAACAGAGACATGAGTGTGTTTTAGGTTTTAACTCCTGCTGGTGCTGTTGGTAGTATGACGAGTGTGTGCTTAATTCTTCTTGCATGTTGTGCGATTGTGACAGCGGTTCATTTAATGATTGTAAGTTAGAGCTAACTGAAGGTTGTTTTTTTGTTGGTTTTTACCTATTGCTTCATGCCTGTCGGTTTTGTAGTATCAGCTGCACGTCTGAATGTATGAGAATGTGTGAGTTGCAGGATCTGAGGTTGAAAGTGAGTGAGAGAGTGAAAAGAAAGAAACAGGAGATAGATAGAAAGTTGAATGAGAGTGAGACAGGGAGAGAAAGGAAAGAAACAGGAAGTAGCTAGAAAGTTGTAGGAAGTGAGATAGAAAAAGATATTAGAAAGAAAGAAAGGAGAGAATTTTGTTGATAAGCAGTTGATAAGCACTGCTGAGATGGTTCGGAGTATATGGCAACTATGAAAAAATAACGGCAGCAAAAGCACAAATACACAGAGTTATGGGTAAAGTTAATGTTAAATTTCCAATGATCAGACAATATAATATGTCCCAAAAGCTATTGATGGAATAGCTGATGTGATTTCATCCCTAATTAACCAAGCGGCGTTGATTGAAACGTCCAGTCCTTGTAATACACCTGTTCTGCCTCTTCCAAAACCAGGCAGACCTAATGAATGGAGATTTGTTCAGGATTTGCATTACCGTCCTGAGGCGTATTACTCCTCGCGTCTCTCCCCACTTGTCCTCGGCATGCCTCCATGTTTGATTGTACTTGCACACGATTGTGTAGTTCATGTGCCACATGTAGACTTGCACATCTTGAATACTTCTGCTGCTCAGATACTCAATTTCTTTTCACACAACCTGTGAATCTGGAATAAATAAATAAATAAATAAAGTTTTATTTCAATGATATCTTTAGATGATCAAAACTGCATTGCTGATTGAGAAAGGTCCGTGTTGCTACGTAAATGGGGTGTGCACAAGGCCGGGAGGGGATGGCTTGTGGATTCACCCTGGTAGTTGTCCTGTTTGTTTATGTCTCAGCAGGAGACAATGTTTATATCATAAATGGATTTCAAATTACTCTGAAGAAAACAAAAAAATAAATACATAAAACTATTTTAAATACTTAACTTAAATTTCAATGTAGAATTGATCTAACAAAATAAATGAAAGACATAATGTTAATGATAATGGATAAAATACAATTACATTGGAGTTAAACAGCTTCAATCAGCAGGTTTAGTTAAAAGAACAAAGAAGAAATTTTGATTACTACTTAGTAATTTGGAATAAAATCTTAAGAAAGAGATCCTGTGGGTCTCATAAACAATTTATATCAAAGACCTGAACTAAAAAGTCCAATAATAAATCATCAGATGTAATATAACCAGACCACCACCAGGACATTACATTCAAACTCCAGATTTATTGATTTACCTGAACTTTCTACAGTGAAAGAGAAGTGTGGGAACAAAGTTAACCAACCAATGAATAAACCAAAAATAAATAAATAAATAAATAACTAGTCTGACTGTTTTATACATGTTAAAAGTCAAACTACTGTGAGGGACCGAGCCATTCCCTTTGAATTCAAATAATGAGAATTAAAACTGTAGATGCATCCTGAAATGTCGTCGCACCCTCAGTAGACTCAAGGTTGTTTGTGGTACGAAGTGAACACTGCCTGATAACAAGGTTCAGGACACATCGTGGTTCTCTGCAGATTGATGCGAGGCGTCGGAAATCAAGGAGCCTGACCTCCCTACAAGATGATGTTTTTTTTGTAGAAGAAAAGTCTGGAGGGAGACACTGACAGAGGAAAGTAGAAGGCATGTGGTGATCCAACTAGAGATGTTTTATGTGTTTATATAGAATAGAAGATTAAATAGAAGCCATTTTAAATTGTACTGTTAAATTCAATTTAACATTATTTAATGTTCTGTCCTCCATGTGTGGCTTCTGGGCCAACATGGAGAAAAAGGAGGGAGAAAAGAGATTATTGTCCAGTGAAATGATTTGTTGTTGTCAATGGCAAATATTAAAACTAGATGTTTGTGTATGTTAGTTGGCAAATTGTCAATTTGTTTGTATTTGTTTATTGCTTATTTGTCAGTTTTGTTTGTTTGTTTGTTTATGTAGAAGTATGTACAGTATGTACAATACTTCGAGTGCCACACTTCAGTATGTACAGTACTATAACTTCCGGTGCTCTTTTTGATGAGGGACCAACACTGCCCTCTGGTGGACCAGCAGAGCTCGTCAGTGAGGCAGCAGCTCTCAGAGTGGAGCGGCGCCGTCTGGTCCACAATGAGTAAAATCTGTTGGTTTTTTTTAACCGGATCACTCACTATTTTCCAAGGAGCCATAACTATTTTAGTTATCTAAAATTTAACTAATTCAACTATTTTAGATAAACTCCCAGAACTGCTGGAAAATCCTCCACCCTCGGTGAAACACATCATCCTCCATGTTGGAACCAATGACTTGTCCAGAGGTCACTCTAAAGCAGGGGTGTCAAACATGCGGCCCGGGGGCCAGAAGCGGCCCGCCAGAGGATGTAATCCGGCCCGCCATGTTTATTTTTTATTTTTTTTAAGTATAAATATGAAAACTGACAGAGGCTGATCTAAAAACACTAGATTGGCAAAAATGACATTCAAAACCGCCCTTGGTCAGAATTAATTAGTGCTTCTGTGGAGGTCACATAACGCAACACCTTTCACAATAAAGTTGTCTAATTTATGTGAAGTGATACTTTAGACACGTAAACTCAAAATAAAATTTCCAGATGATGACAAATTGTTTTAATCCTGTCCTGAATATAAAATATGATATCCAGACACAGGTGACTGAGGTTTTTTTTTTTTTTTTTGATGACTTTAATATGTACATTTCAGAATAGACTGGCAAATTCTTGCAGTTACAAAAGGATCAAAATGTGTCCATATCTGCAGTTTAATATGTTACATTTGACTTGACCAGAGGTCAGATTAGGTTGGATGTGGCCCCTCAACTGAAATGAGTTTGACACCCCTGCTCTAAAGGGACCAAGAAGGATTTAAATGAACTCCTGTCATCGCTACAACATCGCCACACACAACAACATCAACCTCTGGTGGAGCCAATTGTGTCCATAAGTTTTCTTTGTGAAAGTGCTATACTTAACATAACGACAAGAAATAGTATTTGAAGTGTCCTTGATTTGTCGTTTAATTGATGATTAGAATTGTGTGGACCTCTCCTCCTCCTAGTCAGGCCTCCTTCTATGTCCCTACAAAGTGACATGTGGCCCAGTACAGGTTGTTGATCATACATCATACATACATACTATATATGTACAACCAATGGCTTTTTTTACACACTTAATACCTGATTATCCTTCTAAATACCTCTGCAAGCTGAGTCACATGGGATCAATCAGGAGGAGGATGGAGTCTGGAACTGGTTTCTGACTCACCTGAACAGGTTGTCATGTTGCTTCACAACCTTCACTTGATCCTGAAAATGTTTCTGAGGCGGCAGCAATTTCCCCTCCGACCAGCTCGTCTGGTGCTCCGAGAGTCCGACGGCGTCTCTCCCCCTCCAGAGTGTGGCGGCGTGGCAGAACAGCTTCCCAACAGCAGCAGGGCACAACAGCATCACGGCGTCAAACTTCTGCAAACTCACAGAGTCCAGAGAAAAGTGGCAGCCGCTGATTATGGCCCAGATCCAGATCACACCTCCACACCAACTGTGTGTGTGTGTGTGTGTGTGTGTGTGTGTGTGTGTGTGTGTGTGTGTGTGTGTGTGTGTGTGTGTGTGTGTGTGTGTGTGTGTGTGTGTGTGTGTGTGTGTGTGTGTGTGTGTGTGTGTGTGTGTGTGTGTGTGTGTTGCATTCCCAAATATACTGTATATTTACGCACTCGCATTATGCTGAAAGCAAAAACGACTTATTTCTTCAGGTGAAAACAAGTTTTCTTGTTGGATCAGATCAGACCAGACCAGACCAGACCAGACCAGATCAGACCAGACCAGACCAGACCAGACCAGATCAGACCAGACCAGACCAGACCAGACCAGACCAGACCAGACCAGATCAGATCAGATCAGATCGGCAGTCTGTTCTACGATGCTGGATTTCCTCTTATCAAGATCATTTCAAGATTAACCCTGGGTTTTCCGTACAACGACACTCGCTCACTTCTCACCAGGATAAATCACCGGAGTAATTTACAATGGATATCTAACTTGCCCTGGAGCAGGTTATGTTCTCGATAAGCAGTCGGAGCTCCGCCTCCTGACCAATCACATCTCTTGAAAAATGACCCGCCCATTCTTAAATGATGGGGATTGGTGCTGGGTTCAGCTGGGCTGCAGTGGAGAGGAGAGGAACCAACAAATCCTGGTTACTGAGGCTTTGAAGGATGTTCTTGTTCTTGACTTGTTCTGTTTGACTCCACGAGGGTTGATCTGGAATAATGAGTTTAATAATAATGCCCACGCCGACAGAACTGCACAAACAGGAATTGATGGAACCAGAACTACTCCTGTCGTCACGGTGATAAATTAATTCTCCAATGCGAAACGCACTCACACGGAGGAAACTCAGCCTCCAGACAGCTGGATGTCAAATGTAAAGTAAAAGAAGAGCAGTGAGGAAGCTCTGCCTGGAACCTTTCTGCTGGAAAAGGGAACCGTAGTACAGACCCCGAATCAGATCAGACTTTATTAATCCCACATGGAGAAACCCGGTTATCACATCAGCTCCACGTTACACAAATAGTTCAAGACAAACAGGATAGTTGCACTCAAGAGAAAAGACTTTGCAGATATAAATAGATAATTAGAATGAGTAGCATCTTCTCAATGCTACAAACAAGTATTCTGTGAAGTTAAAATGAAAAGTTTTGGAAACTGAGGAGTTAGCTTGTTTGGAGCTAATCAGCGGCTATAAGCCCAGAAAATTATTGGATATTTAAACTGAGAAAAATGGTTAAAATAAGAGTTGGAAGAAATATATACAGTAATAAAGGAGTTATGTGTATTTTAGATACTGCGGATTTGATTGTTTTGTGCATGAGTTCACTTTACTTTATGATATAACTTTACTCCGACTGCCTTTCAGCACAAACCTAAACAACATGATTTTATTTTCAATTGCAAAACAGGGATAGTGATAAAGGTTATTTTGTTAAAGAAGTAAGGATACTTGCTCAATGAAAAAAATAAGAAAAGGATAAAAGTGTTCATACTAATCGTCATTAGTAAACAGGACAGGCTCTGAAATGTACTGACAGTAAGGACAGTTACTCTCCAGTACTTCTATTACAACTTCAAGTATCCTCTCTGTGTTGTTGTTGTTGTTGTCACATCCAATGGATTCTTTTCCAAATTAAAAAGTGATCGGAATCTAATCTGTAAAACTAACAATGACAACCAAGATATAAATGACTAGAGACTGCCATTCTTCTTACTGTCCATCTACTGAGCATGTGCAGAACAACTATTTACTATGGCCACAGTGTCCATGTACAGAAGCAGCGTTATTATAAAAGCTGTAATTTCCCAGTTTCCATGGAGAGTGTTTTTTTTTTTTTTAAAGTTCCACCTTGGGAGCGTTTTTCAAAAAGTTTCAGTGGCTCCAAGCGCCGTTGTCGTGTAAACAGACCCCAAAACTTTCGTAAAGTTTGCCGTTTTCACTGGAACATGTAAACAGGGCCTTATTTGGATCATTACGGTAAATTGGAATCAAGTGTGCACTGACAACATGCTTTCAATTTGAAAATCTCTCCACATTTGAATGTAAGTTCCTGTCTAATCATTCCCAGAATAATTGGATGTTGTTTTGTCCTCCAATTCCAAACATGCTATCCCCCCCCCCCCCCAACTGCTCTGCAGCCACTTAGAAGTCTCTAATACTTTAGTGAATATTTGCTGCTGCATTTTTGTGAAGTGACAATATTTTATGCTGCACTGTGTCTTCAACTCTTTTATTACATTTGCTTTAAATTCTGTTTTTTTTTACCTGAATATGTGTGTTTTTCAAAAATGCTGCCCGCTTTGTAATTTCCATTCCTTTTATTTTCAATTGTTGTGAACTTTTACTCCTTTTTTTTTTTTTTTTTTTGCAAATCACGTTTATTGATGTTCAGTATTTTTGAATTGTTGCTCAAATGTGATCTACAAAGTAAGTTGTGTTGCGTTGTCTGTACATCAGAAAACTGAAACGCACATTTCCACATCTTTCTGGTCATTCACACCACTAAAAATCAAACACATTGAAATCAACTTTTTCAGTCTCACCTTGGCTTTCTCGGCGAGGTTCCTACTGGCAGTTGTGATCAGCTTGCATAGACCTTCCAGGGACTCCTCCGTGGCATCTTCGCTCAGGAACTGAACTTTAAAGAGTTCGCCAATGAAAATTATGTTCCCAAGCGCACGTCTCCTGGCCTTGGCCTGTGGCAGCTCAGGCTCGGTGGACTGAAGAAAACAAGACAAACGAAAATGTATATTAATTAAATATTAATATTAGCCTTGGTAACTTATTCAGACATATCTTTGCAAGAGTTGTACTAAAAATCTGAAGTTTAATCAGTGCTTACCGATGCAGCAGGTGTTTAGCCTGAAACAGCTCCCTGCAGCGCCTCAGGATCAGGGTGTGGAATCTCACAACACTGCCGCTACCGTCGTTCATTTGGACGGTGATCTGTGAACCACAGACACAGGTGGAGGTTAGGAGAAGAAGCGGACCGCTAATAGCATTTAATATAGAAGAGCCCACCACACTGGTGTTTAGAGGGCTGCTCTCTGCAGCCTGGCACAAAGCATTTATACATTTATACAACTGTTTCAGTCATCCATCTTCTTTTTTGTTTAAAAGTTCTCTTCAGACAAAAGTTTGTCTGAGAGGATTATTCACATTGGTTGGTTAAAACATCACATTCACACAATCAGGGCTTTCCTTATGAATTAATTTGCTTCATCCTTGCAGTTTAACACATTTCTTAAAGCACAAATTTTCCCAACTGGTCCAAGGTGGTGATTCCAGACAGCTGGTCTAAAACTGTATTCTGTCTTTCATACAGGACAAATAACGTGAGCAGACCAACTGGGACATGTACATTTCATCTGAGTCAAAAATGAATAAATCCTACTTACAGCAGCAAGGCTGGCACACATCATAGCACAGGTGGTGGTGACCTGCGCTATGAGGGACTCGTACTTTTCAGGAGTTAACTTGTTAAGCAGACTCCTGAATTTCCGCAGAAGCTCCTGGGGGGGAAATCAGTTAGAAGAAATGGTTAATAACTGAGATCATCAATCAATTCGCTTGCCTACATGCACATCCAGTCGTTATGTGAGTTGTGGAGGTATCAGATTATTATACACTTAAATCATGCAATATGTTATATTACTGTCCAGGCAGAACATTTCCTAAAACCTCTTTTCTTCACAATCACACACTATTGCTGTCTCATTCTTTCCTCTTATTGTTTTGGGGTGGAATTATTAAAAGTCTGCCAATATTTAAATAAATATGCAATTACTTACATGTACTTGTTTTTTTTTTCTTTTTTTTAACCTCACACTGCTATAATAAAGCAACCGATGGATCCACGTGCTGCATAAGGTGCTTTTATTTTACACTGACCACCTGCTGTACAAAATGTCTCTACATGCAACTGAATATTGTGTTTTTGTCCCATATTTGTTTTTAGACTCGACTCTGCCTCGTATTCACAGCGTAGAAACCAGCAGCCTGCGACAAGTTAAATGAGATCAGTGTTGGAGGAGTAAAATGGCGATAAAATTTAATGGTGGACATGATTCAAGAGAGAAAATACACTAACACATCATATGCTCTCCACAGATCTCATCTTTTCTTTACCTTATATTAAGATTTTCCTTGTTTTTTAATTCACATTTTTATATTTGTTTTAATAATATATGTATTTTTTGATAAATGAGCCATTTTTTTTTAATTTGGCAACACTGACGAAATATGGTTGATTTTCATCAAACTTATTTGTTTAGTTGTGGTTGTCTCTTTACATAACGTGATGTTTGGTCTTCACTTTCGGATCTGTATGTTACTTTTTTCCATGTGTTTTAGCGAAAGACAACCAACATTGCTCATGAGGTAAGTGGCGATTACTTTTGGAAAAAGTAAAATAGTAACCTACACTCATGTAGTTAGCTGCTTCTATGTTAGTAGCTCATGCTTCGTCTTACTGTCGTCAACACATGAATCCATTTCTTTACATTACAGAGCATCTTTGTCCCATTAATTGGTGTGACATCAGTTCACTTTGGAACAGGCTAAATCGAAGGTGACAACACAAGTTGTGCGACAGTTACCTTCCTAAATAACTTTACAGATGCACCAATACCACTTTTTTAAAGGAGAACACAGAGCAGAGTACGGAGCATCTATCCACGCACCGAGATGTTTTCTGAGTAAAAGTAACTCCTGTAGAATCGAACCCGATACCTGATACAGCATCTATTGATAACGGTGCATCCCTAAACTTGTCATATTCAATTTTTCTACTTTCCTTTTACAGTAATCAGCCACTAATAACTAGACTAAACTCTTTCTAAGCCACAGGGGCTTATCGGGCTGGTGCTTATCTCTGGTTTCTGTCATGCTAAGCGGTGAGAGTCTATAACCCCCCCTGGATAAGACGCGTACTGGTCCCTCGCAAGTCAGTCTCCAGCATTTGCTGGTACTCATTTATACAGCTGAAGTAGACTGGAGCAAAGTCGGGCGAAGTGCCTTGCCCAGAGAGACAACACAGTAGGAAGGCCAAGCTGGCCAGGGATTGAACCGGGTCACGATGTCAGACACGTTAACTACTCAGCCACTGTGCCCCACAATCAGTACGTTGTTTTTTTTTTTATAAATTGCATATTGGTCATAATGTATTTTATCCAACAGAGGTTTTGAATACTATGCAATACTGGTGTATACAATATGGTGGAATGGCAAACTGTTCTGCGCACTGTCAGCTGGGATTTAACCTTGTGACCCTCACTGTCATAAAGTCGTATGTTGTTCTCATCAAAAATTCACTTTTACTTGACTTACCTGTCATCGTAAGCCCGAAATGTGTATAAAAAGAGAAGTGTGATGATTTTTTTTTAAGCTACAGTCTAATTTACTGAATGTGACTTGTTTCACTCTCCTCCGAGTGATCCTATGTGTTGTTGGTCATCTTTAGCACCTGTCACCGGAGGAAAAAAAATCCCCCCGCTCTCCTGATGTCAGCATGTGTCTGAGTAGATGTTGGCAGTGAGAGGCGATTTGTCAGATAAATCAGGCCTTTAAGACAGTCTTGTTTTGTAAACCGGCATATCCTGCCGCTAATGCTGAGTTTACACTGTTTGCAGGGAGGGTAAATCAGCGCAGACTGTCTGAGTGCCGCTGAAAACACAAGGAAATGTCAAGGAAAGGTTAAACTGAGACTTTAAAAAACTATGCCAACAAACTTGAGAAAAAAAAATGTGAACCCTGATAGAGAACAGGCTGAAACGTCCAATCACAGCATAAGAGCAATCTGCCAATGATGTGTTTCCATCAGCTATCAAAAGTCAGCTTGTCCCAAGAACCAGAGCAATCAGACACATGAGCTCCAAACGGCTGAATCATCTCTGAAGAAGCAGAAAATGCTGAGTCACTGTTAGAAATGGGCCGCTGGTGTCCAGTTAGATTGCCATGGAGATGAATGGACCAACAAAGAGAACATCAGACCAGAGTGAAGCGCTTAAACAACCTTTATTTGATGAAAAACAATGGGATTTAGACAGAAACTTGGATTAGTGAGAGCATCAGACACTTCTCCCCACACAGCTGATGAAATGTAATGTGTCTATGATGGTGAATATTTGAGATACACGTTGAGAAAATCACCCTCATTCATTACAAAGTCCCCCCTCAGAAAAAGTGGCAGGTGGTGCCACTACCCAGAAACTCAGCAGCTCGAAGCACCACCTCCTCCACCCAACGCCTCCACCCAGAACCACAGCAGCTCGCAGCACCAGCTTTACTTTGGTAAAACTGATGAAGTGAGAGGTTGAGGAGGAGCACCATGGCTGCCGTGGATCAACATCTCCCCCTAGTGGTCGAAGGAGTTTACTGCTCCAAAGGCTGAAGCTGACCCGTCCTGAGCTGCTGGCTGAACTGGAGTCTGCGTCTTCTCCCTGCTCCACCCTCCTCCACCATCAGAGAAGACACGACTCCAACGTCAGAGGAGTCACTGCTCCACCCTCCTCCACTTTCGGAGGAGTCACTGCTCCACCCTCCTCCTCTGTCAGAGAAGACACAACTCCAACCTCAGAGGAGTCACTGCTCCACCCTCCTCCACTCTCAGAGGAGTCACTGTTCCAACCTCCTCCACTCTCGGTGGAGTCACTGTTCCACCCTCCACAGCTCCAGGTTCTCCAGGAACTCCAGGAGCTCCAGGTTCTCCAAGTTCTCCAGATTCTCCAAGTGTTCCAGGAGCTCCTGATGAGAGCAGGGATCCAATGGAAAGAGCAAAATAAAGGGACTCTCTACTTTTGTCACCACTGTTTGGTTTGTTCTCCACGTTGGAGTATGAGGCCCTCACAGTGTGGTCTACTGTGAGGGTCAGTAGAAGGTTGCTCTCTCAGTGTGGTCAGTAGAAGGTTGCTCTCAGTGTGGTCAGATTGCTCTCTCAGTGTGGTCAGTAGAAGGTTGCTCTCTCAGTGTGGTCAGTAGAAGGTTGCTCTCTCAGTGTGGTCAGTAGAAGGTTGCTCTCAGTGTGGTCAGTAGAAGATTGCTCTCTCAGTGTGGTCAGTAGAAGATTGCTCTCTCAGTGTGGTCAGTAGAAGGTTGCTCTCAGTGTGGTCAGTAGAAGATTGCTCTCTCAGTGTGGTCAGTAGAAGGTTGCTCTCAGTGTGGTCAGTAGAAGGTTGCTCTCTCTGTGTGGTCAGTAGAAGGTTGCTCTCAGTGTGGTCAATAGAAGGTTGCTCTCTCAGTGTGGTCAGTAGAAGGTTGCTCTCTCAGTGTGGTCAGTAGAAGGTTGCTCTCTCAGTGTGGTCAGTAGAAGGTTGCTCTCTCAGTGTGGCCATATGCCTTATAAGCCTCCTTCCACCCTCATGTCCATTCAGATGAAGATGAAGATGGTCCTCCTCCTGCAGGAAGGACGGATGAGGAGGTTGGATTCTCGTTGTTTCCTCATTGAGCTGGACGAGCCTCATCGACTGCAGGAAACAAAATTAACCTGCAGAGGGCAGCAGCGTCTTCATGTTGGTACAGACGCTCTGACGCTGCTGTGAGCTGTCCAAAGCTTCCATCCATCCAGCCATCCATCCATCCATCCAATCAATACAACTTGAGTGAGTTGGTCAGAAAGACCTGAGAGTTTCTATCTTCTCTTCCCTCACTGCAGGGCTTCACCACTCTGAGGACTTAAAGGTCCAACCTTCTCACAAGGGTTTGTGTTTTGTGTTCTAAGTGAGTGAATGAATGAATGAATTGTATAATTCAGTTACAATCTCCAGTAACTTTTTAGAACTTGACTTGTGTTCATCCAGATTACAAAGAATGATCCTACATCCTTTTACTGGAACATTTTCCCTCGGAAAAAGAACAAACTGAAGAAGCCGAGGCTCGTTCCTCTACGATCAATACCATCAATCAAGTCACCCCCCCCCCCCCCCCCCCCCCCCCAACATCTGGAAGACTGAAGAAACAGCAATCAAAATGTACCCAGTGATTCTTGTTCATCGTGTCCCACAATAATTTGACCGTTCATGGTTTCCTGAACTCAACAAATCTCCACGATTTCAAAACATTACTAAGTTCAGTCCATAATGTGACTCTCAGAAATCACACACGTCTGTAGGAACGTCAGTCGTGGAGTCTCTTTCACAGATTGCAGTATCCTTAGATGTGTACTACTGCCTAGAGGGCGCTCCAGCTCAGCAAACC
This sequence comes from Blennius ocellaris, assembly GCF_963422515.1. Lineage (NCBI taxonomy): Eukaryota > Metazoa > Chordata > Actinopteri > Blenniiformes > Blenniidae > Blennius > Blennius ocellaris. Next base: position 19,113,091 of record NC_137667.1, on the reverse strand, counting down.
TGGCAGGAAGTCTGTAGAGACAGGAAGCTCCTGTCATGTGACTCTTTCTCAGACAAACAAGTCATTAGTTCCTTTCTTCTTCCAAAAACTTTTTGTTTTGGAAAGAACAAACATTAAAATGACAAATTGTCTTTGAGGAAAACAAAAGACAAGGAACATTTCTGAAGAACAAGCTGGGAGACGTTAACCAAGTCCTCCTCAATAATACATTCATCATCACTACGACATCATAATCCAAGTGCAGAAGAAAGAAAGTATTAAGCCAGTCAATGACAAACAAACAAAACGTGTTCGAACAATAAGAGTCTGGGGAGCTGCTGGAACATTATTCTGTCTTCCAGTCCGCCAATAGTATCATCATTGAATCAATTCTGACTTTATTTATTATCTTAAAGTGAGTCTGCTCTCATTCAGCATATTGTTCAAGACAAATCTGTCATAATCATAATAAATTATTTGATTTAGAGCATCACTAGTAAACTCAATATTACATCTTTGGTCTATTAAATTCCAGCAAGTACACAAGTTTTCCAGAATTGTAGGATTTGTTTATGGAAGTTTGCTTGTTTATTTGATATCTTATTTACCTGAAAATCTAATTCAGAACAAATTTCAGCCACTGAACTTTGTCAACTTAATCAAGGAAGGTAGAACCGCATGGGGTCAGGATGGAATGACGAGTTTCTCAGCATTTAATTTGATGGTACTCAGTCATTTGAATGGTCGTTCTGGTGTGTGCCCGTTTCTATTTTATTTCTTTTTTTTTTTTTTTTAATTCTATGTGGAGCACTTTGCGTTGCATGTATGTTTGTATGAAAAGTGCTCTATAAATAAAGTTTGGTTTGATTTGATTTGATATGTCAATATATTCATCCATATATATATAGATCACAAGGTGTATTGAATACATCAATACATATATAATCCATAAAAAGTGTATATAGTAATATATATTCTAAAGTGTATTGAACAAGTGAACATATTTAAGTATATGAATATAATACTTAATTCTATATATTTCCAACAGATTTTTTCAATGCATGCTTGTTTATTTTAGTTTTTTCCGTTAATTTGGATTCAGAATCAGGTAGTACTGCCAAGACAAGACCGACATTAGCTGTATTAGATCTTTTCAATTAACTAATAAATCAGAATTCTTCAAAATATTGAAATTAAATATACTTTTGAATTTATTTTCTTTG
>NC_137667.1:18954389-19109389 GCF_963422515.1 Blennius ocellaris | reverse complement strand
GCTGCAGCTGGAGTTCACTGTTTACTGTGAGGAGAGGCGCTGCAGCTGGAGTTGACTGTGAAGAGAAGCACTGCAGCTGGAGTTAACTGTTTACTGAGAGGAGAGGCGCTGCAGCTGGAGTTAACCATTTACTGTGAGGAGAGGCGCTGCAGCTGCAGTTAACTGTTTACTGTGAGTAGAGGCGCTGCAGCTGGAGTTAACTGTTTACTGTGAGGAGAGGCGCTGCAGCTGGAGTTAACTGTTTACTGTGAGGAGAGGCGCTGCAGCTGGAGTTAACTGTTTACTGTGAGGAGAGGCGCTGCAGCTGGAGTTAACTGTTTACTGTGAGGAGAGGCGCTGCAGCTGGAGTCAACTGTTTACTGAGAGGAGAGGTGCTGCAACTGGAGTTAACTGTTTACTGAGAGGAGAGGCGATGCAGCTGGAGTTTACTGTTTTCTGAGAGGAGAGGCGATGCAGCTGGAGTTAACTGTTTACTGAGAGGAGAGGCGCTGCAGCTGGAGTTAACTGTTTACTGTGAGGAGAGGCGCTGCAGCTGGAGTTAACTGTTTACTGTGAGGAGAGGCGCTGCAGCTGGAATTAACTGTTTACTGTGAGGAGAGGCGCTGCAGCTGGAATTAACTGTTTACTGTGAGGAGAGGCGCTGCAGCTGGAGTTAACTGTTTACTGTGAGGAGAGGCGCTGCAGCTGGAGTTAACTGTTTACTGAGAGGAGAGGCGCTGCAGCTGGAGTTAACTGTTTACTGAGAGGAGAGGCGCTGCAGCTGGAGTTAACTGTTTACTGAGAGGAGAGGCGCTGGTTCATGATGTGTTGGCGGTGTATTAACGGTATACTCACAGTGTATTCACTGTTTTCCTGATGTTCTTTCATGGTGTGTTCACAGTGTATCCATGTTCTGTTCTTAGTGTGTTCACAGTGTATTCACGGTGTATTCACGGTGTATTCTCGGTGTATTCACGGTGTGTTCACGGTGTATTCACGGTGTGTTCTCAGTGTGTTCATGGTGTGTTCACAGTATATTCACGGTGTGTTCACAGTGTATTCTCTGTGTGTTCTCAGTGTATTCACGGTGTGTTCTCAGTGTATTCACGGTGTGTTCACGGTGTATTAACGGTGTGTTCTCAGTGTGTTCACAGTGTATTCTCTGTGTGTTCTCAGTGTATTCACTGTGTGTTTACGGTGTATTAACGGTGTGTTCTCGGTGTGTTCACGATGTGTTCTCAGTGTATTCATGGTGTTTTCACGGTGTGTTGTCAGTGTATTCACAGTGTGTTAATTCATGGTGTTTTCATTCACAGTGTGTTCTCAGTACTCAGTGTCTAGAATCTTCCTTTAACCTGCATAGTTTGTTCTGCAGGTTGGGAGGTTGTTCTGGTTCTGATGGTTCACCAAGGGAGGTTGTTCTGGTTCTGATGGTTCACCTCGGGAGGTTGTCCTGGTTCTGATGGTTCACCTCAGGAGGTTGTCCTGGTTCTGATGGTTCACCTCGGGAGGTTGTCCTGGTTCTAATGGTTCACCAAGCGAGGTGGTTCTGATTCTGATGGTTCACCTCGACAGGTTGTCCTGGTTGTGATGGTTCACCAAGGGAGGTGGTTCTGGTTCTGATGTGGTTCCACCAAGCTGACCCCACGCCTCAGGACCAGGAAGTCCTGCTGGGTGCTGCTGCCCCTCCAGGTTAAGGTCCACCAGGTGATGGTCCTCCAGGTGATGGTCCTGCAGCCAAAACTCTCTCATGGTTCAGGTACAGGAGTTTCTGAGCTGCTTGACAGAACCTGGAGCCCCTCACCAGGTAATGGTCCAGGACCGTGTAAGGTCCAGGACCACGTAAGGTCCAGGACCACATCAAGTCCCCCACTACTCCGTCTGCCAGGCTGGTAACAGCCCCCGTCTCCCTCAGGCTCCATGTCTGGAAACAGTTGTAGACGTTAAGAACCTGAGCAGGGTGTGTGTGTGTGTGTGTGTGTGTGTGTGTGTGTGTGTGTGTGTGTGTGTGTGTGTGTGTGTGTGTGTGTGTGTGTGTGTGTGGTCGAGTAATTGTGTGGCAGCAATGTCAGCGCCCCCTCTGTGTCTCCCCCTAGTGGCGGTGCAGACCAACCTGCTGCCCCCGAAGCAGGTGCAGTCTGGGATGCTGCAGTCCAGCCTGGTCCAGGCCAGCGTGGCCACCATGCAGAACCCCATGGGCTGCTCGCTGCCCCGCCTCTCGGCCGCCTCGCGGCCCGCCAGCATGGTGGCCAGCATCGAGGCCGTGGCCGACGGCACCCAGCCCCTCGCCATGATGAAGCTGAAGACGGTGCTGGCGGTGTTCGTGGTGGTGGTGGCCTACCTGGTGGTGGGGGGTCTGGTGTTCCGGGCGCTGGAGCAGCCCTTTGAGGACGACCAGAAGATCGCCATCACCGCCGAGAAGGCCGCCTTCCTGCACAAGCACCCCTGCGTCTCGCCGGGCGAGCTGGAGGCCATCATCAAGGTGAGAGTGAAACCCAGCTCTCCATCAATCCCCCGCCATCCCAGCTACACACACACACACACACACACACACACACACGCACACACACACACACACACACACACTCTGCTCGTACACACAAAGTATTGATGTTTCCATGGAGACACTTCATTTCTTCAGCAGAATCATTTCCTCATGAATTAACAAAGTTTTGTTTCATTTGTGAAGAAATATCACTGTTGATTTAACAAAAAACAAAAAACGTTTTTTTCTTGCCCTCAGAAGAGTTTTTGTTCCTGCAAGAGGAAGAGTCTCCTCCTGGACCTGAAAAACTTGAATAGTGTACAAAATATAACTTTTATTGTGAAAGTCCAGAGAAACGTTCAGAAGCAGCAGCATTTGAAAGGTTGATTGGAATCATTTAGTTTGTTTGTTTAACGATTTGGTTTCCAGAATATTAACACAAGGAATCACTGGTTGTAGCATCCATCCATCATCCATCTTCCGTACCATTTAATCCTGTTCAGGCTTGCGGCGCAGGGACACCTGGACAGGTGAGGACAGGAGTGGACAGGTGAAGTCAGGTGAGGACAGGTGACGACAAAGGAGGACAGGGGAGGAGAGGTTGACCTGGAGAGATCAGCAGTCCTTCATTAAACATCCTAATAATTGATGAAGATGAAGGAGGAGCTGAACTGAGCCTCAGAGTGATGAAGACAGTGAACCGAGACTCCATGTGGTCTGAGTTCAGACCAGTCCATCACAAGTCCTCCTGCTCCTCCTGCTCCTCCTGCCCATACCGTTGCTCCTGCTGCTGCTCCTCCTACTGCTGCTCCTCCTGTGGCTCTTACTGGTGCCCTTCTGCCTGGCTTTATGGCAGAAACAGCACTCCACACTGGGAGGAGGGGAGGAGTCAGGGTTCAGAGGAGAGTCAGGGTTCAGAGAGGAGGAGTCAGAGGGGAGGAGTTAGAGCTCAGAGGAGAGGTGTCAGGGTTCAGAGGCAAGGAGTCAGGGTTAGGAGGAGGGGAGTCATGGTTCAGAGAGGAGGAGTCAGAGGGGAGGAGTCACGGTTCAGAGGGGAGGAGCCAGGGTTAGGAGGAGGGGAGTCAGAGTTCAGAGGGGAGGAGTCAGGGTTCAGAGGGGAAGAGTCAGGGTTCAGTGGGGAGGAGTCAGGGTTTGGAGGAGGGGAGTCAGAGTTCAGAGGGGAGGAGTCAGAGTTCAGGGAGGAGGAGTCCAGGTTCAGAGGGGAGGAGTCAGAGTTCAGGGCTGCCCAGGGTTCCTTTCCAGGACGGTGATACTGAGCAGCAGATTCACCAGACAGACGTCTCGCTGGCTGTCTGAAGCCTTGAGACGTCGTTAGAATTGTCAATGAGCCAAACTGCTCTCAGCCTATGTGGGGAAAAATGAGAGGAACATCTGGACGGACTGGCAGCAGGCCAGCCTGGATGAAGGTCTGAGAGCTGACATTGGACGTGTCGTTGCTCTCGCTGCTGTTGCCCAGCCTGGACACCGCTGCCCTCAGCGGAGGAGCAGCCCTGGACCGTGATGGACGTTTGAAGCAGAGCTGTGCTCCGGCGTGGACGGCCTCTGCTGTGGACGGCTGCTGCCAGAGGACAGGAGATCAGCTCCCGTCCTCCATGAGCTGCAGGCTCCGCTCCTTTAACTGAAGCCTCCTGCTCTCACTTGTTTCCAGACGGCCTCCACACCGTCACGTGTCGCTCACTTGCAGCCAGTCGCTCACGACGAAGCTTCAAGGGTGGAGAGCTTCTGTCTCTGCATCCATTATTCATTCCAGCGAAGGTGGAAGGCCGGAGAGTGGTACTGCTAATCCACCGCTCGGTAACCACATCTGGGCTTCAGACCGGCTCCCGCTGCTGCGGACCAGAGTGATATTCTCTGTCAGAACATGACAGAGTGACGCTCAGCTCAGCTCAGTTCCACAGTGCAGAATGATCCTCTCAGTACCGTCACTTCAGTGTCGTCCCTGAATTCAGAGAAAAGCTTCAGCGACACCCACTCCTCCAGCTTCACTTCCTGCTCTTCCAGCTCCACAGACACACTGTATACAGTAAAACCTCTGATGTGGGGAAATCCACAGGCAAGTGGATACTTTTGGATTACTTCACCAGCAAACATAAAAACTAAAGACAAGAAGGAATAGAAAGTGTGGTCTGCTCAATGTATTGACACGTCTTATACACAAGTTACACTCAACAAGTTTTGAACTAAATCAAAACTCAGAAACAATCAGGTGTCCAACACTGATTTATTTTAAAGAATCAAAACTCCAATAAAGATAAAGCTTTTAATTTCTAGTCAAGAAAATGTGCCCATCTTTTCCAAAACACTCTATGCCGGACTAAAATTAATGTTAGATGTGAGGCTGTATCTGGTAACATGAACCACCGATTGATAATAACTAAACAACCTGCTACTCAGTCAATGAACAGACTTAGAATTTTTTTTTAAGTTATGTCACGTGTCACCCGAATTAATCCCTAAAACATGAGATCCTCTAAATGTATAGAGAACGTCTTCCTACCATCAGCACCAGTACTGGTATTGGCAGGTTACTGGCAGGTTATGAGCTAATAGAACTAGTTGACAGAGTCCAGATGTGTTTCAGTAAAGTGAGCAGGTTTTATCCTACCAGATGTTTCTTCAGGTGAGACGTCGACTTCCTGGACGTTCACGTCACTTTCACTGCTGGGAGGCGTCATTAGCATTGTACAGAGAGGGGAAGAGACTCCTCCCACTTTAAAACATAGTGATGAGAGCAACTGGCTGCAGTATCCATGGCAACGCGTCAGGAAGTGTCACAATGCCAGTGGACGGATCATGTGACACTGCAGTTCTAGTTTATTCATCTGATTTTCTATTGTAATCCTGCTCAGTAATCCCAGTTTTTATCCAAATAGTAATGAGATTACACATTTTTTATGTATTGTAACAGATTACAGTTACTTTGTTTTGTATCCTAATTACGTAACGATGTTAAACATAATCCGTTACTACCCAACCCTGCAAACCAAACACCAAATATGTTCTGGTTATTTAAAAGCACATAACTGAACCAATACAAGATGTATACAATATAAATACATATATAATCGAGATCAAATGTATATAAGATAATTATTAAATAAGATTTAATGTACTTCAGGGACCACATACAGTGCAGTTTCATCCTGAGTGACCAGACTGGTAAAATATTGTTATAATAACCTTTAAATTTACACTTTAAAGATTTTATTTGTTGTGGTCACAGTGTATGAAATGAAATTGTAATTTTTTTTGCAAGATCAAGCAGTACTGAAAATGATTACAATTTTAACACAAAGTCAATTTTAATGAAACATTCTAAAATAAGAAGAAAATAAAATAAAATAAAATAAGAAAATAACAATAAATAAAGCTTGCATATTAAGAAATTCATCTTCTATATGCCATATATATAACAACATATTATTTTGTGTCACTCTCTGAAATTCCTAAATATTCTATTATTTCAAATAACGTAAAAACAAATGTATAATGTGTGCTATCGTTGTTATGCATGCAGAAAAGAATACACAGGCACACACACACTAGCACACACACACACACACACACGTGCGCGCATGTGTGTAAGTATTCATGTATAAAAGAAAACATACATGAGTATCAATATTAGTTTCACATCACAAAGAACCTCATACAACAGTAACACTTTTTGACGGATTTGACAGTTTTGAAGTTCTCTGACCTTCGACCATTACTGGACTATTTACTGCTAATTACTAATTAATGACAACACTAATGACTAGTAATTACCAATTACTAACAGGATAATACCTACTAAGTACAAATTACTAATAACTGCTTCATTAGGCTTTAATGTGCTTCATTATCCTTAATTGTGATCCAGTGTCCTTCAGTGTGTTTTCATGTTCTTCATTATGCTTCAATGTGCTTCAATGAGCTTCAATGTGCTTCAATGTTATCCATTGGGCTTCATTATGCTTCAATGTGCTTCAATGTGCTTCATTAGGCTTTATCATGCTTCATTAGGCTTCAATGTGCTTCACTGTTCTTCAATGTGCTTCATTAGGCTTTATCATGCTTCATTGTGCTTCAATATGCTTCAATGAGCTTCATTATGCTTCATTATGCTTCAAAGAGTGTCAATGTGCTTCATTAGGCTTTATCATGCTTCATTAGGCTTTTCCATGCTTCATTAGGCTTCAATGTGCTTCAATGTTCTTCAATGTGCTTCATTGCGTTTCAGTGTGCTTCATTAGGCTTTATCATGCTTCAATATGCTTCACTGTTCTTCATTATGCTTCAATGAGCTTCAATGTGTTTCAATGTTCTTCATTATGCTTCAATATGCTTCCTTACGTTTCAATGTGGATTGTCATCCACACTCGTATGATATTGATCGTCTCCTGTCATCAACTGAACTCGGTATAAACCCAACGATCAGTATATTGACGCTAAAACAATCAAATAAAGTCAATCATCCGTCCGTTGTTTCTTCGTGACACGTTGAGAGTGGCGAGCCAGAGCCAGCCCTTATTCATCCTGCAGTAAAACATCCAAACCAGCGGGGTCACCGCTGAGTCTCATCAGAGGAAGAGGAGGGGACAGTCTTGTCCTTGAGCCTTCGTCCTTCAGATGGCGTCTGGCTCATGATGCTGAGCCTCCATCTGCCAGGATGGACGCTCGCCGTGCAGCTCGGCGCCGAGCAATGTACCGGTATTCTTCAATATATTACATTATAATATATTGAAGTCTTTACTATTCTGCTTTACTGGTTAATTGAAACGATTTCATAAAGCTGATTGTCAGGAAACAAAGGAGCCGATATCATAAGACTGATCTTCTCTTCTGCTCCTTTTCATTCAGACTGATTAGACGTTTTTAAATATTAACTTTGAATTAAATAAAACAAATGACAATATTGAAATACATGTAATAATATGCCTAATACACTTCAGAATCTACATTAATATATTTACTTTTCAGCAGGTAAACCTCCAGGAGCCAGTGAGGAGGACTGGAATGGAAAGAACAAATGTTACATTGGATTGATCATCGTCACATTCATGTTCCTGGCATGTTCACGCAAACCGTACAATGTTTGTTTCGTCACAATATTTCTACAGATTTCAGTTCTACATGTACGTCTTCACTTGTCTTAATATGTCATGAATGGACAAATGTTCCCCTGAAATGACTTATTATAAGAGGGGCTCATTATAGAATATGGTTGATATAGTAATTTAATTTGTCTCATTTTTAATCCAGCGGTTAAATGAAAATGATGTGTGTTAGTGTAAATGCAACGCCTCCTGCTGGTGATGATTGAGGATGGGAGGATCCCTGCAGGCTGCTCAGCCTCTCAGTCCATGTGACCTGAGGAGGCTGAATGTGTTGAAACGTCACAGTGAAGACAAACTGTCCACACTCTCCTCAGAAGAAAGCAGGAGCCTCCAGCATACAAGCGACTCTGGTTCTTTCTGAAACGTGTTTGTTTTGGGTCCCGGGAAGCCCAAACAACCCCTGTGACCTCTGGTGACCTCTGGTACAGGGACCTTTGACTGAGAAAACCCATGAATCACCAGCACGTAGAGGAGAAACCTGTAGAACCAGACTAAGAGGAGGAGAAACCTGTAGAACAAGACTGAGAGGAGGAGAAACCTGTAGAACCAGACTGAGAGGAGGAACCTGTAGAACCAGACTAAGAGGAGGAGAAACCTGTAGAACAAGACTGAGAGGAGGAGAAACCTGTAGAACCAGACTGAGAGGAGAAACCTGTAGAACCAGACTAAGAGGAGGAGAAACCTGTAGAACAAGACTGAGAGGAGGAGAAACCTGTAGAACCAGACTGAGAGGAGAAACCTGTAGAACCAGACTGAGAGGAGAAACCTGTAGAACCAGACTCCGATGAGGAGGAACCTGTAAAACCAGACTGAGAGGAGAAACCTGTAGAACCAGACTGAGAGGAGAAACCTGTAGAACCAGACTCCGATGAGGAGGAACCTGTAGAATCAGACTGAGCGAAGGAGAAACCTGTAGAACCAGACTCAGATGAGGAGAAACCTGCAGAACCAGACTCAGTGGAGGAACCTGTAGAACCAGACTCAGAGGAGCAGGAACCTGTAGAACCAGACTCAGAGGAGAAGACTTTCTGCAGAGGCTGTACAGGTGACTTGATCACTACAATTTTACTCAATGAGAAACCAAAGTGAGATAACCCTTTGTGTGTGTGTGTGTGTGTGTGTGTGTGTGTGTGTGTGTGTGTGTGTGTGTGTGTGTGTGTGTGTGTGTGTGTGTGTGTGTGTGTGTGTGTGTGTGTGTGTGTGTGTGTGTGTGTGTGTGTGTGTGTGTGTGTGTGTGTGTGTGTGTCCTGGGCAGCACTCCGTGGAAGCGGTGAACGCCGGCGTTAATCCGGTGGGAGACACGTCCTACAACTCCAGCCACTGGGACCTGGGCAGCGCCTTCTTCTTCGCTGGAACCGTCATCACCACCATCGGTACCACGTCAACATCCAGGCTCACCTGGGCCTGCTAGAGCTCTGGGTCCTGGTTCTCCAGGTTCTGGAGACAGAACACATTCACCAAACAGCTATTGGCTCATTTCACTTTATTGAATCACTCATTTCTCATTTCACTCTATTTAACGAAGCTTCTTGAAAGATGATTTGGTTTCAGCAGAAACAAGAAGACTCCAGATATACGACCAGATGTTGTGGGATTTTTAAAGGATCTTGAGGGGGGAGATTGAGGACCTGGAGGGAGAGCTGAAAGATCTGGAGGGGTAGATGGAGGAACTAGAGGAGCTGGAGGAGGGAGATGGAGGAGGTGGAAGAGCTGGAGGGGGGAGCTGGACGAGCTAGAGCAGAGGTGGAGGACCCGGAGGGGGGTGGAGGAGCTGGACGGGGTGTGGGGGTGGGAGGGCGGACAGCCACGGCAGATCAACCAGCAGGTAAAGCTGCTCTGCCTCGCGTCTCAGGTTACGGGAACATCGCTCCGAGCACCAAGGGAGGGAAGATCTTCTGCATCCTCTACGCCATCTTCGGCATCCCACTGTTTGGATTCCTGCTGGCCGGCGTGGGCGACCAGCTCGGGACCATCTTCGTCAAGAGCATCGCCAAGGTGGAGAAGATGTTCCGGGTGAGTGGTGCTGCAGGGCTCCAGCAGGAGGAGCAGGAGAAGCATAGACCTATAGAACTCAGAGTTATATTGAGTCTATGAGCAGGTGTCTACCTCTATCTTTCTTTGTCCTCTTTTGTGGTTTTGGTGTATTTGGTGAGTCACAGCACCCCGTAAGGCCACACATGTAATCACTGCTTATACCTAGAACTGGCCAATAGATGTCACCAAAGACCAGGAAGCAGAGATTCATCCTTTCAAAGCAAAGCACAGTTAGATTAAAAATTACAACTGGAATTCATGGCGGTCAGCCAGAAATGTTGGCCGTCCTTTGAGAACCTGTGTTTTAACTCTACTCTCTGCGGTGGGACCGTGGAAAATAATTGGGTCTGGGTGTGCTGGGCTGTACCGTACGGTACCATAGTGCTCCGGCGGTACCGCAGTGGGACCGAGGCTTTACCATCAGCACTGGGCTGCTCTCCAAACAGTGTTTTCAGAGTCTTCCACAGCAGTTCGGGTCTCACTGTCGAGCAGAACTACCTCATCCGAGAGCAAACACTGAAATGGACGTACAGTACCTCCATAGAAAGAGTCTAAAGTGACCTAATCTACTCATTAATGCACCACATCCACTGTCATGAAGCATTGGTTGGAGGAAATGCTCAACCAAAGGTGAACACTAACACATTTGTGGTTTTTAAAGTTCTGTCTAGTAAAGTGAGATCTTGGATTTGACTCTTCCATCAAGAGGTCATAACGTTTACCATCTTTGCACTTTACTAAATTAATTATTTTAACTTAACAGAGCTGAGTGGTACATGAATGGAAGTGTGGTTGATGTTTTTTATGTTTTCTTCTGATGAGCTGCTGGACGGTCGAATTTTCCTTCGGGGATTAATAAAGTGCTATCTATCTATCTATCCATCTATCTATCTATCTATCTATCTATCTATCTATCTATCTATCTATCTATCTATCTATCTATCTATCTATCTATAACTGCTTTAACTACACACACGCACGCACGCACTCACACACACACACACACACACACACACACATTGGGATTCATTACTGTCAATAACTATACATTACATACATATTGACTGTGTGCGTGTGTGTGTGCGTGCGTGTGTGTGTGTGTGTGTGTGTGTGTGTGTGTGTGTGTGTGTGTGTGTGTGTGTGTGTGTGTGTGTGTGTGTGTGTGTGTGTGTCTGTGTGTCTGTGTGTGTGTGTGGCAGAACAAACACAACCAGATCAGTCAGACGAAGATCCGCGTGGCCTCCACCCTCCTCTTCATCCTGGCTGGATGCATCTTGTTCGTCACCATCCCAGCTGTGATCTTCAAATACATCGAGGGCTGGACGGCGCTGGACTCTACCTATTTTGTTGTCATCACTCTGACAACAGTCGGAATTGGCGACTATGTGGCAGGTGAGCACGTACCATTATGGTTGTACATCCTGGAATAAACTGCTACTGTGAAGGCTACTGTGAAAAAAAAGTGTTTAATACAAGTTTTGACAGTGACGCGAGAGAGTTCCATAGAGACACAGAGAGATAATGAAATAAAACAATAATTTGTCTGAGGTAGCAGTAACATCCAGGTAATGAGGTATGGGAAAGAGGTAGCAGCAACATCTAGGTAAGGAAGTATGGTAAGGAGACCAGACAAAACCATTGTTTTTGACTGAGACATTAATCCATTAGTTTCAAGCTCCATTGGTGTTTGTTAAATCTGATTTGTAACCACGTTCTTGTCCCATCTTGTGTTGTCGACTGAGCAGGGGGAGACCGAAGGATCGAGTACCGGAAGTGGTACAGGCCGCTTGTCTGGTTCTGGATCTTAGGGGGTCTGGCCTACTTCGCTGCCGTGCTGAACATGATCGGCGACTGGCTGAGGGTTCTGTCCAAAAAGACAAAAGAAGAGGTAGGCTTTTGTTTTCAGTCTCGTCTCCTCCCATTGAGGAACTTCCTGTACGTCTCTGATTCTGCTCACAAGCTGACTAATAATCACGGCATAATCACGGCATCGATCAGATCCTGTCACCTTGTCACAGGAAGTTTCTCCTGGAAGTTACGTGAAGATTCAGTGTCATCCACAAAACAGCGTCGTTAAAATGTTCACCCGTTCTGATGAACCCATGGTGTGTCTGTTCTACTGTCAGTGGTCATAATGTTTTGGCTGATGGCTGTACCGTTCCTTCCAGTTAAAGATGGCCTGATCCTCAGCTGCCGGCTCAGCCTGGCCAGGTTCTGGGTTCAGGACTAACTGCTCCTTGTCTCTGTGTGAAGGTGGGGGAGATCAAGGCCCACGCTGCCGAGTGGAAAGCAAACGTCCGGGCCGAGTTTCGGGAGACTCGTCGGCGCATGAGTGTGGAGGTGCACGACAAGCTGCAGCGGGCCGCCACCATCCGGAGCATGGAGCGCCGGCAGCTGGGCCTGGACCAGCGCGCAGTGTCCCTGGACATGCTGTCCCCAGAGCGCCGCGCCATCTTCAACAGCCTGGATGGCAACCACTACAAGACCTCCTCCCAGGAGAGCATCGACACCAAGCTCAACAACCTGCGGCTGCGAGGCGCCGAGCACTGCGACCGGCGCCCCGACCACAAGACCACGTCCGAGGACAATATCTTCAACCGCCTGGGCTCCGTCACCAGGATGGCCAAACGCAACAGGAACCGGGACCTGAAGAAGAACATCCCGGACGAGGCCCGCCGGCCGCACAGCGAGGCCTACGGCTCCTGCGCGCCCGCCTTCGACTGCAGCACACCCGCCTTCGACTGCAGCCCGCCAGCAGCAGAGGAAGGACGGCGGAAAGAGGAAGTGGAGGACGATGAAGACAAGGAATGCAACACCAGCCTGTCTGAGTTCCCGCTGTTCGTGGAAGCCTGCAAGCCTCAGAACGGCTTCGTTCAGGAGCAGACCAAAGACAACCTGAACGAAGTGCACCTCGAGATGAGCTCGTAGAAAACCTGGTAGCTCCTCCACACGGAGGCTTCGACACACCGCCAGTGCCTTACCCGTCCCTCACTGCTGTGAGCTCCAGCGGGGACGTCTGGTGTCCCGATGCGCTCCATACCGGAATGTTCACATGTTCACTGTGCCCGTTAAATCTGACACCATGTCTTATTGAAATGCAAGACCCGCAAGGTTTCCTGCTCCTGTGCTCTGCCAAATGATGGTCATGACAGGCGACGCCTTCAACTGAGAGTTGTTGAAGTTCTTCTGCAGTTCAGGCCTTCGTTTCTATCAGTTTTGATGATACGCTACAGAAATAGCCCACCTGAGACAACATTCCCGTGATAATCTCATAATAATCACATATTCCATATCCAGAGTCGTTTCTTTTTCACTTTGGAAACTTAAATCATAATTGAAATATTTATGACCTTTGAGTCTATTTTTGTCAATGTCATGGACAAACTTATTGTCCTTCACCTTAAACTGAAGGTTTGACAGAAACAGCACAAACAGTTTCTGGCCAGCTGAGGTTTTATTTTCACTTTTCAAGATATTTGTTCATTTTCACTCCGGGGCAGCTTTTTTCCTGTTGAGAAGCACCGTGGCTGAAGCTTTAGTTTGTGTTCAGGCTTCAAGTCAGTCGCCCACAGCATGTCGAGTGAAGCAGCAGAAGCAGTATACAACATGTACTGTACATGTAGACGGGACTCCCCAGGAGTAAAGACTAAAATATGCCTATTTGCCAGTGAGTTGTCTGTTACCTTTCCCCAAGTGGACGAATAAACCACGACATATAAAATATGATATTTTGAATGAACATTCATGAAGATTGTCAAAAAAAAGCCTTTAATCACACTCTGTGACTCAGGCTATGCTAAAAGCGAGTTCCACCACCCGAAGCCAGTATCATCGTGACTGATAGAAACGATGACCTGTTTTGGTTGTCAGTGTCTACATTTGTTCTTCAACATGTAATGGTCAGAACATAGACTGCAGGAGGAGCGAAGCTCCTGAGGAAGCAGACCGGCAGGATCCTGGTTCGTCTCTAAGCTGTGCAAAGTGCAACTGTCACAAATCGGAAGGATGTGACATGTTCCCACTTCCTGTTGGACGGATGGAAAACTCGTCAAGCGAAGTCGGGTGGGCAGACATAGACCTGGGTGCTGCGACTCCAGTGAGGCTCCAGTCAGAACAGACATCCTGCGAAGGATTGAATCAGTGGAAATGCTGAAGAGAAAAGCAGCTGCTGTTGGGGGAGGGGGTGTCCAAACTCGACCCTGGAGGTTTTAGTTCTCTCCCTGCTTCTGCAGACCTGAATCTAATGATGATGTCATCACCAATGTTGTAAAAAAGCCCAATAACGAGCTCCTGGTTGCAGTCAGGTGTGTTGCTACTGGGAGGAGCTAAACCCTGCGGGACGCCGGCCCTCCAGGACCGAGGGCTGGACACCCCTTTGTTTGAGTCCAGTCTGATTGTGTAGTCACACTTTCACAATGTTTGTCGTCACGCTGTTTTACACGTTGCCTATTAAGTCAAAGAAATGTGCATTTAATGTCCTTTGAGAACACGCCACACGCTGTCTGTGCTCCACCCCCACTACCACCACACACACACACACACACACACACACACACACCTTCATCACGACCTCTTGAACAGGATCTCAGGGCTTGTTGTCTCCTCGCTTGTCTGCGTTCACACTCCGAGCGCCGGCCGTCTGCCCCCTGAGACGAAGGACAACAGGAAGGAAGTGAAGCCATAACGACGCAGCAGAACACCGACACAGTGGGGGGTGGCGGTCAGGCGCACCGCTTTCACTTAGAGGGTGCATGCGTCTTGTTTCAGTTCAGACTACTCATCAGTTCCCAGAGTGACATCAGGACCACCGATCGTCCGTCTGCGGCCAGAGACATTGAGCTGGAGCTGAATGGCGGCGAGCGACCACCACCACGCTGCCGGCCAGCACCTCCAGAAGCCTTAAAACCTCCTCAAAGTCCGCGCCGACCGCACATCGAGGGAAACCGCCACAATGTGACAAAAACACATCCCCATCACTGAGTCGTCACTTCTAGAAATTCTATGCATTTTGAGTTGCTCTTTGGATTGTTGTGCAGTCGTCCTCTAGTGTCCATCGCTGGTACTGCATTTGAAGAGAACTGGCTGGAGCTTCAGCGTGGTGGAGCTTCAGCCTGGTGGTGCTTTAACGTCTCTCTCCCGCTAGAACAGTTCAAACTGGCCGTGAAGCCTGGAGAACACTCACCCCTGAGAAATGTTACCTGTTGATTGTTTCCTTCCTGGACTCATGTTATTGTAGCGTCTCTGTGTCTCCAGGCCCTGTGTCTCCAGGCTCCGTGTCTGCAGGCTCTGTGTCTGCAGACTCCCGCGTCGTACCGCTCTCATCACATGAAGCTCTTGGATAGTGTGAATGCAGTAAAAGCAACTACATGTTTTAAAAACGCTTCCAAAAACTACCAACATGTCAAAGCTTAAAAAAAGAAAAGAAGAACAAGGCATGCTGTACTGCACATCCTATATATGATGTACCTGGTGTTGATTGTATTCGACCACATGCTTCAGCGGATGATGCCGACTCGGCGTTTCCTCCAGCTGCCTGGCCAGACGCAGCAGCTCGCCGTCTGGGCGCCGCTCAGTGTTTCTCCTGCTGCCATCACCTTCAATGTACTGAGTGCACTGCTTCTCCTCTGGTTTTCAAAATAAAGTTCACTGAACATGCTGTTCTCAGTGTGTAGATGTAAAGTAGATGAGACTACTTTAGCAACTATGATCACGGTTTCCGCGTATACTGAGATACTGAAAATCTCACTGTTCATTCTAACAGGACATTCTGAGCTAAAGTATTGATCAGTGTTGAAGCTAAAGCTAAAGTGTTGATCAGTGTAGAGGCTAAAGCTAAAGTACTGATCAGTGCAGAGGCTATAGCTAAAGTACTGATCAGTGTAGAGGCTAAAGCTAAAGTATTGATCAGTGCAGAGGCTATAGCTAAAGTACTGATCAGTGCAGAGGCTAAAGCTAAAGTATTGATCAGTGCAGAGGCTAAAGTTAAAGTACTGATCAGTGTAGAGGCTAAAGCTAAAGTATTGATCAGTGAAGAGGCTAAAGCTAAAGTATTGATCAGTGAAGAGGCTAAAGCTAAAGTACTGATCAGTATTGAGGCTAAAGCTAAAATATTAATCAGTGAAGAGGCTAAAGCTAAAGTATTGATCAGTATTGAGGCTAAAGCTAAAGTATTGATCAGTATTGAGGCTAAAGCTAAAGTATTGATCAGTGCAGAGGCTAAATCCAATCCAATCCAATTTATTTATAAAGCACTATTAAAAACAACTCAGTTGACCAAAGTGCTGTACAACAACATAACAAAAACAATTATAAATACAACAATACAGTGGCCGCACAAAATACACTTGGAACAATAAAAGTCAACTTCAACACTGGTTAAAAGCCAAAGAGAACATGCGAGTTTTAAGATGTGATTTAAAAACATGAATTGAGTCAGCCTGTCTAATGAACAGAGGAAGCTCATTCCACAGTTTTGGACCAACCACAGAAAACGCTCGGTCTCCTCTTAGTCTACGATGCGTCTGAGGGACCGAGAGCAACGATTGATCAGCTGACCTGAGTGAATGTGCTGGGGAGTACGACACGAGCAGGTCGGACAGGTATCGAGGGGCAAGGCCATTGAGACTTTTAAAAACAAATAACAGAATTTTAAAATCAGTTCTATATCGTACTGGGAGCCAGTGCAGAGAAGAGAGAACAGGTGAAACATGATCATGTTTTCGTGAGCCAGTCAAAAGGCGTGCTGCAGCGTTCTGAACCAGCTGCAGGCGTGTCAGCAAGGACTGACTGATGCCAGTGTAAAGAGCGTTGCAATAGTCCAGCCGTGTTGTGATAAACGCATGGATCAGGATTTCGAAATGATATTTCGAAAGTGAGGACTTTATTAAAGCTAAAGTATTGATCAGTGTGGAGGCTAAAGCTAACGTATTGATCAGTGTTGAGGCTAAAGCTAAAGAATTGATCAGTATTGAGGCTAAAGCTAAAGTATTGATCAGTATTGAGGCTAAAGCTAAAGTATTGATCAGTGCAGAGGCTAAAGCTAAAGTATTGATCAGTGTTGAGGCTAAAGCTAACGTATTGATCAGTGTTGAGGCTAAAGCTAAAGAATTGATCAGTATTGAGGCTAAAGCTAAAGTACTGATCAGTACAGAGGCTAAAGCTAAAGTATTGATCAGTGCAGAGGCTAAAGTTAAAGTACTGATCAGTGTAGAGGCTAAAGCTAAAGTATTGATCAGTATTGAGGCTAAAGCTAAAATACTGATCAGTATTGAGGCTATAAAGCTAAAGTATTAACTAGTGAAGAGGCTAAAGCTAAAGTATTGATCAGTGAAGAGGCTAAAGCTAAAGTACTGATCAGTGTTGAGGCTAGAGCTAAAGTATTAATCTGTGAAGAGGCTAAAGCTAAAGTATTGATCAGTATTGAGGCTAAAGTTAAAGTACTGATCAGTGCAGAGGCTAAAGCTAAAGTATTGATCAATATTGAGGCTAAAGCTAAAATACTGATCAGTATTGAGGCTAAAGCTAAAGTATTAATTAGTGAAGAGGCTAAAGCTAAAGTATTGATCAGTGAAGAGGCTAAAGCTAAAGTATTGATCAGTATTGAGGCTAAAGCTAAAGTATTGATCAGTGCAGAGGCTAAAGCTAAAGTATTGATCAGTGTTGAGGCTAAAGCTAACGTATTGATCAGTGTTGAGGCTAAAGCTAAAGAATTGATCAGTATTGAGGCTAAAGCTAAAGTACTGATCAGTACAGAGGCTAAAGCTAAAGTATTGATCAGTGCAGAGGCTAAAGTTAAAGTACTGATCAGTGTAGAGGCTAAAGCTAAAGTATTGATCAGTATTGAGGCTAAAGCTAAAATACTGATCAGTATTGAGGCTATAAAGCTAAAGTATTAATTAGTGAAGAGGCTAAAGCTAAAGTATTGATCAGTGAAGAGGCTAAAGCTAAAGTACTGATCAGTGTTGAGGCTAAAGCTAAAGTATTAATCTGTGAAGAGGCTAAAGCTAAAGTATTGATCAGTATTGAGGCTATAGCTAAAGTATTGATCAGTGTTGAAGCTAGAGCTAAAGTATTGATCAATATTGAGGCTAAAGTATTGATCAGTATTGAGGCGAAAGCTAAAGTATTAATCAGTGAAGAGGCTAAAGCTAAAGTATTGATCAGTATTGAGGCGAAAGCTAAAGTATTAATCTGTGAAGAGGCTAAAGCTAAAGTATTGATCAGTATTGAGGCGAAAGCTAAAGTATTAATCTGTGAAGAGGCTAAAGCTAAAGTATTGATCAGTATTGAGGCTAAAGCTAAAGTATTGATCAGTGTTGAAGCTAGAGCTAAAGTATTGATCAATATTGAGGCTAAAGTATTGATCAGTATTGAGGCGAAAGCTAAAGTATTAATCAGTGAAGAGGCTAAAGCTAAAGTATTGATCAATATTGAGGCTAAAGCTAAAGTATTAATCAGTATTGAGGCTAAAGCTAAAGTGTTAATTTGTGCAGAGGAACCCCAGCAGTTGAGAAATTCCATCAGTCCACTAAGACAAAATCAAACACAAACATAAACAAATCAGAAGAAACCTCTTTTAATTTCAGGTTGTGACATCGGTATGAGCATCTCTCTGCACAGTTCACACTCTCTGATGGGGATGATGAATGGTTCTGGATCATGGCCTCCTTCAGGCCATCTGTTATTTATTCACTGTCACAGAGACTCAGGGAACGAGGACAGTTCTGTGAATCTTTAAAGGCTTCATGTCCAAATTAAAACCAGAATTAAACCAGATTGAAATTAGAATAAAACCAGAATAAAACCAAAAATAACCAGACTAAAACCAAATTAAAACAATAATAAAACCAGATTAAAACCACAATAAAATCAGAATTAAACCCGATTAAAACCACAATAACACCACATTAAAACAAGAATAAAACCAGGATAAAACCAGACATCCTTGGACAGTTGCTGGTTTCCAGGAAGTGTTGGATCTTTGCTCATCGGTCTGGAGGAGTGTTTCCAGAATGAGAGGAATGAATGAGTCCAGTCATGTTTCTGGCCCGACCCGCCAGCACTTCCTATTTCCTTCTGCAGCCTCACAACAGTTAAGTTCCACACTAAAATATCAATTAAACACTTCCTGTCAATTAGCCACTGTCTCAGAGCTGAATGCCACACAACCAGCTGACTGTTTACTTGTACAGTATGGAGGAAACGCCACACAATGTCTTTGACTGATGAAGACGAAACTGGAGGTCTTCCTCTGCTGTGATCTGCTGCTGGTTGTACTGGGAAGACGTCCACTTTGTGAATGTTGATGTAGTTGAAGCTCACACTGTGGTAGTCTGGTCTTCTGGAAGCTCAATCTTCCAGTGACGGCTCTGGGGAATTCAGGATCTCTCGTTTATTTTGTACTGTAACAACGACAATATGCAGGCACCACACCGCGCACGTAACAGTCGCACACGTAAAGTAAAAACTCTGCTATTTAAAACAATATTATGTGACACAATACGCACGATATTAAGCCAAAGTGATAAAGAGGAAAGCCTGCCACTTAAACTCACCACTGAATGGAAACTTTAACAGAAGAATGTCACTGATGGAGCCTCAACAGCAGAAGGAAGCAAAACACACTGCAAGTTTTCATTTCCTCCTCACACAAAGACACTAATTCCTGCTGCCAGTCACCAAAACCACCACTGAAAGGTGTGTGTGTATATATATATATATATATATATATATATATATATATATATATATATATATATATATATATATATATATATATATATATATATATATATATATATATACATACATACAAAGTCCACTGAACCTTTTTACCGTCCCTGTTCAAATAAATATTTAATTCATACATTTAATAAACAGATAAAACTGAACTTTATCAGTCTGCTGTGTCTCAGATACCAAAGCAAAAGTCTGTTGCAGATCTGGTAAAGATGCTCCTTGTCAACCAACCAGCAGTAACATCTACATTCAGTGAAGTTTGCACCGCCCTCCTTTTACTTTTGACTCTTGCCGTCACCATAGCAACCTCTGAGCTCATTCTCCAAGTTAAAACTCATTAATAACCACTTGAGGAGCTCAGTGGGACAAGAGACACTGAGTGGACTTGTCATGTTGTCCATAGAGAATGAGAGAGCAAAGAAAATGGACATGGAGCATCGTGGACGAGTTCGCGGAGCACAAGGCTCGTCCTCTGCCCTTCAAATAGGGGTGAGTCGGTCTGGAGTACTTCATATTAAAATTGTGTTTGTTGGTGAACATGTGGGCCGCTGGGCCAGTTTTACTAAACTATATAACTATTGATACAGGCCAGCAGCCTGCGGTGCTCCTATTAGTTAAAATAGTTAAAGTGGGTGTCAAAATGATGTGATCGCTGTCCGTGGTGCTGAACTGCTTTGACTTTGTCTTGTTTTATTATTGAGGCCATGTAGCCTCATGTTTTTGTTTTTCTCTTGGTTTGTTATACTTCATGTCCATTTGATGGACTTTAAAATGACATAGTTGCTCTTCGCGGTGCTGAAGCTTTAAGCTGTTGAGAGCATGTGTATGTTGTAGAATGACTTCATGATGAGCTTTATGATTTGGGTTTAAAGAACCCGGTCATGAGCCCCGCTCCCAGGCCCGGCTCTGATTTGTTCCGCTAATGATGTAGTTCATGCACACGGCCGTGTTGACCACTTTACTCAGCGGCTCTCCGAAGGTCCAGCAGTAGCCTCCAGCCACGGTCATAGCTCAGAGTGGGCCAGCAGTAATCTGAGGATCCACAGTCTGAACATCTGAGAAGTGAGAGCAGGAGGAAGCCAAGCTGCATCCTGGCTTGTCAACATTGAAAGTGTCAGTGTGGAGGAAAGACGTCAGGACTCTGAGGAAGCAGCTGAAGCAGTTGAAGCCTTCTGGTGACTCAAAACAAAACAAAAAACATCCCATGTTGAGAAGTTGAATAATGTTTGTGGTTTTTCAGAGGAAATGAAGTTAAAAGCTCTGCTTAGAATGGAAATGATGACTTTGTGTTCTATCCTGGCGATTGTCCTGGATTACCTCATGGCTGAGTACTGGTCAACAATCTACTGCCAGGAAACCAAAGATCAGAGCTGCTTGGAAAAGAGAAAAGAAAGAGAAACTGAAATCAATGGTGAATAATGGAAATACAGTCAAGGAAACATTTGAAACCTGGAGAATAAAATAGAAATAAAAATAAAAATAAATTACAAAAGAAAATCCTGTGACAGACAGATGTGATGTTTTGAACCACTTGTGGTAATCTGATTACAGTTAATGATGAAACAGGAATATAAACAACCTCAAGGTCCCTGAAGGTTTCCTTGGTTTGATCCAAACCAAGACGACTGTGCAAGAAGGGGTGGGGGTGTCACTGACTGCCCTACCGGGGGCGCCGCACTGCAGGGTGCCTTACTGTACCGTACTGCCCCGCCTTACCATACCGGCCCTCCCCGCACTGCAATGGGACGGAAGCTCTGCTCCAGGTGTGGAACTGAACCCTTCATAGCAGCTGATTCTCTTCGACACAAACAGAGGAGAGTGACTCCCAGCGTCATGTGAGCCTTCCACTTTACATTCATATTTAATTCAGCCTCATGTCTCGTTATTTTTTTACAGTGCTCGGGGACAAAGCTGCAGTCGCCATAGAAACATGACAGGATGAAACATTCAGGCCAGGATGTATCATTTCAGCTTCGCTCTCCATCAATAATTTATTGCGACATGCAGAAAACAGCACTTGACTGTGTCTGGTTGCTATCCTGCTTCCTGCGGGTCGTCACCGCTCCACCTTTAACCTGCACCACCAACGCTTTTCAGCAGCGACGGGCCTAACAGTGTGGGAAGGTCAAAGGTCATAATGAGACGTTTCCTGTTTCTAAATACTTGTGGTTCTGGAGTCATTATCGCTCAGAAAACCTTCCCAGACCGAGGAAGCTCATGCCTCCAGTGTTCACCTGTTTTAGGAAGCCTAACAATAAGACTGTAGGAATTTCTTACCTCATAACCAGTAGTGGAGTCAGGATTGTGATTGTGGGTAGGCCTCAAGAAAGGTGGATGGGCCAGTGAAAATACAACGGGTTCCCCTTCATCTCTGTTTCAGGGCTTTTCTGCAGCACTGAGGACAGCGACTCAGTAGAGTTGTCATGACAGCGGACCTGTGTGGCTTCACACGCTCTCCTCAAGGCTCGTCTGCAGACCTTGTGCAGGTCACAGGTGGAACATGATTGTATTCATGCTCCACTCTGGACTCACTTCCGTGCGCATTCATATGAAAATATCTCAGTTTCTGCTGCCTGGCGTTCTCCACCTTTCCTAAAGTAGTTTAGGTTTCATTTCAGGAGTTCTGAGCCGTGTGTCTATCTTTATTTGCTTTTAATTTGTGGTTGTTCAGACGGGAGATGGAGGATCTCAAGCGCCAGAACACAGTGGGGCCGCAGAGCGGAGGCTACGTAAAGGGGAGGGTGATGATTTTGACGTACACAGCATCGTGGACGAGTTCGCGGAGCACAAGGCTCGTCGTATGTCCTTCAAACAGTGGTGAGTAGATCTATAGTACTTCATATTGAAAGTGTGTTGGTGAACATGTGGGCCGCTGGGCCAGTTTTACTAAACTTTATAGCTATAGATACAGGCCAGCAGCCTGCTGTGCTCTCATTAGTTGAACTAGTTAAAGTGGATGTCAAAAGGATGTGGTCTCTGTCCGTGGTGCTGAACTGCTTTGACTTTGTCTTGTTTTATTATCAGAGGCCATGTAGCCTCATGTTTTTGTTCTTCTCTTGGTTTGTTATACTTCATGTCCGTTTGATGGACTTCAAAATGGCATCGTTGCTCTTCATGGTGCTGAAGCTTTAAGCCAGACCCGGTCATGTGCTCTGATTTGTTCTGCTGGTGAGCAGGAGACCAACAACCAGGAAGTTAAATCATTTCATACTAATTATTCAGGAGGAAGATTTATCCACAGACAAGAAAAGGTTGTAGTCTTAAAGAATGAGTAACATACTTTGCATGTCGTTCTTTCTGGTGACACGAGGTGGCGCTCAGCCCCCCTGCCCCTTGTGACCAGTCCTCCCTGAGAGCATTCATTCATTCATTTATTCACTCTATCTCTCCATCCATCTCTCTATTTCTTTGTCTCCCTCCTCTTTCTCCCCCCTCTCTCTCTTTTTTTCCCCTCCTCCTCCCTTTCTCTCTCTCCCGCCCTCTCTCCCCTTCTCTCTCGCCGCCCCCTCGCTCTCTCTGTCTCCCCCTGCCGCCAGTCCAGTGTACTGCAGTCATTCCCAGTGTTCTGACCGAGAGGGAGAGAGAGAAGTAGAGAGACATAGAGAGAGAGAGTGAGGCTGCTCCACCTCCGCTCTGCAGTAATTTGCAGTCAGAAGAGAGAAGCTCAGTGGCTGCAGAAAGGTGGAGATAATGTTTTCTTCTTTCTCTTCCTCTGGGCGGTAGAAAGGAGGATTTCCTTTTATGGATTTATTTCGTCGCCTTCCTTCCGGCGTTGTGTCAGAGCGGATCAATACCGGATCTATACTGGATCTATACTGGATCTATACTGGATCTGCACGGGATCTGCACGGGATCGGTCGAGTCGTCCATGAGAAGTTGTTCCGGCCCTCCTCTCCCTCCGTCCCTCCCGGAGAGTTGTGATCAGTGTGGATGTGATCGATGTGCGGAGCTTCGGGAGCGTCTCTCTCCGCCCCGCCGCCCCGCAGCTTAACCCGCAAACCCCCGCAGTTTAGCGGGAGAGAGCCGCGGGACGGACGACACCTCACCTCGGGATTAACGGACCATGTCGTGACGATGCAGCGGATCTGCTGGGAAACGGAGGTAAGAAGAGAGCGTGAGGTTCACCATGAGAGTTCACCATGATGATCACCATGAGCATTAACCATGAGAGTTCACCATGATGATCACCATGAGAGTTCACCATGAGCATTAACATGAGAGTTCTCCATGAGAGTTCACCATGAGAGTTCTCCATGAGAGTTCACCATGAGAGTTCTCCATGAGAGTTCACCATGAGAGTTCTCCATGAGAGTTCACCATGAACATTAACCATGAGAGTTCACCATGAGCATTAACCATGAGAGTTCACCATGATGATCACCATGAGCATTAACCATGAGAGTTCACCATGAGCATTAACCATGAGAGTTCTCCATGAGAGTTCACCATGAGCATTAACCATGAGAGTTCACCATGAGCACTAACCATGTGAGTTCTCCATGAGAGTTCACCATGAGCATTAACCATGAGAGTTCACCATGAGCATTAACCATGAGAGTTCTCCATGAGAGTTCACCATGAGCATTAACCATGAGAGTTCACCATGAGCATTAACCATGAGAGTTCTCCATGAGAGTTCACCATGAGCATTAACCATGAGAGTTCACCATGAGAGTTCACCATGAGCATTAACCATGAGAGTTCACCATGAGCATTAACCATGAGAGTTCACCATGAGCATTAACACGAGAGTTCTCCATGAGAGTTCACCATGAGCATTAACCATGAGAGTTCTCCATGAGAGTTCACCATGAGCATTAACCATGAGAGTTCACCATGAGCATTAACCATGAGAGTTCACCATGATGTTCACCACGAGGATTAACCATGAGAGTCCACAATCAGAGTTCACCATGATGTTCACCATGAGAGTTAATTGTGAGACTTCACTATGAAGTTCACCATGAGAGTCCACAATGAGAGTTCATCATGATGTTCACCATGAGAGTTAATTGTCAGGTTCACCTTGAGAGTTCACCATGGTGTTCACCATGAGAGTTCACCATGAGAGTTAACTGTCAGGTTTACCATGAGAGTTCACCATGATGTTCACCATGAGAGTTAATTGTGAGAGTTCACTATGAGGTTCACCATGAGAGTTCACCGTGAGGTTCACTATGAGAGTTCACCATGATGTTCACCATGAGAGTTAACTGTCAGGTTCACCATGATGTTCACCATGAGAGTTAATTGTGAGAGTTCACTATGAGGTTCACCATGAGAATTAATATGACATGAGCATTCACCATGAAGTTCACCATGATATTCTCCATGAGATTTCACTATGAGAGTTAACAATTAGACTTCACCTTGAAGTTCGCCATGAGAGTTCACTATGAGGTTCTATATGAGTGTTCACCATGAGAGTTCACTATGAGGTTCACCATGAGGTTACTATGAGGTAACCCGGTTCTTTTCACGACCTTGTTAAAAGACAGCGGTGATGTTGTGTCGCCTGCCGACGCTTCAACAAACCCAGTTAACAAATCAACCAGTGAGTGCAAAGAGGCGCATGTAAACAACAATGGAGCGTGTATGACCGATGAAATAATAAAATGTTGTGGGCAAGTGGAGAGTGACGATCGTCACTCCTCCTCACAGGTCCGTTCCACAGTGCTGGGTACCTCAGCGGATGGGTAGCGGAAAATCGTACCCGGCGGTTGCGGGTTCTTTCCGTACCATCCACGACGAGTCGGACCACGCAGAAACCCATCCCACTCCGCGACGCTATGCGACAGAAGATACAGTAAGATATGGTAAGGTATGGTACAGTACGGTACGGTATGGGTCGGTACAGTACCTGCTGCTGAAGCTCCTCTTGTGACTGAGAGAAGCCTCGTCGGAACACCAGGGGTGTTGGTGTATGTAAACAACAATAGAGGGTCATGGCCAATGAAATATTTTGATATTGTGAGCAAGTCAAGAGTGACAATCGTCACTGAGCAATCAGCAGACGGCTGCGTTGTAGCTCCGCCTTCTGAGACCCTTCTTCAGGGATAGCTAGCTCAGTGGAGGGGTGGGGAAAATATAACCTGTGGTTACGGTTTTCTCCGTAACATCCACAACTTTAGTCAGTGGAAACGCAGGAAAACATGTCCAGCCTCATTCTGTCCTGGAACAAACCTATAAAAGCCTGGTGGGACGGGTCCAGGTCTAGAACCTCAGTGAGTGTAGGTCCAGGTCCAGAACCTCAGTGACTGGAGGTCCAGAACCATCAGGAGCCTCCATCAGGTTCTAATCCTGGCTACTGACAGACTCCTTTGCCTTGTTAGGGATTAGAGCTGCACTCTAACTGACTTAACGTTAACCTCTTCATACACGTGACCTCGTGATGGTTGCAGAATTGGAGCAGTGGATGTTTGCAGCAGTGGATGATTCCAGTGGATAGGTGCATGGTTGCAGTGGTGGATAGTTGCAGGGTTGCAGCAGTGGATAATTGCAGCAGTGGATGGTTGCAATAGTGGATGATTGCAGCAGTGGATGGTTGCAGTGGATAGTTGCAGTCGTGGATGTTTGCAGTGGATGTTTTCAGTGAATGGTTGCAGCAGTGGACAGTTGCAGTGGTAGATGGTTGCAGTGGATGGTTTTAGCAGTGGGTAGTTGCAGTGATGGATGTTTGCAGTGGATAGGTGCAGCAGTGGATAGGTGCAGCAGTGGATAGTCGCAGCAGTGGATAGTCGCAGCAGTGGAGGGTCGCAGCAGTGGATAGGTGCAGCAGTGGATGGGTGCATGGTTGCAGCAGTGGATGGTTGCAACAGTGGATGGTTGCAGGGTTGCAGCAGTGGATGGTTGCAGTGATGGATGTTTGCAGTGGATAGGTGCAGCAGTAGATAGGTGCAGCAGTAGATAAGTGCAGCAGTGGATAGTCGCAGCAGTGGATAGGTGCAGCAGTGGATGGGTGCATGGTTGCAGCAGTGGATGGTTGCAGCAGTGGATGGTTGCAGGGTTGCAGCAGTAGATGGTTGCAGTGATGGATGTTTTCAGGGGATGGTTGCAGCAGTGGATAGTTGCAGTGATGGATGGTTGCAGGGGATGGTTGCAGTGGAATCTCCAGCTGATAACCACCACAGGTTCCAGGTTGGTCTCTGGGCCTTCAGATAAGAACCTGTGTCAGCAGGCGGAGCCTCCAGCAGATCTGGTGCTATAAATAATGTCACATATGTCACCGAGCGCTGGTGTACAGTAATCCACCGCTGAGCTCCAGCACCGGGCTGCAGGAACAGAGACCAGGGCTGAAAGAACAGAGACCAAGGCTGCAGGAACAGAGCCCAGGGCTACAGGAACAGAGACCAGGGCTGCAGGAACAGATACCAGGGCTGAAAGAACAGAGACCAGGACTACACGAACAGAGACCATGGCTACAGGAACAGAGACCAGGGCTACAGGAACAGAGACCAGGGCTGAAAGAACAGAGACCAGGGCTATAGGAACAGAGACCAGGGCTGAAAGAACAGAGACCAGGGCTACAGGAACAGAGACCAGGGCTGAAAGAACAGAGCCCAGGGCTACAGGAACAGACACCAGGGCTATAGGAACAGAGACCAGGGCTGCAGGAACAGATACCAGGGCTGAAAGAACAGAGACCAGGACTACAGGAACAGAGACCATGGCTACAGGAACAGAGCCCACGGCTACAGGAACAGAGACCAGGGCTACAGGAACAGAGACCAGGGCTACAGGAACAGAGACCATGGCTACAGGAACAGAGACCAGGGCTACAGGTACAGAGCCCAGGGCTACAGGAACAGAGACCAGGGCTACAGGAACAGAGACCAGGGCTATAGGAACAGAGCCCAGGGCTACAGGAACAGAGACCAGGGCTACAGGAACAGAGACCAGGGCTACAGGAACAGAGACCAGGGCTACAGGAACAGAGACCAGGACTGAAAGAACAGAGACCAAGGCTGCAGGAACAGAGCCCAGGGCAACAGGAACAGAGACCAGGGCTACAGGAACAGAGACCAGGGCTATAGGAACAGAGACCAGGGCTACAGGAACAGAGACCAGGGCTACAGGAACAGAGCCCAGGGCTACAGGAACAGAGACCAGGGCTACAGGAACAGAGACCAGGGCTACAGGAACAGAGACCAGGACTGAAAGAACAGAGACCATGGCTACAGGAACAGAGACCAGTGCTCAAAGAACAGAGATCAGGGCTGCAGGAACAGAGATCAGGGCTGCAGGAACAGAGATAGGTTGATGTTCAGTTGATGTTTGGGTGATGTTGTGGGGATTTCTTACGTCATGAGGGTCACGTGGTACCATTTATGTAGTGTTTTTGCAGTTTGACTATTGATAAAGAATAATAATTATCAAATATAGATATGAATGATTTCATTCTAAATGTAATCTGATCTGTATCAGATACCTCGGAGCTCCACCTGTTTAACAGGAAATAATAGCCAATTCAGTTATATCAGCCTTATAAGATATGCTAAACAGTTAACTAGGAATGTGAATTAATAGCTAAATTAATTACAATTACCAGAATTAACAGTAAAGCTTGAAGGATTTTGAAGTCCTTGACACAGAAGAGGTCGACATTTCATTCACCTTTGTGCTCATTAATAAAACAACAAGTATGATTCCCAATAAGCCTGAACCCTTTCTTCACCAGCAAACAGAAAATAAAACGATCCCGCATCACTGACCAAGCCAGAAAAATAATTGGCTCAACACAAACTCCACTGTCCCGCCTGTATCAACGCTCTGTGATCAGGGGAGCCATCCTGATCACAGAGGAACTCTCTCATTCACCCTCCTCCCACCCCCTCCATTACTCATTCACCCTCCTCCCATCATCTATCTATCTATCTATCTATCTATCTATCTATCTATCTATCTATCTATCTATCTATCTATCTATCTATCTATCTATCTATCTATCTATCTATCTATCTATCTATCTATCTATCTATCTATCTATCTATCCAGAGTGTACCATGGTACTGGATGTGTGCAGTAGAAGGTTCTGGAGAGTACCAGGGCTGCTGCAGTGGAAACACTTTTTACGTAACAGTTTAGGCGTCGTCACATGAAACATGGTGGTGAAATCGGAGCCCTACTTCCACACACGTTACACCGTTTGCATATTCAATCTGACTGCCGTCGTCAAGAGTGTCACTGATCAGAAAATGAAGGCGTTTTCTGCTGGCGTGCGTCTTCCAGCAGCGCCGACCGGATTCTCTGGTCCCGTGAGGCTCCTCGTCAACTGTGAGGTGTGGCGGGATCGGCTGTGTTTCACAACAATGTGATGTCACTTCCTGTCAGTGCCCATGAGTGGCGCATGGTGAACCGGACTCAGGCCTGCACAAAGGCGCGGTTCCACGGCACTTTCTGTCGTGGGGCGGGACGGGTTTTTGCGTGGTCCGACTTCAAAGTTGTTCCGCTACCCCTCCGTGGCGGTACCTAGCACGGTGGAATGGGTCTGTGAGGAAGGGCGAAGGTGCCGCCATAAACCTTAAAACCGTAAACCCTCCGTTGTTGTTTAGATGCACCGCTTTGCGCTCAATGGTTAATTTGTTTAACTGGGTTCATTGAAACGTTGGCGTGTGACACAACATCGAGGTCTTTTAACAAGGTCGTTAAAATACCGTGGTGTTGTGTCGCTCCTCTCAGGAACAGGAGGAGGAGATTCAGCTGCTATTCACAATGATTCGTTCACAACCTCGCCTACATTTTTACCGTACTTCCTGTTGTGGGACCAGAGACAGAGTTGGGTGCCGTAACCGCCCGCTCTGCCTTGCTCCGCCATGTACTGTGCGGTGGAACAGATGTTTTATCGTTTCTAATGGAGGCCGTTATTCCATGCTGTCGCTTCTGCTGCAGCTCCTCCTTCAGTGATGCATAGAGTTCGTTTCATCTCCACATAACACCCATGACAGTATATACACAGTATATATATCTATAAGACATAACACAACAATATAATACCAGGACAGGAGCGGCTGCAGCCTTCTGCTCCGCCAGTAAGTAGAGCAGGCTGGACTTATAATGTTTTTCACTTTCATCTGGGGAACTGAGCCACTCCAACAAATGAGCTTTGTTGCTCTACATCTGTGAGCTGGAAGAGAAACTGAGTGAATCTAAAAATAACTTGCTGTCTCGTGGCAGCTCGGCAAGCGGCACAGCGCTGCTCCCGTCGGTAAATAATTGAACGGGTGATGTGCAGACGTTGTGAAGGAGTGCATCGGAGCGACTGCGCCGACAATGGCCCCGGTGACATTTACCTCAGCGTCTGTATGAGAGAATGGCCTCTTCCAGCGAAGGGCACCTTGGAATCGACGTCCTTCTGGCCCGCACTCCGCTGTGAGGACAGTCTGTCAGCACGGAGCTTATAGAAAAGTTAATCCCTCCCCCCCGTGCTGGGTTAGGATTACATCCCAGGAGTTAGTGCTTCTGTGTCTGGGATCTGATATAATGTGGAGGCACATTGTGAGGCAGCAGGAATCTGCAGGGATTCACCCTCGGGCTCATTGTGCAGCGTTACTACTGCTGTTAATGCTCCTCTTTCAGGACTTATGCATCAGGACTACCGATACCCGTCAGCAGAAAGACGTGTTCATCTGGATCGGGGCTCTTATTGTGTCACATCAGAAACTAAACATCGTGGAAGTGCTTAGTTTTCACCCATGATTCCAGAATCATTTCTTCTTGTGATCCCACTTCCTGTACAAACTGTGAGGAACCTTTCTGGAATAGACACGGTTTTACTGTACTGGACCCTGTAGCGCCTGCTAAGAACTCTCATAACGATCTTGTCTGTAGATTAATGAAGCCAAATGTAGCTTCAGAAGAAGCTTCCAGAAAATGGAGCGTCTGTGGAAAGCTACTAAACCAGAAGTGAAAGGGATCCAGCTTAAAAAAATTATTCGGCACTGTAGAGATTTCTTACCTCATAAGGATCACTGGGTAGTATTTATGTAATGCAGTCCACCCACGGGGTACCATCTGTGTTGCATTTGGCAGTTTGACTATTGATAATGATTAATAATGATTGAAGATAGTTATTAATTATGTTATTGAAAATGTAATCTGATCTGTATTAGATACCTCGGTGCTCCCCCTGTCTTAACAGGAAATAATAGCCAATTCAGTTATATCAGCCTCATATGATATACTAAACAGTTAATCAGGAATTTTAATTAGTGCCTGAATTAATTACAATTACCAGAATTAACAGTAAAGCTTGAAGGATTTTGGAGTTCTTGACACAGAAGAGGTCGACATTTCATTCACCCTTGCTCATTAATAAAACAGCAAGTATGATTCCAAAAATTATATTTATTTACAAGGAAAACAAATAAAACACTGACTCTAACTACCTATATACAGCTGTGTGTGTGTGTGTGTGTGTGTGTGTGTGTGTGTGTGTGTGTGTGTGTGTGTGTGTGTGTGTGTGTGTGTGTGTGTGTGTGTGTGTGTGTGTCTGTGTGTGTGTGTGTGTGTGTGTGTGCGTGTGTGGGGAGAGAGAGAGAGGTGGAGGGAGTGTGTGTAATGGAACTACAAAACAAGATGGCGGATCACAAGAAACTACATTCAAATGGGGGTTATCAGAGAGCAGGAAGTCTGTCCTGGGTCTCGACCATGTGCTGGAGAACAATGGAACATCCTGTGTGTCTCTGCTGGAAGACCATTTCTAGAGTGAGTTGATGTGAATGAGACTTGTTTTGTAAAACGTTGGTTTACAGGTTGATAACTACTCCTAATATCATTATCAAAAGAACGCAATCACTGTAACAGAATCAACACATCTTCATAAAAGTTAAACAGTTCTATCATAGCATCAGGTTTAACTAATCTAATGTAATGCCCAGTTGTTGTTACCACTTCCTTGGTGTCTTGAAGAAGGAGGTCAGTAGTTGTCATGGCTGGAGGGAAGCTGCTGACTCCTGTAGCAGTTAGCACTTCCAGCTAACTGTGGTTGGCTGCGTCTGCAGCCATACGACGTTGACGATGTCTGTGGAGCTTTTCCTGGTTGATTGGAGATCAGATGCTGGGTGCTGGTCTCTGCATTGGAGGAAAGCTCTGACCCTCATTTTCGGTCAGGAGAGGAGTTTAGGAGTTGAGGCCTTTGGATGCAGGCCTCTGGTGTTAGCTGTATGCTAACGCTGGGTGAGCGGTTTCCAGCAACTTGCCTCCTCCATTGACGAACAGGAGCAAAAGCTTTTTAGACAATCTCTCCAAATGCTTTTGATGAAGGTTGGAGGATTTGAAGGTATGAAATCCTGAGAGCCTCAACCAATCGGTGACTAGCTGAGAGCATGGGGGGGAAGTCAGTCTCCTCTAAGCAGAAAGGGGGGAGGGTACACATACGTGGGTCTGCAGTGGCAACAGGACCCCCCACTGGGTGTGAAGCTCAGGCAGACTCCTGAGTCAAACTGCACATGTCATGACTGTGTATCATCACCAGTGATGCCGGAAACATGTCAATTAGTAACGCTTTACTCTCACATGACTCAGTAATCAGTAATCTAACAAGTTACTATTTCCAAACCAGTATTTATATTAAAGTTATTTATCAAATTCACTGTGCATTAATATTGCAGCATCCAGTAGGACGAGTTTCTTGTCTGTAAAGACTTAAACAGAAATGGCTGCTCCTCTGTCCTCCTCCAAACTGGGACACATATACACACACAGTGCATGCAGTCACCTGACCCGCCCCCTTCTCCGCTCTCAGCCAATCACAGGCCAACCTGCTCTAACCTTGCGTTCAGGTGACACAAAAGATTTGGAGCCAACCATTGTCATCAATAAACCTTAACATTGCAATAAACCCCCACCCTTTTTAAAAAAATCAATCAATCAATCAATCAATCAATCAATCAATCAACCAATCAATCAATCAAAGAGTTGATTTGTCCAGGAGTAGGGCAAATAAAGTCAGATAGAGCAGGAAGTGCAAATTAATAAATACATAGTGCAACAACAGACTACAGCTACAGCCCTGGGTAAATAAATACCAGAAATGGTAAAAATGTGATAATAAAACCATGAATCAGATTAAATACAACAAAGAATGAAGGTCAAAGGTTAAATATCTATCAGCAGGTGCAGGAGGCAGGAGTCAGCAGTTTGTGGCAAAACTGGTTTTAATTTTTATGTTCAGACGATGGAAGGTGGTGTCGGCCGCTCCTAGAAGTAACTAAAAAGTCATTTGTAATCTGACTTAGTTACTTTTTAAAACAGGTAATCTGTGAAGTAACCAAGTTAGTTTTTTAAAGGAGTAACTAGTAATCAGTAATCATATTGGTTTTTTAAAGTAACTGTGGCAACACTGATCATGACAAAGGAAGTACCTCTGGTACTCTGCTCGTAAAACTCCACTGGCTCCGCCCCCAGACACTCCACTGCTGGTGAACCAGTGAACTCTACTGGTGGTGAACCAGTGAACTCTACTGCTGGTGAAGCAGTGAACTCAGATTGAAAGCAGAAGAACTTCTTGGATCTATTTCAATCAGGTTTTGAAAAAAAAAAAAAGCTCTGCTCTTATTCAGCTCTCAGAAAAGTTTCGATTGATGAGATGATGCTGCAGACTCTTTGATCTGAGTTCATCCTGTGGCCCTCAATATATTGATCAACAGGCTTTGATCTGAGTTGAGGTTTCCAGGTCGTCCTTCGACGGGTTTCTGACTATATAAAAGAAAAACCTTTCAATGTTGCTATTAGAACATAGTGTGTATGTCCAGCCTGTCCTGTGGAGTTGTTCATGTCTCTGTGGAGTTGCTCGTGTCCCTGTGGAGTTGCTCATGTCGCTGTGGAGTTGCTCATGTCGCTGTGGAGTTGCTCGTGTCTCTGTGGAGTTGCTCATGGCTATGTGATATGAGTGGCAGTGAACAGGAGAGATGTTACTCATCTTGGTCCATTAAGGTGTTTGCAATAGAAATACTGACATCATAAAGTTGTGAGTTTGAAGCTTTTGGCTCCTTCTGAAAGACACTTCAGGCTCTGCAGCATCTTGGAGTTGAAGGAGAAGCTGCCCACCGTTACACCTGCAATATTTGGTTTATCTGTACAATAGCGTTCTTGAGTCAATAAGTTTATATCTGTACAATTCCAACAATAACTATGTTCCATCTTACCTGTGAAAAGTGATCCCCGAGCTCTGCTTTCTACAGTCCGTCGATTTGTCCATAAATACTGCTCTGGTGTCTTGATTCTCTGCTGCTCTTTTACTCAGCAGAAAGATTGCATCATCGTAAACACAAGGACCTCCCCACACGACTGGGAGAAGATCAGCATCAGTGTGTGACTGGAAACATGTTGTCGCTCTCCAAGTTAAGATTGTTAATGGACACTGATCCAGTCTCACTAATATGTGATGTCAGAGCTGTTGAGAACTGATTCAAAGCTGCACATTCTGTTACATAGATTAGCATCGCAAACTCTGAAAAGTGAGAAACCCTCCGTGTTCTATTGGATCCAGCATGTGTCTTCATCTGATCTGTGATTGTTTGATCTGATCGTCTGATCAGTGATCGTCTGAGCAGATCATCTGATCATCGTCTGATCTGTGATCATTTGATCTGATCGTTTGATCTGTGATCGTCTGATTTGTGATCGTCTTATCTGTGATCGTCTGCTCTGGTCTGATCTGTGATCGTCACTCTGTTCTCTCCAGGTCGTCTCTTCCTGTCAGCGGTGGAGTAACGAACCAACAGCGGTAATAACGGACAGCAACTCAATGGCAGAGAGACGGTGTAGTGCAGGTACACACACACACACACACACACACACACACACACACACACACACACACACACACACACACACACACACACACACACACACACACACACACACTACAAAACCAGACCATCTCCTCTTATTTCCTCTCACTTCAAACTACAGTTTATCAAATCTTTCTAGATTCTATGATATCAAAGATGGCGTGGCGGCAGCTCCAGCCAGAATATCAACATTTGATCAATTCAGGGAGAAAAAACTCCAGACTTTCTCAAAGAAAGAGTCTCG
Organism: Blennius ocellaris; assembly: GCF_963422515.1. Taxonomy (NCBI): domain Eukaryota; kingdom Metazoa; phylum Chordata; class Actinopteri; order Blenniiformes; family Blenniidae; genus Blennius; species Blennius ocellaris. The sequence goes on along the minus strand of NC_137667.1, from coordinate 19,074,997 downwards.
AAGCCACGGGAAAAGTCTAGAATGTAGTGAAACTGATAGCTGAGGGTTTTTCCAGTGAGAATCCAGATGTGGAGAGATCCAGTGGACAAACAGGATCTTGTGACATGAAGCCTCCGGAATCTTCTGGAGTGTTTGTGACCCTGAGATGTCAACAAACCGGGGATGTCCCGCCAAAATAAAATGATGGAACTACCAGTTAGTATGAGTGTGATGAGGAATTTCCTTCAGAAAGGTTTTTGTGACGTATTAGAGACAGACGTCTATACTGGATCTAGGCAAGGCAAGGCAAGGCAAGGCAAATGTATTTATAGAGCACCATTCAAACACAGGGCAATTCACAGTGCTTTACAAAGAAATAAAAGAAAATAAGGAAATACAGAAAAACTTTACAAAGATCAGAAATATATTAATAAAAGAAATACATTAAAGCTTTAAAAGAAATGAAAGAAATACATTAAAACAAATAATGAAGCTTCACCAGGAGCATAAGCCAGAAGACCTTTAACCTTTCTGGGACTCCAGTCAAAGCAGAAGACAGAAGTCTCTGATCCGATTCCTGCGTAAGTACAAGGAAAATAAAACCCCATAAATAATACTTGGAGTTTAGCTTCTTTCATTAAGTACAAAGAGTAAAACTGCCTCAATTCTTTCGTTCGGTACGAAGAGCAAAGCCTGTGTATTAAATACACGAAACCCAAGTATTAATCTACCTTCTCTGGCACGTTTACTATTAAATTATAAATGTCACAAACATGAATATTTAAATTTGTAATACACTCTCTCGCCATAGTCGGTGGTTGTGGTCAGTTCAAGAGATTTAAAAACGGCACACAGATTAGAATAAATTAGGTAAGAGATTGAATAACATAAGTTTAATAAAGTTAGTCAAATGTATTGTTTATAGGAAAGGCTGTACAAATAAGAATGTTTTGAGTCGTGATTTAAAAGAAGTGAGTGTGTCAGCAGTCATCAGGTGTTCAGGAAGTTTGTTCCACAGGTGAGGAGGTAGGAACTAAAAGCTGCTTCACCTTGTTTCTTCTCACTGTAGGAACACAGTGAACCTCTTCCTGAGGACCTCAGAGGTCTGGAGGTTTATATTCTACAAGTCAATCTGAGATTATTTAGGCCCCAGATTAACACATTCAGAGCTTTGGAGACCAGAAGGAAGATTCTGGAGTCAATCCTCTGATACACAGACAGCCAGTGGGGAGGGTGGAGCACGGGGGTAATGTTCTCCACCCTCAGTGTGTTGGTGTAATGTGCTCCGCTGTCAGTGTTTATGTTCTGTGCTCCACCTTCAGTGAGTTGGTGTAATGTGTTCCACCCTCTTTGTGTTGATGTAATGTGCACCACCCTCAGTGTATTGGTGTAATGTGCTCCACCCTCAGTGTGTTGATGTAATGTGCTCCACCTTCAGTGTGTTGGTGTAATGTGCTCCACCTTCAGTGAGTTGGTGTAATGTGCTCCACCCTCTTTGTGTTGGTGTAATGTGCACCACCCTCAGTGTTTTGGTGTAATGTGCTCCACCCTCAGTGTGTTGATGTAATGTGCTCCACCTTCAGTGTGTTGGTGTAATGTGCTCTACCCTCAGTGTTTTGGTGTAATGTGCTCTACCCTCAGTGTTTTGGTGTAATGTGCTCCACCCTCTTTGTGTTGGTGTAATGTGCACCACCCTCAGTGTGTTGGTGTAATGTGATCCACCCTCAGTGAGCTGGTGTAATGTGCTCCACCCTCAGTGTTTTGGTGTACTGTGCTCCACCTTCACTGAGTTGGTGTAATGTGTTCCACCCTCTTTGTGTTGGTGTAATGTGCTCCACCCTCAGTGTGTTGGTGTACTGTGCTCCACCTTCAGTGAGTTGGTGTAATGTGTTCCGCCCTCTTTGTGTTGGTGTAATGTGCACCATCCTCAGTGTGTTGGTGTAATGTGCTCCACCCTCAGTGTGTTGGTGTAATGTGCTTCACCCTTAACCACTCGGTGGTAACAACTAGTCCACAGAGAAGCGTTTTCTCCCCTGAGGCAGATTCTCAGAAGCAGCAGCTCCCAACAGCGACTCCTCAGTTCCTGAGGGCGTCATGAAAAATGTCTGAAGAGATCCCATTTAGCAGCGAAATGCTTTTAGTATTTGAAGGATTCATGTTTACTCCTGTTGTACCCGTATGTCTGCTCAGATTGTCATGTTGATCAGACGTTTGAAGACTTTCCAGCCAATCCGTGTTTGTTTCTCTGTTCCTGGCAGGTTCATATGTATGACCGGACCATGGAGCACCTGATCTGCAGCCTGCTGGTCCTGGGAGCCACGCTGACCACTGCTCATGCCTGCCCCAAGTACTGCGTCTGCCAGAATCTGTCTGAGTCCCTGGGGACGCTGTGTCCCGCCAAAGGCCTTCTGTTTGTGCCTCTGGACATCGACCGCAGCACGGTGGAGCTCCGGCTGGGAGGAAACTATATCCTCCGCATTACGCAACAGGACTTTGCCAACATGACCGACCTGGTAGACCTGACGCTTTCTCGGAACACTATCAGCTACATCCAGCCCTTCTCTTTTGGGGACCTGGAAACGCTGCGCTCACTACACGTGGACAACAACCGCTTGACAGAACTGGGGCCTGATGATTTGCGGGGCTTGGTGAACCTGCAGCACTTGATTGTTAACAACAACCAACTGGGACGAGTCCATGACAAGGCTTTTGAAGACCTCGCTCCTGCCTTGGAGGATTTAGATCTGTCCTACAACAACCTGAGAGCTCTGCCCTGGAACTCTGTCCGACAAATGATTAACCTGCACCAGCTGAGTCTGGACCACAACTTGTTGGACTTTATTCCAGAGGGTACCTTCACGGACCTGGAAAGATTGGCGAGACTGGACTTGACATCAAACCGCTTGCAGAAATTACCCCCAGATCCCATATTTGGCCGAGCGCAGGACTCCATGATCCTGACTACACCCTTTGCTCCACCGCTGTCCCTGAGCCTGGGGGGGAACCCACTGCACTGTAACTGTGAGATGCTGTGGCTCCGTAGGCTGGACCGGGATGACGACCTGGAAACGTGTGCGTCCCCGCCTGGCCTGAAGGGTCGTTACTTTTGGAATATCAAAGAAGAGGAGTTTTTTTGTCAGCCGCCTCTCATCACGCAGCACACCCACAGGATGCTGGTCCTGGAGGGGCAGACAGCCAGTCTGAGGTGCGAGGCCTCTGGAGACCCTTCCCCTACCATCCATTGGATCTCACCTGATGACCGACTACTCGGCAACACTTCCCGAACCGCCATTTACGGCAATGGCACGCTGAGTATCACCATAACTACTTCCAAAGACTACGGTACCTTCACATGTATCGCAGCCAACGTGGCAGGGGAGTCCACCGCCTTGGTGGAGGTGTCCATCGTCCAGCTCCCCCACCTCAGCAACGGCACCGGCCAGCCGGTCCAGCCCAAGTCACAGCTCTCTGACATCACAGGCACCACCAGACTCAGCAAAGGGACTCCCAAGAGCCAACCAGAGAGGGTGGTGTCTGTTTCTGAGGTCACAGCTGTTTCAGCACTCGTCACGTGGACCGTGAGCAAATCAGCACCCACGGTGAAGATGTTCCAGCTGCAGTACAACTGCTCTGATGACCAGGTTCTCATTTACAGGTAAACAGCTACCTTCTGTGAATGTGCACAGTTTCATAGGACTTTTCCCTTTCACAGACGATCAGATTGTAGTTCTGTTGTCATGGAAACATGCACTTTGTTTGAAGGCTGAGTGTAGCTGAGGAAGCTCACATTTTACTAGACAGAAGGAACGACTGGAAGAGTCAAGGAGTTGATGTGGGCTATTAATTACTATATTCCAAAGGTAAACCTGCAACAAGGGAGAAGCAATGTGTAATGTGTTTTGCCGTCACGCTCAGGGACGTCAGACTGTTAAGGCTGTTTTGTGCTTGACACAGGGGCATGACGTGCAGAATCAGCATGAGAGAACATGTGTGCCATTTATACTCAGTGTGGCTCCCAATCCCAAACTGCAGGGGGCAGTGCACCGCAAACACATGACACTTCCACCGCAGTATTAAATTAGTGCCGAAGAAGTAGATTTCCTCTCTTCTACACCAGCAGTTGATCCTACACTGGAGAGCGAGGCATTCAACTATTATTTAGGATTAAAGTTTCTCTCAGTTGAAGTCTGACACTGCAGCAAATCGGCATCTATTAGTCAAATCTTGTGTTTCCAGTGTGGATGCGCAGCTTTATGCTTGTTGTGTCATTATAACCAAGTCTTCTGTCCTCCTCCTCTTATTTTCTGAACGGCTCCGTCCATCTAAGCCGAAACATTTGGAGGTGCAGGGAGCGGTGACGTCTGCGTGAAGAGGGCCACACGGAAGGGCATGACTACTGGAATGGTGTAATTTGTACGCATGGAGGGATGTGGCTACTGAAATTATGTAATTCGTCTGCACAAAACCGTGCGGAGCTCGCAGACGCATCAAGCATAAAACAGCCTTTAGTGGAACATCACAACACTCCGCTTTTTGCTGGGTGACGAGCAAAGCTCAATATGAGAAGTTATAAGAAGTGGAGAAATTTCATGTGAATTCCAAGTTGCTTTAAGTGTGCTGATGAAAAATTGTCACTTGATCGAAGCACCAGTGGGTTCAGTTGCTGCTGTAAAAGTTCCAGCGCTGTGGCACACTTTAATGGTGGTGCAGCCTGGAGTTCAGATTTATTTGTTTGTCAGCTCTTTGTGAGAACTGAGAGACTTTATAGAGTTTGACGAAAATTAAGGCTGACAGATCTGCGAGTGTAAAGCAGCTTCCTGCCACCGGTCTGATGATGCTTCACACCGCTGTGAGCAAAGAACCACAGACTGTCTCCCCACAGTGACCACAGACACAGGTTTCGTCTGGCCTTACCCTCTGTTCTTATGGATTTATATTAATTAGCTCTGATGACAACTTGAAAGGCAGACATGTGATAACACTGGAGAGTATTGTAATAACATTTGGAGTCTTGTGATAAAGGAGATTATTGTGATAGTGTGGAGTACTGTGGCAACGGGGTGGAGTACTGTGATGGCGGAGGCAATTTAACAATTGAATGATTAATCTCTCATATGCCACTCTGAACATGAAGAGTAGAAATCCATGCTGGAGAAAATAAATATTTCTGGCATATTCAAGTGTTCATATCAGTACAGACAGACAGTCTGGCACGGATGGATTGATTGATTGATCGATCAAGTCCACTTGACCAAATTCAATGAGCTTTGAAACATTTATCGAAGAGGAAGTGGTTTTGTTAAGGAGGTTTTCCTTTGTCCACCAGAGTTTTTCCAAACACTTGTGAGCTGGTTTGGATGCAGACATGAGGAATTGTGGGTCGTCGTGTCCTGTGATAAAGTAATGGCTGACTGTCAGCCGCTGCAGCCTTCACGTCATGGTTTTATCATTAATGCCTCTCTGTCTGTTTCACCAGGATGATTCCGGCCTCCAGCAAAACCTTCCTGGTGACCAACCTGGTGTCGGGGTCACGCTATGACCTGTGTGTTCTGGCTGCCTGGGATGACACTGCCACCACGCTCACCGCCACCAATGTGGTGGGCTGCACTCACTTCTTCACCGAGGACGACTACCCCCTCTGTCAGTCGTTGCCCAGCCAGCTGCTGGGGGGCTCCATGATCCTGGTGGTGGGGGGCATCATCGTGGCCACCCTGCTGGTCTTCATCGTCATCCTCATGGTGCGTTACAAAGCTGCAGATGTCGAGTCTCCTGTGGGGAAGTTGATCAACGTCAGCGACACGCACTCTCAAACCAACGGCGGCCGGCTCGGGCAGAACGGGCTCCTCGTGCCTCCGTCTCAGCCTTGGCCTGAGGCCAAGGTCGAGGCCAAGGTGACTCTGCAGGACGAGGTTGTGGAGTTCAAGTGTGGCTCTCTTCAGAGTAGCCTCACGTCCTCGTCCGATTCCTCGGGATCCACGGCAGACGGGGTCTCGTATAGCCCCAACAGCACTCTTGCCAACATTTGGAAGTCGGCTCATTCTAAGAACCGGCCCAACCTGGATCACCTCCTTGGAGCCTTCGCTTCAATGGAGCTCAAGGGGGGTCAGCGCTGCAACGCAATGGCCCCCGGTGGCCCGACAACAGCTGCAGCAGCGTCAGCGAAGCCCCACACGGACAGGCAGCCACTGCTGGGCCGGACGCTGGACTCCGGCCTCAGCCGACTCCTCATGCTGGACTCCAAGCCAAAAAGGAGCCAGTCCTTCGACGTGGGAGTTGTGAGGGGCGCCGGCGCCTCTCAACTTTACAGCAAACCTCGAAGGTTCAGCAGCATCTGGACTAAGAGAAGCCTGTCGGTCAACGGCATGCTGCAGCAGTGTGAGGAGGATGGGGACACTGGTAGCAGCAAGGGGACTCTGGACAGCACTGACTGGGTGGTGGAGAGTACCGTCTAGAGAAGACTCTGGATTGGGCGGTAGTGAGTACCGTCTGGAGAAGACTCTGGACCAGGAGGTGAAGAGTACCGTCTCAAGAAGACTCTGGACTGGGCGGTAGAGAGTACCGTCTAGAGAAGTCTCTGGACTGGGTGGTGGAGAGTACTGTCTGGAGAAATCTCTGGACTGGGTGGTGGAGAGCACCGTCTCGAGAAGACTCTGGACTGGGCTGTGGAGAGTACCGTCTAGAGAAGACTCTGGACAGGGTGGTGGAGAGTACTGTCTGGAGAAATCTCTGGACTGGGTGGTGGAGAGCACCGTCTAGAGAAGTCTCTGGACTGGGCGATGGAGAGTACCGTCTCGAGAAGACTCTGGACAGGGTGGTGGAGAGTACCGTCTCGAGAAGACTCTGGACTGGGTGGTGGAGAGTACCGTCTGGAGAGGACTCTGGACAGGGTGGTGGAGAGTACTGTCTGGAGAAGACTCTGGACAGGGTGGTGGAGAGTACCGTCTGGAGAAGACTCTGGACAGGGTGGTGAAGAGTACTGTCTGGAGAAGACTCTGGACTGGGTGGTGGACAGTACCGTCTGGAGAAGACTCTGGACTGGGTGGTGGAGAGTACTACTACAGGAACTGAAACACTGCCAGCTTTTAAAAGCAGAGTTTTCTGTCCTGCATGACCCCCCCCTCCCCACCACCACCCCCACCCCCACAGTTCCAGGCTAATGTAAAGGGAATGTCTGGATTGGTACCGACCTGCAGTGGAACGGCTGTTTGGTCGGAGGGCCTGAAAACAAAAAGGCTCCGTGTGACAGAAATGAACCCGATATCCATGGAACACTGTTTCATTGTGTAAAATTCAAAGTATGTGATGAAATCAAAGTTTTATACTTTTTATGTTGCTCTTCAGAACACAGTTTATTCATCGCTGGTCGGTGCCTTCATCCCAGACGAGGCAGGACCAGACCTTCACCTGGAACTCCGTCCTGACTTCAGTCACTGACACGCGTCAGCCTGTCCTGACTGAATGGGAATAAACAGATGACACTTCAATCCGTAAAGGTTTAAGGGAAAAGAAAAAAAAGCATTATAACCAGGTTATTTGTGAATATGTTTACTTTCTATACAGATTATATATTTGAGGAGTCACTCAATGATTGTGTGCAAATTGTATCAAATGTTATGTAAATGCATAGATTCTTAAACCCATGGTTGTATTACATTGTCTATAAAATGCCAAATGACAAGAGGAGCTGGTGTGTTGTGTGGGAAAAAAAGGCCTGTTTAGTTTGTGTACATTATATTTGGTAGCTTCAGTAGCATAATATGTGTTTTTTTAAATGAGATTTATTGTTAATTTATTTTAAAGATCCAGTGTTTTGGTGTAGCTCCTAAAGAACAAATGATCATCTAATGCCAGGTTAAGGGAATGATTCTGGTTTAATATCGCAACTCATTTGTTAGAGTAAAGACAAACTGCTCAATAAGTGCTCTTTGGGGAGGCCTCGTCTGAGCTGGCTCCGTTTCTCCACATCTCATTTTAATCCTTCTTCACAAATAACATGAATAAACCAATGCAATCAATACAGAAGTGCCATGCTTACATGCTATGCGTCGTTAAACCCCCCTGGCCTTGTGATATCTTCTCTTGTTGTACCACTTGTGACCACAAGATGGCGTGATGCCTTTGTTCTACCAGCAATAAAAGAAGCAGCTGCTGCTGGTCTTGGAGGAGGATCCTGGCTGGACTGTTGGAGATACAGGACCAGATGTCCGAGCAGCTCGTCCTGCTTCCTGCACTTTGAAACACCACTGCTGGTCACTGCTGGGTCCCTGAAGGCCTCTCTGCTACTGCTGGTTCATGACCTTCCAGCTTCACAGCAGTACTTCTTCATCAGGTGCAAAGTACTTCCTCGTGGCGCTGATTCAGAGCTTCAGGCTGAGCTTCACTGCAGTTGAGAAGACCTGCTGGAAACCTCTTGTTTATGCCTGAGTTTGCTTTGCAGTGATTGGACGGAGGTCTGACTCAACCACATCAAGACGTGACCGTCAGTCATCAGGGCGACAAACGTGAGCAACAGAAGAGATTCAGAAAAGAGAAGTTAAATGATCAAGTCCAGCTGTGGGATGTGCAGCTGCTGCTCCCACACCGTAAAACTGACATCAGATTTTAGGTGTGTATCGCTTGGCGCCGTCGTACAGTCAAATGTCATCTACCCATAGCACACATAGTACATACAGTAGAATTAGATATACTAATTGGGGCCTACCCTTGAACATTTTTGAAAAAATACACCTTAAGTAGGGCATTGTAATGCATTGTGGACGACTATATACTACATTGTGGACGATTAAATACTAAACTGTGGACTACTTAATACTACATTTTGACATGTGATATGTTGTAAGACTAGTTTATTTAGCAACCAAACAGCAAATATGTTGTGGAAGAAACAGACTCGGTAAACATCCTCAGAAGAAGAAGAAAACATTGCTTCTTGGTTTAAAGAGAAATCGTGGCAGATTGAAGCAGTACCACTGTTGTACATTGGGTGGTAGTGTTCAGTCTCCTCAGCAGTTCTTCTTCTTCTTGTTTCTTCTGATTGGTCGGTGCAGTGGTCCAGATTCAGTGTGGCATGTTACTGGTGAAAACCAGCTCATCACGTACAAACTACAAACAGATGAGTTGGACAACCAGCAGACGTTGCATCTTATTCAATTTAATATCTGCGTATCATTAATATACACTAAACTACCACATCACATTCGACCTATAAGTCAAAGGTCCTGCTGACCAGTCATTGATTGTGAAGACTTTGATAAAGCAGCAGATTTCTCCGTAACACTACAGTTGGTCTTAAAGCAAGAAAAGTATCCGAAAATGAATCATACTTCACTTGTAATAAACAAAGCACGGATGATATGAGGCTTCAAATAATCAAGAAAAAAAAAACAAGCTTAAAAGGATGAAATATGTAAACTTGTTCTTGTTTTTATACTTCAGACTCTCCAACTACCTTCATTAGGATTCAACAAATTCCACTCTCCAGTAGAAATCACTGATTCTGTCTTTTTTCCTGGCTCTGAGAGATTCTGGCTTCTTCAGAATTATAATTACCACACTGCCTCTTTAAACCAGCTGGTCAAACCAACGAACTGGTGAACAACTAACCAGTGACTCCAATCGAGTGAGAGTGAGCGACATATGAGAGGGAGAGTGAAAGACGCTGATGTGAGGAGTGATTAGTGAGTGAGGGATGAGTAAATAGTGATTAGTGAGTGTGGGATGAATAAACAGTGATTAGTTAGTGAGAGATGAATAAACAGTGATTAGTGAGTGTGGGATGAATAAACAGTGATTAGTTAGTGAGAGATGAATAAACAGTGATTAGTGAGTGTGGGATGAATAAACAGTGATTAGTTAGTGAGGGATGAATAAACAGTGATTAGTTAGTGTGGGATGAATAAACAGTGATTAGTTAGTGAGGGATGAATAAACAGTGATTAGTTAGTGAGGGATGAATAAACAGTGATTAGTTAGTGAGGGATGAATAAACAGTGATTAGTTAGTGAGGGATGAATAAACAGTGATTAGTGAGTGTGGGATGAATAAACAGTGATTAGTTAGTGAGGGATGAATAAACAGTGATTAGTTAGTGAGGGATGAATAAACTGATTAGTTAGTGAGGGATGAATAAACAGTGGTTATTTAGTGAGGGATGAATAAACAGTGATTAGTTAGTGGGGGATGAATAAACAGTGATTAGTTAGTGAGGGATGAATAAACAGTGATTAGTTAGTGAGGGATGAACAAACAGTGATTAGTTAGTGAGGGATGAACAAACAGTGATTAGTTAGTGAGGGATGAATAAATAGTGATTAGTGAGTGAGGGATGAACAAACAGTGATCAGTGAGTGAGGGATGCACAAACAGTGACGAGTTAGTGAGGGATGAATAAACTGATAAATAAATAACCCTCCAGATATCGGAGAACGATTCAGGATTAAATAAACTTATGCGTATTGTCGGAGAACGATTCAAGATTAACCCTTTTGAAGCGTTCAAAAAACAATTCCCTTTGTTGGCATTAGTGGCTGTAACAGCTGTAAAAATATCAGAAGGATAATTTTTCAACCTTCTTTTGCATAAATCTGACAATAAATATCAGTCCTGATAAAAACTACCTAATATTTTTTTTTTTTTTTTTAATTAATGCATTAAATGCCAATTTAGAAGATGAGTTCTCTGATTTTGGGAGGTGACAAACACAAATATACCTATTTTAAATAGAATCAGAGACAAAAAATGTATTACACATTATCACAGTCTTGGATACTTCAAAATATAGTTATGTAATTGACTTTGACGCATATTTAGTTTTTGTACATCATCAGATTTCAGTATTCATTAACATGTAGTATGTTGTGGTCATAAGATGCCGTAAACAAGTATCATCTAACCACCATGGTGAGTTGAATGGTGGTTGGATGACGATTGGATAATGGTGGGATGGTAATTGAATTCTGGTTGAATGGTGGTTGGATGGTGGTTGGCGGATGGTTGGACAGTGATTGGATGATGGTGGGGTGGTGGTTGGATGACCGTTGGATAATGGTGGTTGGAGTCTGGTTGTGTCGTGGTTGGATTGTGGTGGAATGGCAGATGGATGATGGTTGGATTCTGGTTGGATAGTGATTGGATTCTGGTTGGATGGTGGTTTGATTGTTGGTGGTTGGATAGTGTTTGGACAGTGGTTGGATGGCAAATAAGTGATGGTTGGATTTTGGTTGGATGGTGCTTGACAATGATTGGATGATGGTGGGATGGTGGTCTGATTCTGGCTGAATGGTGGTTGGATTATGTTGGATATTTGATGGGTGGATGGTTTGATTGTGGTTGGATGATTGTTTAATGGTGGTTGGATTCTGGGTGGATGGTGGCTGGTGGTTAGATAGTAGCTGGATAATGGTTGAACAGTGGTTGGTTGGTTGGTTGGTTGGTAGGTTGCTTGGGTGGTGGTTTGAGTCTGGTTTAATGGTGGTTGACTGATTCTAGTTGGATGGTGGTTGGACAATGTTGGATTCTGATTGGATGGTGGTTGAATGATGGTTTGATGGGTTGGATGGGAGTTTGATTCTGGATTGATGGTGGGCTCTGGTTGGATAGTGGTTGGATGGTGGTTGGATTCTGAGTGGATAGTGTTTGGTGCTTTGATTCTGGTTGGATGGTGGCTTGATTCTGGTTTGATGGTGGTCTGTGGTTGGATGGTAGTCGGATGGTGGTTTGATGTTGTATAGTGGTTGAATGATGGTTGGACGGTGGCTTGATGGTGTTTGGATTTTGGGTGGATGGTGGTTGGAATTTGTTTGGATGGTGGGTGGATGGCTGTTGCACGATGGTTTAATGGTTGGATTCTCGTTGAATGGGAGCTGATGGTTCAATTTTGGTTGGATGGTGGTTGGATTCTGGTTAGACTTTGATTGGATTCTGGTTCAACTTTGGTTGGATGGTGGGTGGATTTTGGTTGGATAGTGGTTGGATGATGGTTGGATGGTTGTTGGATAGTGGTTGGATGATGGATAGACTGTAGTTGGAAGATGGTTGGATGATGGTTGGATGATGGTTGGATGGTGGTTGGATGATGTTTGGAAGGTAGTTTGATGGTGGTTGGATGATGGTTGGAAGGTAGTTTGATGGTGGTTGGATGATGGTTAGATGGTTGTTGGATGATGGTTGGATGGTAGTTGGGTGGTGGTTGGATGGTAGTTGGCTGGTGGTTGGATGCTGGTTGGACGCTGGTTGGATGGCTGTTGGATGATGTTGGACGGTAGTTGGATGGTGGTTGGATGATGGTTGGGCGATGATTATATGGCTGTTGGATGGTGTTGGACGATGGTTGGATGGTTGTTGGACGGTAGTTGGATGGTGGTTGGATGGTGATTGGGGGTCGTGTCTGTAGACATTGTATGCTATTGGTGGAACAATGTGAAGGTCAAAAGCGGAGGACTGAGTCTGCGCAGAGAACTGCGCTGTAATCTGTATTTCCCGCAGATGAGTCACGCGCACTGCGCTGCAGAAATGTTCTTGTCAATAAAGTTGCGTGTGCAGCACACTGCACATGCGCGCTGGCGGCACACTGCAGGGACCCGCAGCCCCAGAGCGGCGCAGCGGAGAGCGTTTCCCCGATGACTTTCACCTGCACGCCGGCCTCTTCTCCCGCTCCACCGGCCTCTCGCGTGTCCCTCCGCCGCTGCTCCCGGACCGACTGTCGAGCGATGCCGGCCGCAGCGACACACCGCTGAGGGCCTCAAAGGAGCCGCTCGCCATGGCCTCTGTCACCGGCTGCTCCGCGGCTCGGAGCGCGGACAAGCACCGGTCCTTCTCGCTGCTCTTCTACCGGGCAGTGCGAGACCTGAAGCCGGTGTGGATGCTGGAGGACATGCGGACGATGGAGGTGTTCTACCGGGAGGAGGACGCCACCCTGAAGATGTACAGCCCATCGGAGGCGCTGCTTTACGCCATCGTGCACGACCACCAGGCGTACGCGCAGTTCCTGCTCACCCGCTACCCGGACGAGGCGCTGGCAAAGCCCGGGGAGCGCTTCTGCTGCTGCCCGTCCTCCGCCCCGCACCTGGCCATGGCGGTCCGCTACGACCGGCGCTACATCCTGGGCCTGATCCTGCAGGAGAGCCACCGGGTGCCGGGCGCGCCCCCCGCGGACCGAGCGGGCTGGAGGACGCCGCTGCACCTGGCCTGCGAGCTGTGCCGGCCCGAGTCGGTGCTCATGCTGCTGGGGAACGGAGCGTCTCCCCTGGCCGAGGACCTCGGCGGCCTGACGCCGCTGGACGTGACGTTGGAGAAGCTCCGGGACTCCGGGTCGGCGGCCGGGGCGGAGCGGCGGCAGTGCCTGGACAACCTGCTCCTGTACAGACCCAGGCTGGGCCGCCACATGAGGGCGGCTCTGGACCGGGAGCCGGAGCTCTGGAGCCCACTGCTCGGGGAGGACACGTACGGGTACCTGACCGGGAAGAACCCGCCCCCGCTGCTGCTCCGCGCCATGCAGACCATCCTGCAGCAGCTGCGGCCCTCCGGCTTCCCGGACAGTCTGCACGACCTGCCGATCCCCCCCTCGCTTAAACCCCCGGGGCTGCCCGGCAGGCTGGGGGGGCCGTGACGAAGCCGCTGTGTGTGTGTGTGTGTGTGTGTGTGTGTGTGTGTGTGTGTGTGTGTGTGTGTGTGTGTGTGTGTGTGTGTGTGTGTGTGTGTGTGTGTGTGTGTGTGTGTGTGTGTGTAAGCTGGTGACGTTATAAATCTGCAAAATAATGTAAATTAATCTAATGTAAAGTTATTGAATCCCACTGAGTGAATTAATGGAACAAACAGCCATAATGTGGACGATTTTTAATTCTCAACGGAATCAGTGACGAACTTTTATTCTGAAGTGTTTTCGTTTTAACACGGGAGACAAACTGTCTTAATCCTGGAGACAAGCTGTCTCATGACTAGGGCTGGGCAATATGGCCTCAAATCAATATTGATCAGTTCACCTCGATGACGATGAATGAACGATAACGACTCTACTGCCCTCCTGCACGCAAATAAAAAGTTTGTCCACTAGATGTAGCAGTTATATTGATAGTATAACTATTTATTGCCACTTTAAAGGACTGTAAAACTACACTGTATGAAAATAAATGAAGAAATTACAAATTAAGTACTTAAGTTAAGAGCACAGATGACTTGAAATGAGAAAGACTGAGACCAGATTATACCATGACTTCGTCTGTTTTGCTCCTGAAAACATGGGATTTCTCCACAGCGATATGAAAAAAGACCTTCTAACCTAATTCTCCTGGAAGAACTTACATGTTTTGTGTGTAAAATAACTTTTCACTACATACACTCTAAACCAACCTTTCTTTTAAACACTGGATATACTGACATAGGCAAAATGACATCTGTCATTTTCAGTGTCAGTAAATTTTCAGTTTATTGCCCAGGCCTACTCATGACACTGAAGAAACTGGAGATAAGCTGTCTCATAACACTGGAGACTGGAACTGCGGATGAGCTGTTTTACTTTTGATTTCTATAACGTGACGTATTGATCAGAGGTCAGGACATGATCTCATTGATGGACGGCTGATTGTAAACTCTGGAGGAGTGATTAAAGCGGAAAGTAAAGGTGTGAAGTTTCTGTACAAGCAATCTGCAGGTTGAAACATTAAAATGAAGCTGAACGACTTTTGTTTCATTACGAGTTGAATTTAAGTAATTGTTTTCCTTGGATTCACTCTGTCACAATGATCAGTTTGACAGTCATCATCTCTCCATCCCTCCATCACAGTCACCATTCCTCTACCACAGAGTCATCATCTCTCCATCACAGAGCAGCTTCAAAGATTCCGCTTCCATCAAAAAGACCTGCAAAGAACTGAGGTCTGGAAGACCTGATCCATCAACCTGACTCAGCCAACTGAGACAGGTTGATGGATCAGGTCTTCCAGGGAGGTTCAAGGCCTGGATCTACCAACACTCCATTTGACCCCAGGTGCTCTGGCCTCTGTTGGTGTATACGGTTCCCATTACGACAGTCGAGACCATGGAAAGGCAGAAATTCACTATGTAATGCCCAAATGTTGAAAAATAAGCCCCTTGCCTCATTTATTTATGGTAAAGAGGGAATACATGATTCGGAGTGACTGAGACTTAGATCCTCTCTTTTTGGACCCAGGAGAGTTTAACACATCTGTATTTCACATGCTTTAGTTAGAAAACACCAGCAAACATGATATATATATATATTTTTTTTTTTTTCCCCCTATGGCCACGCCGGAGCTCCATAGAGGCGTAACTCTTCATTACAGTATTGACTTACATCAAAGTTAAGTCCACGGTACTCTATCCTATTGTTGAACTGGCATCATGAACGCAGCGCTGCCAGTGAACGTCATGGTGAGAGGTAACCATCACTAGTTAGCAGAGGTCCGGTGGTGCATCAACTTTAACGTCAAGATGGTTAAAGTGAACCCGGTTTTGAACAAGATAACAGTGCTACAGTGGTCCAAACGGAAGCTCAGAGGGGAAAGAGCCTTTTCCATTGCCGGTCCTAACCTCTGGAATGCCCTCCCCCTCCCTGTTAGACAAGCCCCCTCACTGTCCATGTTTATAACTCTTAAAACCCATTTTTATTCTTTGGCTTTTACCTCAGCGTGAGACTCTGGTCTGGTTTTAGTGCCTTCGTTTTTGTTTTGTTTTTGACATTGTTGTTTTTTATTGTTTTAACCTATTATGTTTTGTTTATTGTTTTAACATCTTTTTGTTTTTATTGTTTTAATGTTTTAATTTTGCGACTTATATTTTTATTTACAATGTACAGCACTTTGTTTCAGCCGCGGCTGCTTAAAAGCGCTTTATAAATAAAGTTGATTGATTGATTGATTGATTGCTGTTAAAGTTAACGGTCGGTTAAATGTGTGTAATGGCTGGTTAAACAATAACCCACTTTAGAACAACCGGGCCCTGGTGGACTGAGATCCATATCAGGAAGGTGCATGCAGATGTGTGTACACACGCTTTTATAAATCCTTTTTATTTTGCCGAATGCCATTTTCACCTTTCGGGTGTGTTACCGGTGCCAGCCGTCGGGGAAGCTGGGCGGTAGCAAGTGGCCCACAGCTAAAATCAGACTGTGTGGCCTGAAGGTGGCCACAGCAATTATCTCATCCTCTCAAACCATGAACTAATAAAATAATAAACAATCATGAATACAGAAACAAATACAGAGTAAAAAGTGGTAGAATAAGATCCAAAAAAAATACTCAAAGTCTTAATTGGCAATACAATAAACCATTACAAGTAAATAGAATATGCATCATTGTATGAAGTAATAAACATAAACTTATACATTAATTTGGTACTATATACGCAGTCAGGCAGGTCTGTCACATAAAAGAGGGAGCACCTCCACATGGCCGCTAAATTCCCAGAGAGAAACTGCATGAACATCAATGACCAGAAGCAGAGGAATGAACCACTTAAATTTACACAGAACACTCTAACACAGTTACGATTTTCTCAAAGCCTTCGATAAAAACATGGAAAACATTTGGAAAGGTTTATTTCTGAAGCTGGGCTGCGTGTTGTCCCGCTATATTCTCCAAGGTGCACTTCGAGCACAATCTACTGGTTGGGATGTATCAACATTAATACCCCAAAATATTAGAAAATAGAAGGGGTGTTTCCTAATATGGCATTCCTCAGTCCAGTGCAGGTGCAGGAACATTTTTAGGAGGAATCCTACAGAAGGTTTTATAGATTCATTAAGGTAAACCTGGACTTTTCGTTCCTCCCTGAACCTTAGCAGAGGTATTGTGAATATACCTCTTTAAATGAACTCTGCAGCCCCGCCCCAGTCCCTTTCACTATAACCCCGCCCATCAGACTGCTGCCCCACCCATCAGACGGAAACCCCAGACTGCAACCCTGCCCCTGACACTATAGCCCCGCCCACCAGACTGCAGCCCCGCCCCGGACACTATAGCCCCGCCCATCCGACTGTAACTCCACCCCTTTCACTATAACCCCGCCCATCAGACTGCAGCCCTACCCCTTAGACTGAACTCTACAGGTCTACCAGCTGCATCTTGAAGAACTATCACTGGAACACAGCATCGCCAATCTAATTTCTGTTGACAAAAGGAATGTGAAAGTTCTTTTTAATACCATAAATGCGACAGTCTCTCCTTCCCCTCCAAAAGCACCTGTTTCCTCTCACACTGAGTGCAATTGTTTTTTTTTAAATAGTTTGTGGATAATGTCAGTGAAATGAGAGCCAAAATCCCCCAGTGACCTCACCAGCCTCCTACAGCTGCTCCAACATCTCAGAATGAAAGTCTTTTTTTTCCACCGACTCCTTGGAGAAACTTACAGGTCTGATTATCAAAATGACACCTTCGTATGGCCACTTTAATTTTCCCACTCCATCCTCATTTTTAATGTTTTTAATTCAATTGGTCTCTACATTGTTCATGTAAAAATATCTCTCCCTATAAACAGTCTCTGTCCCTGTACTTGGGAAGCAGCGATAATCTCAGCCTCTGCTGAATAAAACAATCTGGACCAAATCTCCAAACTTCCTTTTGTCTCTAAAATACTGGAGAAAGTTGTAGCCATGCAGCTTCCATCTGCTCCAGACGTAGGTGATCTGTACCTCCTGTTCTAATCTGGCTTTTATAAACTGCTCTGCTCACAATCTGCTCTGACTGAAGTCACATGACCTCCTGATGGCAGCGGATGATGGAAATACTGCGAACTGGTACTTCTGGACCTCAGCTCTGCTGTTGACACTGCGGATCACTGTATTCTGCTTTTTACACCTGAGCAACATAAAGTAAAACGAACGTAAAGTCCTTTTTACTGCTTTTATCCCTCTTTCACTTTTTCTTCTCATTTAGACTACTGTAACATCCTTCTATCTCTTCTCCGTTAGACAACATTAACATCTTTCTATTTCTTCTCCTTTAGACTACTGTAACATCAGTTTGACCAGTTCTTTAAACCGCCTTGAAACTGTGTAAAATGCGGCGTCTCGTCTTTTAACAGGGAGAACCTGAAAGCCTGCATCACTCCATCCTCTCCTCCCTCCTATGGCTGCATTACCTTCTGTGTTCATTTTAAAAACCCTAATACTAACTTTTAAAATGGTTAAACATGTTGTTTTATTTCCAACCTCCTTAAGCCATTTGCCCCAAACAGAGACTCTGAACAACAGACCATGCTTGCAGCTTCCCAGACGAAGCTCAGAACCCGAGGTGACTGTGACTGTTGGCTTGAACGTCTTCCCCTTCAGCTCAGATCTGGTGCGGTACTTTTATGAAGCAGTGAAAAACATGTATTTAGGCAGGCCTCTGACCTGCAGCGTCTCAATTTTACTTTCTATGTATGCTTTTCTCTGAATTATTTTTTCTGTTTTTGACTCAAGTCTGTGAATGGTGCAATATAAATAAAGTTATATTCTATTCTATTCTATTCTATTCTATTCTATTCTCACAATACTATCTCTTTTATCAATTATTTATTTTCATTCCGTCAGAGCTTTCTATATACATCCTCATTACATAATTGACATTGATGATGTCTTAATCCCACCTGTTTAAAAAAACATGTACATTTTTGAATTTTGATCTATTATGAGGGTTTTTTTTAATGTTCTTTATTTACCAAAGGAAGATGATGAGTTGTTGACGAGTTCACCTCACTAGTGAGTGAAGCCAAAAACACCTGACCGGCTCATCACCTGACCACCTGACCGGCTGGTGCTGATTAACCTGATGAGCTTAAAGTCTTACAGTGAAATTCTGGAAAGGCTGTGTGTGTGTGCGTGTGTGTGTGTGTGTGTGTGTGTGTGTGTGTGTGTGTGTGTGTGTGTGTGTGTGTGTGTGTGTGTGTGTGCGCGCGCACATGGTGATGCACTCACCATCTGTGCATACTGAAGGAAGGGGAGAGAGAGAGAGAGAGAGAGCGAGAGAGAGAGAGAGAGAGAGAGATCTTCTCTATCCGTCTTATCTTCTGAACTCGAATTCACTCGGTTCCAGATTCGCTCGGTGGCCATCGTACCTTCGCCTCAGGCAATCAATACATGGAGACCAGCAGTTGCAGTGACTATTGCAAAAACAAATCCATTTCTTTGGGATGCTAGGAGACCTTGTACCTTTGGCTTTTCAATTTGTGTTCCAGTTCTTGACCTGAGGTTTTGTTTGGCAACATGGGCTGCGCTCCGTCCAAAGGTAAACTGTTCTCGAAGCCAGAGGGAGCTCCCGCTGTGGCAGCTGAAGGACTCCACCATGACCACTGCAAACCCTCAGAAGAGCAGAACAAATGTCTACAAAGTGACAAGAAAGAAACGGAGCCTCCACTTCCAACTGAAGAGCTTCCAGAAGAAACTACAGCCGCCCAAATTCCAGAGGATATACAACAAACAGAAGATAATGCTTTGCCACAAGAAACGGTGGTCGATTTGCTACACACAGATCAGCTCAAAAAGATGGAGAAACGCAAGAAAAACAAAGGAAAGAAAAGGTCTGCTGAAAAGAAGAGAAAGTCCTCGATTGTCCGCACAAAGGTGGACTTTCCTCCACACATGATCAGGGCTCACCAGGCAGCCTACGCCTTTCTGAATCCAAATATTTGTAAGTATGAAACCCTGCTGGGCCTTCTGGACCAGGCCGCCCAGACCCACCTGTCCCTGCAGCCCATGATGTCTGGGCTGCTGCTGCACTTCGAAGAGATCAACCAAGCCCTGGAGGAGATGGCTGAGGAGGGGGAGCTGATGCTGAAGGGACACGGGGACTTCATGGCCTTACCTTCTGGGATGATGACTTCTGCTGGTAGGCCCGCCAAGCCCGGCATGGATCCCATCAACACTGATCCTCCTCCAGACCTTCTACAGCAAATGCTTCAGCAGTCCACAGAGAAGATGAGGAACGTCGGGGGCTCGGTCCAGGCCCTGGGGGACACCACGCTGGAGGAAGCAGTGGTGTACTTCTCTTCTCTATCTAAACTACTGGTTGAGAAGCTACAGGCCAAGCAGGCGGCAGAACAGAGGTTGGCCCAGGTTCTTGCACATGTAGAATGTGTGGCCATGAGAAAGTCCAACCCTGAGGACTCCGCTCTGCACAGTGAGGACAGCGGCATTGGGGGCGAGAACGAGAGTTTAACTGGGTCTGAAAGGCATCGCCGCCACCGAGGAAGTGCTGGGTCGGGGAGTTCAGGATCCGGGGGAAGCTTTAGGGGTGTCCCCCTCCCTCATTTATCCAATTTAGTAAACCATAATGAAGATGAGGAAGAGGATGAGGATGGTGATGGTGATGGTGATGGTGATGGTGATGGTGATGATGATGAGGATGAGGATGATGACTTTGAGGATGATGAAAGTGAAAGGGGTGGAAGACAAAGGTCCAACTCCTCTCCACCAGATCCCAGTCAGGCTCTTTGTTTCATGCAAGCCCACTATTTGAAGGACGAGCATGTTAAACGACCTCTGACCTCATTCACCAAGCCAAGCCAGTCTTCGCCCACTGGGTGTGTCAACCTACTGCTGGAACTGCAAAATAATCAAGGTAACTGGGATCAGAGCATAAAGAATATGTGTAGAATACAGGGAAACAAAGAGCTGGCAGGGCCACAATACATTTCTTCCAGAGCTGGACTGAGAAGACATTCACTGAACGCACCAGCAGCTGCCAACAGAGGCCAGTTGAGAAGAGCTCAACCTCCTGGTCACTTACCCATGTTGCTTCCCCAACGACCAAAGCGCCCTTCTGTCAGGAGGCTGATCAATACCTTCAGCCACGAGGTCGATGGTAGACCAGAACAAAGCCTTGCTAATATTCCACCTCATATCAGTAGATCCAAAAAAGAGAGTGGAGTTCTTTGCTCTGACAGCAATGATCGTGGTTGTGTCATTAATTGCAGCAATAACAACAACAGCTGGCCTGACAGCAGAGATGACCTGGATGTGGACAGCCTCCCACCTCCACCCCCGGAGGTCCTGATGGACAATTCTTTCCAAAGAACGGAGGGCAGGACTGGACCTGAAGATGTGCTGCGGCAAAATGTAGCTCAGAGTCTCCCAATGCTAAACCAAAAGTCTGGAGTCTCCAAACGCCTGAAAGCATCGGTTCAGAATGTGGATCTGCTGCCAAACCGAGTCAGCATGAAGCCCAGATCGAACGCTGTCTCGTCCGCCCGCCCTGTTCGGCAGGATGCTGTTATGGCTGCACAGGAGTCAGATCAACAGTCTTTACCAGATCTGGATCCAGACACTGAGAAAGCTAACTGCCTATATCAACAAGCACGTAAAATTATTCATTTGCGCAATTCAGTAGAATCTTCTGGTAAGAAAAATATTGTGAACTCAAGAGGTCAGTTCTACGACGGTGAAACGGCCTCGTGCAGCATGCCCGTGACAGCACCACCTGTATCAAGAGTTCGTCTACCGCCATCTTGTCCTTCTGTGCGACACAGATTTCCCAGTCCTCCAGTGTGCCGGCCTCCGTCCGCCTCCTCTCGGCCCAGCTCTCCCCGAACAGTGACACGAGCCACGGATAAGGCCGAGGAAGAGATCATTCCCTCCGTGTCCTTTCGAGATGCTCGCTCAGTGTTCTGCCAAAATGAGTCGCAAACTACCCCGGCCCCTGGAAGCTGTGTGCTTCCTCGACGATGGGGAGACGGCTCCCGAGGTCGATCGGCCACCAGGGAGGCAGACAGCTCCACCCGGAGAACTCAATCAGAACAAAGACCTGGTGTGACCAACCAGCTCTCTAGACATGGCAGTTTGGCCTCTGCTCAGGGCGGGAGCAAGACTCACAGGTAATTATTGCTCAGACCCTGTGTTCCAAGGAAACCTGATACATGTTGATGGATGCTTGACTGCTAGGAATTAAAACACAACAAACATCCTTATGTATTGTCTCAACCCAGATACGGCAACTTTAAGATGTTCCTAGCTGACCTGTCAACTATGGGGCATCTGGAGCAGATATCAGACACCATTCAGAATATTAATGCCCAATATTATAGACAACCTTGTAATCCTGTAGCTCTATGTGACTGAAGGTTTGATCATTTTGCCATTAACAAGAGAGAGTACTGCCCTTTCATTTGGGAATTACTGGTGTAATTAACACATCCAGTAAGGTGGCTTTGACCTTGGTAATGGTGTGCTTTGAATCCACACAGATGGTTTTGGATTTAGTCATCTGTGTCCTGTTGAGAATGACGTCAGCATGTCTGCTATCTGTAAAAGAAGCCTGATCCCTTCCAGCTGCTCTATCTACGAGTCTTTAAGTCTACGAGTATACAAGTCTATGAATCTACGAGTCTATAATTCTACAAATCTGAGCCTATGAGCCTATGACTTTACGAGTCAACGAGTCTATGAATCTACGAGCCCATGAGTCTGTGAGTCTATAAGGTCTATAAAGTCTATAAAGTCTACAAGTCTGTGAGTCTACGAGTACAGCATCAACCAAACAGCTACTTTGTACTTTGTCTTTTCATAAGAGTAGTTTCACTTTCGTACACCCGAACAGGTGAGGACAGGTTCACCTGGACAGGTGAGGACATGTGAGGACATGTGAAGACCGAAGAGGATTTGTACACCTGGACCTTACATACAAGCTCAAAGGCCACTGATCATCAGTCAGAACAAGTGGAAGTTCAGAGTGTGTGTGCTGCATTAGAATGACAACCTAGATCTGGTTCATGCTGTCAGACTCACTCTGCTGTACACTAAGCTTATATAAACACTAATGTTGGTGTTGTACAAACACAGAGTAGCTGCAAAAAACAGAGCAAAGGATGAGTATATAAAGAAGAGCTCTCAAATGGAAAGTTGCAGGTTTGTTTCCTATCTCCACATGTTCACATGCTGAAGTGTCCTTGGACAAGACAGTGAACCCCAAACTGCTGCCATTGGAGATGGACAGCGCTTTGCATGGCAGCAGCCTCCTTTGGTGTTTGATTGGGTGAATGTGATGAAGGATATAAAGTACTTTGGGGGCTGCTCTATAAGTGACATCATTATGTTTTAATATGATTTTCATTGATTGTTTTGTAAAATGACTTTTTCTTCAGCATCACTGTACTGCTCTCTCCTGTGCATGTTTGTGTGTGTGTGTGTGTGTGTGTGTGTGTGTGTGTGTGTGTGTGTGTGTGTGTGTGTGTGTGTGTGTGTGTGTGTGTGTGTGTGTGTGTGTGTGTGTGTGTGTGTCAGGATGTGTGTGTGTGTGTCAGGATGTGTGCCAAGTTGTGTGAGCTGTGTCAGATGTGTGTGTGTGTGTGTCAAGTGTGTCAAGTGTGTCTCAGGTGTGTTTCAGGTGTGTGTGAGGTGTGTCAAGTGTGTGTGAGATGTGGGTGAGGTGTGTGTCAAGTATGTCAGGTGTATGTGTGAGATGTATCAGGTTCGCATGAGGTGTGTCAGGTGTATCAGCTGTGTGTCAGTTGTGTCAGGTGTGTGTCAGGTGTGTCAGGTGTGTGTCAGGTGCGTGTCAGGTATGTCAGGTGTGTGTGAGGTGTGTGTCAGGTGTGTGTGTGTGTGTGTGTGTGTAAGGTGTGTCAGGTGTGTGTGAAGTGTGTCAGGTGTGTCAGGTGTCTGTCAGGTATGTGTCAGGTGTGTGTATGAAGTATGTCGGGTGTGTGTGTGAGGTGTGTCAGGTGTGTGTGAGGTATGTGTGGGGTGTGCCAGGTGTTTGAGGTATTGTTAGCGTTGTGAGGGTTGTGATGTTGTTAGTGTGACGTTTTTATTGTTATGAGGGTTGTGACGTCATTAGTGTTGTGAGTATTGCTAGCGTTGTGAGGGTTGTTAGCATCCTGAGGGTTGTTAGCATTGTGAGTATTGCTACCGTTGTGGGGTTGCTAGCATTGTGAGTATTGCTAGCATTGTGAGGGTTGTTAGCGTCATGTGGGTTGTTAGTATTGTCAAATTTCTGTCGAATGTCTTTATTGTTGTCATTGTAACAGGTACAACGAAATCGTGAGGTGCAGTCCTCTTTAAATGCCATGAACACACAAGAATAAAGTACAAAATAATGCACTCAATAAAAAACAAAGTGCACAATATACGTAATAAATAAATGAATAAATAAATAACATCAACCAGTGTAAAAATAACAGTCTCATAAAAAGGAAAGACAATGCCAGCCAAACATCAAGTGCAATAATGGCTTTTGCATAGAAAGTGTTTCTTGGTCTGTTTGTTTTGGCCTTCAATGCCCTGTAACATCTGCCAGACGGTTTAAAAGGTGCAAATCCGGGATGAGTTGGGTCTTTGAGTATCTGCTGTGCCTTCCTGAGGCAGTGGGAACTGTAGAGATCCTCCAAACATGGTAGGAGGCAGCTGCTGATCTTCTGGAGTTGTTTCCAGTTTGTTGCTGTGTAGCTGGAAAACCAAACACAGATGAACGGGGAAGAGTATCAGTTTTCCTCCTCCTGAAGTCTGCAATAATCGCCTTCATTCTTTTGATGTTTAGGATCAGGTTGTTCTCCATGCACCACACAGACAGCCCCTCCACCTCGTCCCGGGATGAGGACTTATCCCCCCCCCACACACACACACACACACACACACACACACACACACACACAAAAGGGGAGTGTGTTCCCGGTAAGCCACCTGTCCTAATCCAGATAACCCCCCCCCCCCCCCCCCCCCCCCCCCCCTTCTGTTAGAGGAGCTTCTGGACCTGCTGCCCTCCATAATCCTCTGATGCACTAAAACTCTCTCTGTGTCAACAGGCCGGACAGCCCTGTGATGTCAGCAGAGGAGGACCAATAGGATCACAGATCCCTGTGATGTCAGCAGAAGAGGACCAATAGGATCACAGATCCCTGTGATGTCAGCAGACGAGGACCAATAGGATCACACAGCCTTGTGATGTCAGCAGACGAGGACCAATAGGATCACACAGCCCTGTGATGTCAGCAAAAGAGGACCAATAGGATCACACAGCCCTGTGATGTCAGCACAGTGCCTGATTGGTCTGAGTAAAGCCAGAGTTAATCCAGTTAATCCAGAGTTAATCCAGTCAATCTAGTTAATTCAGAGTTGATCCAGTTAATCCAGTTAATCCAGTGAATCCAGTGAATCCAGAGTTCAGGCATTTTTTTTCTTTTCCATGATGAAAAACATTTGCATTTAAAAATCAAAGTGTTTGTTAAAAGCCCAGTATTTCCTGATGTCAATAACCAAACGGTGAATGGACAGCTCGTCCACAACACTGCAAACACGGACAGCTATTTTTTTCAGCGTGACTGTTTTGAAGGATTGGATTACAAAGTATATTTGACACATTTGGAAGGATTATTAAGTGTATTTGACAGAAAAACATAAACACTTGCAGCTGCCAAGAGCCAAACTGAACAGGGACACCGGCTCAGAACAGCTCAAGGGCTTCCGACATGTTGACGAGCTGTGGGGCTCCTACAGTAGCGACGTTACTCCCATTTTCAGCATTATTGATTTAAAGGATTGGATTTCAAAGTATCTTTATAATGGTGTAAAGACACTGCAGTGTCCTGATGTCGGAACAGGATAATGCCGCTTTGTAGCTGACCGCTTTGAGTGATGTGTTCAGGTGCATCACGTAACTCGGCCCATCCGACATGTAAAGGAGCTGCGAGGCTCCTACAGCAGCAACGTTACATAATAAACATGAATAAAAATCTGACTGATACAGCCATTAGCGAGCTGGAATGTCATGCACAGCACACGGCAAAGCTGAAGTTTCAGTGGGAGGGGGTGGGGGGGGGTGCATGTTCGCAAAGAAGACCATTCTTCTTGAGAAACAAAGCCATATGATACTATACTAAATATATATTTGCATATACAAGATATATGAAACATGTATAAAATATCAATTAGAAATAAAATGTAAAAGTAAGTTGCACAGGATTTATTTTCTCCCGAAAATTCTGAAATCTCATCCATGGACGAGTCGTCCTACAGTCCAACCAATCATGTTCAGGCTTGGTTGTTTCTCCACTCAAGCTGAACGTCGTCGCAGCAATGGAGGACAGGCTGCTCTGTTATACATTGATGCTACATTCTGAAATGCTTTTTGGTTAAAACGTGATGTTAATGTATGTTTCTGCTGAAAGGTCACGTCTGGTGTTCCCATGATCCTCAGCCGAGGTGGTCGACACCCGAGAGTACTCAGATTACTCAGGACAGGAACATTACCATCATCAGATGACACAAAGGGGTTACAGTTAAAGATGAACCTAACTGAACCAAAGGTCGTGACCTCAATGATATGAGATCAACATTGTGTAGAAAGGAAACCTGCCGCTGGGTGTTCATAGTGAGCAGCAGGGAATGGAACCGAGCACCCACATATTGATCAGGGTGCTCCACTGAGTTGTGTGTTCAGTGTTTGTATTAGTTTGTGTTAACGTTGTTTTCTACCTCACGTGTGTCATAATAAAAGATCAAAATTGAATTTGTGGGGTGTTTTCATTAAGATGAGGATGTTGACGTCGTGGTTGGAGGCTGTGATGCAAACTCCTTTCGAAACACTGAGCAGCCACAGTGGAGAGAACGTTGAGGTTGTTCCACACGACTGACCTGGAAACAGCTCTCTGTTGACCTCCACGACGCCAAGCAGCTGGACCTCGTAACTCCACGACGCCAAGCAACTCAACCTCGTAACTCCACGACGCCAAGCAGCTCGGCCTCGTAACTCAACGACGCCAAGTCACTCGTCCTAATAACTCCACGATGCAAAGTAGCTTGGCTTAGCAACTCAATGACACCAAGCAGTTCGGGCTAGTAACTCCACAACGCCAATCACCTAAGCCTAATTAAAGTCTAATAAACTCCACAATGCCAAGTCGATACTCGAGATAGAATTTGGTGTTCCCCAGGAATCCATTCTGGGCCCTCTTTTGTTTATTATTTACGTCAATGACTTTGTACATTGTTCCAATGATATTCGGAAAATACTCTTTGCAAGTGACACAAATTTGTTTATGTCACATAAGAACATGGATCAGCATGAAAAGCTCCTGATTGAGGAACGAGATCAGGTAAATATTTGGTTTAAATGTAATAAATTATCATTAAATATTAGTAAGACCTTTTGTATTATTTTACGCTCAAAGGTACAATAATCTGGTCATGAATATAAAAATAGATGGTACAGATATTAAAAAAAGCTGATTCCATAAGATTTCTAGGAATCCATATTGATGAATTTATATTTTTTTTAAAGCATATTACTGAACAAGTTAAAAAAAAATTCTAAAAGTGTAGGCCTATTATTTGAAATAAGACAGTTGGTCCAAATAGAAGCACTCTTAACTCTGTACAGATCATCTCTGTTTAAGCCTCACTTGATCTGGAACGACACATACTCAGCTTATACCACAAAACTTCTTATACGACAAAAGAAAGCTTTAAGAATAATTTCATGGTCGATAACAAACTCTACAACAAATGCTCTCTTCCATAAATATGGTCTCCTAAAGCTTCCTGAAATGAATCTTTATCAAAACACATGTATTATGTATAATGTTGTTAACAGGTCAAAAATTAGATTATGTGAACTCGTTCCATTATACTCGCCCTCTCATCAACATAATATCAGAAATAAACTACTTCTAATAGGTAAATACAGAAAATTAAAATGTACCAGTTTTAGTATATGTCATAGAGGTCCAAACTTATGGAATGAGCTGGAAAGCAACTTAAAACAATCAGCCACACGATTGAAAAAGAAATTAAGTAATCACCTACTGGAGAGTTACACAGGTAGTTTACGTGTGGCTTAGTACTCACAGGGTTAAAACGTCTCTCTGTACATGGAGCTGGTCAAAATATATGATTTACTATTTCATGCATAGAAATGTAGAATCATTTATTCTTTTCCTTTGATTTTAGGATCGTATTTCTTGGGGAATGGTGTTGTTTTCTATATGTATGTATGTATGTATGTATGTATGTATGTATGTATGTATGTATGTATGTATGTATGTATGTATGTATGTATGTATGTATGTATGTATGTATGTATGTATGTATGTATGTATGTATGTATGTATGTAATGTATGTATGTATGTATTGTATGTACTGTCCCCCTTCCTCTTCACCACATACACATCTGACTTTAAGTACTGCACTGAGTCGTGTCATCTGCAGAAATTCTCTGATGACACGGCCATTGTGGGGTGTGTTGGGGGCGGGGGGGAGGCGGAGTACAGGGTCCTGGTTGACCGATTTGTGAAGTGGTGTGGGGAGAAGCACCTGCTGCTGAACGTGGAGAAGACCAGGGAGATGGTGGTGGACTTCAGGAGGAACAAGCCCCTGCCCTCTCCAGTCAGCATCAGTGGGAAAGACGTGGACTTAGTGGACTCTTATAAGTACCTGGGTGTCACACTGGACAATAAACTGGACTGGTCCACCAACATACAGGCCATCTACAAGAAGGGCCTGAGCCAGCTTTACTTCCTGAGGAGGCTCAGGTCCTTTAACGTCTGCAACAAGATGCTGCAGATGTTCTATCAGTCTGTCGTCGCAAGCACCATCTTTTTTGCTGCGGTGTCCTGGGGTGTCCTGGGGTGCGGGCATCAAGGCAAAGGACGCCAACAGACTGAACAAACTGATCAGGAAGTCAGAGTCTGTTGTTGGCTCCAAGCTTGTCACCCTGGAGGAGGTGGTGGAGGACTGGATGCTGGCAAAACTGCTAGCAATCATGGACAATCCCTCCCACCCCCTCCACAAAACACTGGACAAGCTGAAGAGCAGCTTCAGCAATAGACTGATCCAACCCCGCTGCTCGAAGGAACGTTACAGGAAGTCGTTCCTCCCCACGGCAATAAGACTTTTTAACTCGTCTACCTCCGTCAGAGCCTCAATATAATTACTCATGGTTATTTCTAAGTGCTCATGTTCCGTTCTGTGTTTTACTAAATTTATGTCCTACCCAGATATTTTATGTCCTACCCAGATATTTTTATATTTGTATATTTGTATATTTTTATTTCCTACTTTTATATTCTATTCTATTGTATTTTATAACATTCCTAGGT
Organism: Blennius ocellaris; assembly: GCF_963422515.1. Taxonomy (NCBI): domain Eukaryota; kingdom Metazoa; phylum Chordata; class Actinopteri; order Blenniiformes; family Blenniidae; genus Blennius; species Blennius ocellaris. The sequence goes on along the minus strand of NC_137667.1, from coordinate 19,045,998 downwards.
ACCAGATTGCTGCAACAAAACAATTTCCCTTCGGGGATGATTAAAGTTATTATCTATGTATGTATGTATGTATGTATGTATGTATGTATGTACATATTGCACAGATGAGTCCTCATTCATTACCATTGGTTAGTGATGTTCGTGGGGACCTGGTTTGTGGTTGAGTCATTGTCTGGTTTAAACTACAGCACAAGATGCACTGGGAGGTGAAGTGTTGGACCCCAACATGACAAAGCTCTTGGGAGTCCATTTTTTTCATGATTTTGCAAATCTATTGCACATGTCACAATCATGGGTTATATACGTGAAATTGTGGAAAATAAATGAATGAAATGCTCTCTGGTGGTGTAGATTATCTGATGGTGTAGATGTTATCTGGTGCTGTGGACATTACCTTGTGGTGTAGATTATCTGGTGGTGTAGATTAACTGGTGGTGTAGATTTTCTTGTGGTGTAAATTATCTGGTATATATCTGGTGGTGTAGATTATCTGGTGGTATGAATGTTATCTGGTGGTATTGATGTTATCTGGTTGTGTAGATTAATTGGTGGTGTTGATGTTACCTGGTTGTATAGATTAATTGGTGGTGTAGATTAACTGGTGGTGTAGATTATCTGGTGTAGATCTGGTGGTGTAGATTAATTGGTGGTATGAAAGTTATCTGGTGGTGTTGATGTTACCTGGTGGTGTTGATGTTATATGGTGGTGTAGATTAATTAGTGGTGTAGATTATCTGGTGGTATAGACATTATCTGGTGATGTTGATGTTATCTTGTGGTATAGATTATATTGTGGTGTTGATGTTACCTGGTGGTGTCAGTCTTATCTGGTGGTGTAGATCTTATCTGACAAAGACAAAGGTCTTATACATTAACTCCTTGATCATCATGCTCTCCCTCTTCTTCGTCCAGTCAAGTCTCCAATAATTTTAACTTGAATTGACTAATAATTTCTCTTCTTAAAAATGATTTCCAGTCATAGTATATTCTCAAACAAATTATTATTACACGTATTTAATGTATTGAATCTGTCAGTCATAATTTATTTGTATGAGACAGACTTACTTAATATGTGTACATTTTAAAAAAATATTTACTTTTTGAATTTTACTAATGAATTTCAAAACAGTCAATCCAAATACACACCATGGTGATATTAAGCAGTTTTATTAAGCAAGGATACCTCTATATAACTGTTACATTTACAAGGTCCTTGAAATATTTTTGGGGAGTGTGAGCTACACCACCTAAACCTCCATCACTGAGGTACACAACCTGAACTGCCACGACACCACCGGAGCCTCCATCACTGAGCAACTCCACCTAGGCCTCCATTACACCATTTCAACCTCCATCAATAAACTACACCACCTAAACTTCCATGACACCACCTAAACCTCGATCACTGAGCTTCATCACCGAAACCTCCTTCACACCACCAAAACATCCATCATTGAGCGACACCACCTACACCTCAATCACTGAGCTACACCACCTGAACCTCCATCTCTTCCTCACTACTCCATGCCTGAGATATTGCCAACTCTTTTTTTCTATCTCTACTTCTTCTGATTGGCCTGGTAAGCTTTGTTTCTTTACTACCCAGAATGCATTGCCCTCTATGTCACTCCTCTCCTCCTGTCCACTGAAAAGATGTTTGTAAACTAACTGAGACCAGTGTTTTCAATGGGGCCAGAGCTCCAGTTATCTTTCAGTTCAGAGATGTGTGGAGTGTTCACGTCGCCCAAACGAAATGTTTTTTTCCCTGTAGAGATTCTGGTCTGGACTAAACCGAATGAGAAAACGCCCTAACGTGAAATAATTGAAATCATACACGCGTCTTTGCGTCACTGCGTCGACGTCTAGCGTCACGTTTACGTGATGACGTAAGAGTGGTACGCGCCGGAGCTGGATGTGAAGATGGCGGACGAGGAGGCCGAACAGGACCGGAGTCCTGCTGCAGAGATCAACCAAACCATTCGGGAGCTCACGGAGCGGCTCCGGCGGCTGCAGGAAGACGTCGCGACGAACGCCGCCGGCTGTCCGGCTCAGTCGTCCTCCGACTACTGCCAGGAGTTCTGCAGGGTGAGCCTCTCCCCGACCGAGCCACTTAGCATGTAGCTTCCCCCAGCTCACAGTCACTTAGCATGTAGCTTCCGCCAGCTCGTGGGGATTCCACATAAACAGCAGCCTCCAGGGCCCGTTTGTGCTCGACGTGTGCAACCTGTGGTGTTTGTCTCCCACGAACTCGACGAAACGTCCGTGTGTCAGTCGTGTGTTAACGGGGGGATCCTCGCTGTTACTTCACCCAGCGATGCTAACACTGCTAGTTCTGCTGCAGGTCGCTGTTTGGCGTCGCGTATGTTTCGTCCCGAGACCTCGGTAGGAGTGTTTTCACTGAAAACACGGGACGTGTTGGCCGGAAATGATCCTCGCGCTGTGCTTCGCTTCGTGTTTCTCTGATTTGGGGGGGGAGTGGTAATGCTCCCCCCCCCATCCAAGCTTCACTATTTAATCTTTCAATCTGCTGGTAGCGAGTCGCTCCGTGTTTCCAGTTAGGCAGCATAGTGTGTGCCGGACACGCCGTGCTTCCATATAAGAGCAGGACCTACCGAAGAAAGGAGAGTTTTCTCCCGCGGGGACTCCCTGTTGTCTACGTGCAGAACGTAACGTGCGCGCCTGCTGGAGTCAACGTTTGCAATAAAACATCCGCAACCCCCCCGTGGAGGATGATGGCTGCATTCTTGATAGATAGGTGTGTGTGAGTGTGTCGACCATGTTAACTGGATCGCTGCTGTGTGTGCAGTAAATGGTTCAAATTGGCCTCACACCCAGTCATTTGACGCAAACCTTCACCTCACCTACATAGTGATGCACATCTGGATTTTTTTCCACTTCCTATCTGATTCCAATATCTGCCGACACCATTCCAATACTGGAGATCTGTTTGCTTAAATATCACCGTTATCATTATGGTTGATTTTTATGTGAGGCTTTAATAAACTCCTTTCTACAGCATATTTTGAAATGTAGCAGTGTACGCATTTATTCTCTCTAAAGACAACTTGAGGTTAGTAGAAGGTCAGAAAAGGAAGCAGTACAAACTATTTTTGTTCCATCCGGACAATGTGAGTGACATAGGGCTTGGCAAAAATGTAATAATTGATTTATCGAATTTGTAACTAAAATCGATTTTCATAGTGCAAATTCAAGTCCCCCCCCCCCCCCCCCCCCGTTTTTCATAATTTCTCATTCTGTTCTACTGCTCCTTGTGACCCAAGTGAAGCTGCCCCCCCCTCCCCACCCCTTGCAAAAATCTGTGAAAATAGCCCTAATCATTAATGCTGCATTAGTGATGGTTTGTGCCGAAAAAATTAGCTTGTGCTGCTTTAGTTCTTAAGATATAACAGTTTATTCTACGGTGATGATGTCACTCATCCCCCACATTCTCCAAATTGAACAAAAAATGTCTCAGTCATTCGTGCTGCATTATTGGCGGTTTGTGCTGAAACACATATTGTTTGTGCAGCTTTAGTTTTTAAGATGGGGCAACACGCAGCTTAAAAAATAAACCAGATGTGGCCACACTTGCGTTTGGACTCCGTTTGACTAAATGAAACAATTTTTATAGTCACACCTGTGGAGGCCACAGCTGCTTTATTTCTGAAGCTGCGCCTGCGTGTTCAGGGCTTGACGTTAAGGATTTATGTCTTTACTTGCCCGGACAAATTGTTACTTTCCCAAAGTAAATTATAACTGATCACAACCAGGGGCTGAACTCTGACACTTCATCAGCTGGGGGGGGCGCTGGAGTTACCACTTCCTATGAGGAGGAAGAGAGGTTGAACAGGCTTCCTGAAATCTAGGGTGAATCCTGAGTGGTTATAGAGAAAAAAATAACACGTGGGAATGTGATAGGTTGCAACCTGAATTTAATAATACAAGGGAACGAGATAATTTAATCCACGTTCGCGGAGCAGTTGGCTCTTGAGATGCTGCCGCGCTCCTCCACTGTCATCTACGTCGGATCTGGGATTTAGAAATAGTTTTTCAGGCTTTTCATGGTGACATCATTGTAACTAACTTAAAGTCCTAGTGAAATGAAAATTCGACCTCCAAAACACTTTGGCTATCGCTTCTAGGGACATTTTTATGCTAACTGGACCAAGGGTAAAATGTTAAAACATGGCAATCTGCGAGAAAATAGCTGATAAACAGCTGTATTTTTGCTGCTGGGCGGAGCTTCTGACAATAATAGAGTGACGTCACTGGTTGTGCACACGCCCAAGTTGTGTTTACATTATGGAGGATCAGAGTTTTGACAACGAAGAGGCTGAATTTAACGATATTTCATCATCATCGGGCATTTCAAATCCAGTGATTGATGAAGAAGACACAGAAGGGTCGTTCTGCCATCGGTGACCCCGTCTGGAACATGTTTGAGGAAGCAGAAGATGGTTCGTCCTCGTCTCCTCGTCTCCTCAGCAGCCGCCAGTTTTCACCTTTGAGGCTTTGAGGCGTCCTGACTTTTAGCAGAATGACCCGGCTTCCTGGATCATGTCGAAGCGCTTTTCCGACTGCGCGGAATCACTGAAAATGAGTCCAGGTATTACTTGATCGTCTACTAGCTGCGCAAGCTAGCGGCTCCCGCTAGCCGCTCCCGCCGCCCGTGCTCCTTTTCTCCTCTCTCGGTCTCTTCCAGGCTCAATCTTTCATCAAGGCTCATAAAATGCCGACTATAACTTCAAAACACTGTTAAAACTTCGATATTTAAGAGGGAAACAAGCCAATGTAAACACAACAGATCGAGATCTGCACAACTCTTGATGTCACGCTCACGAAGAAGAAGGCTTCCCCCGACTTCGTCGGCTGGAGATTCAAAATTCAAATAACTTTGTTATGCGACAACAGTGGTGGGGCGAGTCGGAGAAACCTTATAAGTAGAACCCCAACTATCGTTTTTTGCAAAGTAGTGTGTTACGTTTCACTAGGCCTTTAACTTCCATGTCTTGTATGGCGTTATGACTGCAGGCTGAGGTCTGCATGAGGCGCTCAGCTATTTTCTCGCCACAGAACTTCTTTATTTTTGGTTATCTCTGGACTATTGGTTCATCAGCAATGTCTAAACAAACTACATACTGCTGTAAATGAAGGTTTTGATTTTTTTTTTTGCCATAAAATGAGTCTTTTAAATGGCTTCATGTGAAAGAGAACTTTAATCAGCCTATATTTACGTAGGTTGCTACGGAAACGGCTGCAGAGCTGCGTTCTAACATTCATCATCCTCCTGATGCTGAAGCATTTGATTCAGACTAGGTCTGCCACGATTAGTCGACTCGTCACGAGCATGTCGACTATTGAAATCGTCGACAACTAATTTAATCGTCGCTGTGTCGTTTTTATTTATTTCATCTTTGTTTTTCTCTCAAACTGCAGCGGCACCTTCCACTGCCACGTCTGCCTTTCTGTCCTTGACACACATGCGCAGTAGTGGTAATCAGGTTAAGTTATACCGGACGGGCTCAGGTATCGTGGCTACCCGGCGGCGATGGCGCCCAAAAGTGTGGCAGCATTTCAAGAAAATAAAAGGGAAAAGCGTGCAGTACAATATCTGCAAGACAGAACTTTCCTTCCACGGCAGCGCAACTGCGATGCAAGAGCACCTGAAAAGGAAGCACGTTGTGGCTTATTACAACGACGAAGAGGGACCGTCGTCTCGGCAAGCTAACTAGCTAGTTCGCTGCTAATATTAGCGTAAACAAAGAGCTAACTTACTACTTACTCATATAGCTGTAAACGTTAACATTGGCGATGGCGATTTGGCTCATTAGCCGCCCTGAGAACACGTGCCTTTTCCTTATTTTACTCAATTGTTTGCATTTTATTCTACACAGTTGGTTATTCTACATTTCTGCAAAGTTGTGCTGATAGAGACTGAAGATCAAATGTAGGCTTTGCAGAGTCTGAGATCTGTGTATGGGTTTGATAGTTGTGAGGTGATCTTTTCATTTATTTCTATGATTTAATGGAGGTCTCCTGTCTGCTACTAATTATGATAGTAGAGGATCATTAAATGATCTGATTTCAGTGTGACATGCACATAGTTAGATAAGGTCATAGTCACTCAGGCTGGTCTGGATACTAATTTATTTGCTGTTAAAACAGCACATTTCTTTGTAAAGAAAATATTCAGAGCAGCTGATGAACATACTCAAACACAACATGTTTTACTACCATTCCGAAATGTCCTGCTGCAGCAGCAGAGTCACAACTTGTTCAGGAGATTCTCCTTCTGGGTCACATTTCGGTTCTGATTGGTTTGGTTGAGCTGTGTGTTTCCGTAACTAGTGACAGATGGAATGTAAACAATAGCACATGGCATAAGGAGACGAAGCACTTCCTCCTCTTCCCAAGATCGGTATGTGGGGCGGAGCCAGTCCAGCTCCGTGAAAACCAGCAGATTCTGAATGAGGCTGAATGATAAAATATTAAACTGGCTGAAAATCGAGGACAAGCTGGATTTGGGGCAAAAAACTTTGAATACGAAAAAAATAAGAACCGTGTAAAAGTGTTAAAGTTGTGTGATATGACTCCTTTAATGTTTACCAAAGTGAATTAGTCATTAAAGCATCTCCTGACACGAGGACAAATTGTAGGACCAGTTGATATTGAATGAACCAAACACCAAATATGTTCTGACTATTTAAAAGCACATAACTGAACCAATACAAGATGTATACAATAGAAATGCATATATACATGTAGATAAGATGTATACAAGATATTTCTTAAATAAGATTTAATGTACTTCAGGGACCACATACAGTCCAGTTTCATCCTGAGTGACCAGACTGGTAAAATATTGTTATAATAACCTTTAAATTTACACTTTAAGATTTTCTTTGTTGTCGTCACAGTGTGTGGAATTAAATAGTAAATTTTTTTACAAGATCAAACAGTTAGTACTGAAAATGATTACAAATTCAACATAAAGTCAATCTTAATGAAACATTCTGGTGCAAAACACAACCAAACGTCAAAATAAAACTACCGTATTTTCCACACTATAAGGCGCACCTACAATGATTGACATAATTTACAACTTTGTTCATATATAAGGCGCACCGCATTATAAGGCGCATGGAATAGACCAGTGGTCAGCAACCTTTATAGCTCAAAGCCATTAGGTTACATTTTCCACTGATTCTAACACCCAGAGAGGTGCATGCACTTTATTTTGATAGTCCTACCTGCAGCCTATGCCAGGAGGACACTACACACAAAACCTTCTTCACTGCTGGTTGACAACTTACAACTACCGGTAATAAACTAAACTACATGAACTAAGCAACAAAAACACAACACAACACAATTATTACCGACACCACAAACCAAATATAACCCCCAATAATTGCATTTAAAACACCACAAACAGAAACTCCCATAATTCATTGCAGCTATCGGCTGCACTGAGGAGCTCAGGATGCAAGGCATGATGGGAATTCATGTTTTGTGTTGTTGGAGGTTATTGTGGGTTGTTGTTGGGCTTGGTGTTGTGTTGATTGTGTTTATGTGTTTTTGTTCCCCAGTTTAGGGAGTAATTATTTCATCTAGTTTATTTTGGTTTGTTAGAATGCTGGTGTGCAACCATGAGTGATGAAGGTGTTGTGTGGAGTGTCGTCCGCTCTGAAGATCCGGTTGCGGAGTTAGAGTTGTCAAAATAAAAGCTTCTGGTTGTTCAGCTGTCAAATAGCAGTCTCGAGTAGAGCAATTCTTCCATATATAAGGCGCACCGGGTTATAAGGTGCACTGGCAGCTTTTGAGAACATTTGAGATATTTAGGTGCGCCTTATAGTGCAGAAAATACGGTAGTATAAATCCTCTATGAACTCCTTGCTTGGTGGGACCAGGTTGGAGCCTCTTGGTGGGTTTTGGCCGATTATCCACACGAGGCAGCGTTTTTGGAGCCCGGAAATGTTTTTGTGCTCTGTGTTCTTGTGCGTGTTTGCTTTGTTTGGTGAGTCACAGCGCCCCTAATGACCTGGCATATGTTCTACATGCCCTTTTGCCTCGTGTTGAGCCGTGTTCATAGTGACATGTAGATGGAGGTTGGTTTTTTTTTTGGTTTTTTTCACGGATCAAAAAGGATCGATTCGGCTCGTGTGGACAGGGCCTGCGTATCAAGTGAACATGAACAAGTGCAGGTACCACAACAGTCAGGTCAGCTAGAAGCAGCATTGTTTTTGTGAGTCTTTGTTCTTTCAGAAACCTTCTAGAAAACAATCACCATATAATCAAATTGAAATGCCAGAAACACTGAAAACACTGCAGTTTCCCTGGCATGCCACTAGTGGGTGCTATGTTTTTATAAAACGACCCACGTACAAAGAAAAGCACCATGTGAACAGGCTTTCTCCCTTGTTGAGGCTCACTTAATGGCGTAGGATTTCTGGTAGTGATCCAAATGATGAGTTGGTGAAAGTACATTCTATTGGAGAGCACCGTTAAACTCAAGATTATACAGTCCTCCGTTGTTGGTGTTGATCTACTTGTGCAGGACCCAAACGTCTAGGGTTGGAGTTAACCCTGTTTACGTGACGACAGACCTTTTCAGGTGCTCTGTACAATGTTGATATGTAAACGCATGACCGAAACACCTCAAATGTTTACAGTTTCTATTTGAAAAATTGTGTAAACTTGCCCTTCAATCCAGACCAGGATTGAAGGACCAAAGCTTGTGCGTGTGGCAACTGTTGAGGTTCAACCAATTGTTCTCCTTAAAGTACCTCTCCCAGAAAAAAGTCTGTAAACTCTCCTTCCCACGAAGGAGTGATTCTGCCCAGAGAATAATGCAGCACACCAAAACCAGGAAACACAGGCGAAAAAGGGTGCGACTTATAGTCCAGAAGATACAGTAGTCTGGATTTGATCATTTTAACTACTGTATACTGTTAAATGTGTTAAATCTGTGCTCATTCTAAGAGTGGGACTGGTGCTGCTGACCTCTTGACCAGGTCACCTTGTAAATAAAGCTCTCCTTGCCTCTCAATGGGTTCTTTTCCTGCTTATAGATAACGGTTGAATTAAAAGGACTGAAATGTAATTTGTCCGCTCTGCCACTCGGGTGCCAACGCTGTTCTGTTGCAGTGGGAAGACAAAGTGTTCCCATAAACATGACACCTTAAATAAAGTGGGCGGCTCTAACGCCACGCTTTTCTTAACTTTTACCTTTGTCCATTTTTGTAATTGCTTCTTTTGCTCTAATTTGGGTTGATGGCAGTTTTCAGGTTCATTATTGCCACCTGGATTGAAGAGAGGCCACGTGTTTTTTTTTTTTTAAGATATTGACAGTTTGACTTGTGCAATAAACAGTGACTGTAAGGGACAAATATAAACACTGTTCCACCCCTTGAGACGGTGATAAAATGTGTTCAGCATTTTTGCTGAATAGGGAAGAGCTCTTCAAGTGAGTGGTAAATAATTTTCACACTAATCCAGCCTCCCGCTCATCTTAACCCTCTGGGGCCTGAAGCATTTTGTGCCGTTTTTCACTACAATTGATTTTTCCTTTATATCTCAGATATAAAATTCTTAAACCTTGCCTTTTTTGGTGTCATTTTGTTCAGGACAACCTCATAAATGCATTTCTGAAGTATTTTCATCACTTTGGCATACTGTATTAAAACAGTGGATCTAAAAACACCATAAAATTACAAATTCGGGTGGTAAAAACATAGATGTATTGACTATAAAATTCACAGACATGGTTAACGAATCATTTTGTTTACTTGTAAAGTAAATCTAAACTATAATGAACTCAAATGTATCAAAACAGGACTGAAAAAACAATTATATACAGATATTTACAGTGAAATAGAAGCACTGCCTCAGGCGTTTTTGTAAAACTATTTGCAAAAGGTCACACATATAATGTCAGGTGAAGACAAATGATTTGTGCCTCCTCTCTAACAAAAATAAGCTGAGGTCCTCAATATTGCCATCAGAATCACTCTCAAACTCAATGTCAGACTCGATGCTCTGCTCCTTCAAAAAAAAAAAAAAAGTCGGAGCGCCTGATTGACGTTCATAAGGTGCGTCATTGTTTTGATAGAAGAAAAAAAAAGAGTTCACTTGAAACTAAAAAACACTCTAATCTCACTCACTACACACTCACTACACACTCACTACATGGTCAAATCATGATAATAGTCGCTTTTTCTCTGATATAAATCTCAACTCACTCTCGCTGTCTCCGTCTCTCTGTTTACTTTTTCACGGGTGAACTAAACAAAATGACACCTCCCACTATGGAAACTTTTGATTGGACATGGGCTCTTCTTCTCAACCAATGAGTGAAAGGTATACTGGCACATTACAAGTGTTGTTTTTTTTTGCTGCTCCGTTACTTTCACTTTCACTCCTGACCGGTCTTCTGCACCTGACGCACTAAAATGTCGCTGAAAACACGGACACAGTTTTCCTCATATCTCCGCTTTTATTTGGGCGATCAACATCATTTAAAAACGAGCTTGTAGTTTTATATCTGCACTTTCGACACGGATTGAAACACTGGACCAGATGACGCTGTGCTGTGACGCTACTGCCTTTTCAAACGGTCATGTGATTTTGACGCTCCAGAGCGTCAATCGGCCCCAGAGGGTTAACCCCATGATGAAGGTTCGGGATTAGTGCGAACGAGTTTACGTGGCTTTTCTCCCTCAAATAGATGAAGCCCACCCCGCAGCATTCCGGGTGAATGGTCCAGTTAATAGTTGACTGACCCACGTGCATGATGGAGAAACGGCATTGTGTGTGTTGATAAAACACTCAAAAAAAAAACGCTGTGCATCTTCACCAGATTGTGTCATCAGATGATCCGTCATTGTGCCGAGGAGCCAGTGAGCCTTTGTGGTTAGTTACTGCCTTATTTTCTATTCAGACGTGTTCCAGCAGGTGATTTTGGTGGAACTGAGTTACTGCAGGAGGCTGGATTGTCCCTTGACCTGCAGCTTGCCATCTCAGGTTTTTCTTTTCATGCAACGAAAACTGGCTTGTTGCCAGTTTTGTTTTTGTTTTTTTGTTTTTAACCTTCATTCATCAGAAAGGGCTGAAGCTCCTGCACGACTTTTCAAATGAAGTCTTGTTCGTCTTTGTGCTCCTGCTGCATTCACCTGCTCACCTCTGGTGACCGCGTTTGACGTTGTTGGATGACGGAGCGCCTCTCCTCCTGCAGACGCTGCTGGAGTATGCCGGCCGTTGGAAGGTGGAGGAAGAGCCTTTGCCACTGGTAGAGGTGTACATGGTGGCCCTGCTGAGCTACGCCCAAGCCTCTCAGTTCCTGTCCCTGCAGTGTGAAAACGTCCCCCTGGTGGTGGAGAGGCTCTCACTGTGAGTACCCCGCCCACCGTAGCTCCCAGCTTCACTCACAAGTCACTCGGCTGGTCGCAGAAGTTTTAAGGATTTACTGGTGGTTCATTCTGCAGGAGTTTTCTGGAGCTCCTGCTCTCCCTGAAGGACATCCCAGATCGTGTCTGGCAGCAATTCAAGCAGTCTGTGCAGGTAAGCATCTGGATTGTCACGACTGAAACTCGCTGCTCTGTTTTCTTCATGCAAAATCGCCACACCCTACAGATGTCACTGTTTATTTCACACCATGCATTTGGTTCTTGGCTTATTTTCACTGAGTTGATTCGCATTGTCTTGTCATTTACATGAAAAACCCAGACAAAAGCTGGATTAAACATGGTTATGCTGTGGTCTGTTGTGTGCAGTTTGCTCACAGTAAGCTTGAGGAGAACGGGCTCGCTCAGCTGGAGCTGCTGTCCACGTTGAGCCAGTATGACGGTGTCTGGACCAGCAGTGTCCTGCAAGGCCTGCTGTCCAACCAGAGCCTGCAGGCGGACCAAGGTGAGTTCTCAAAACATCTGACGTGCACGTGTGTGGGAACGGCTGCAGGTTCGTCACTTCTCACCACAGCTTGACAATAAATCTAAATAGGTCAAATAGCCTGTGCTATGAATGTTTTTTTTTAATTCATTTCAGGCATGGGACATTTAATACATTTTGTGCATTCACGTACATGTCCAGAATAAGTTATAACCCCCTCTCCATCAGTAAAATGTAGTTAAAACCCCTCTTCAGCAATAAAATGTAGCTTTATAACAGTTTATTGATAGAGAGGGGGTTATATTGGGAAGGACTTTAACTATTAAATATTGGAGAAGGGGTAGGATTTGATAAGTTTACTACTTCCTACTCTTTTCATGTTTAAATTATTAATGAAAGTAAACTGTTATATACTCATTAACCACTCCTACAGTAACTGGACCTGGAAATGGCTAATACTAAAATATCAGTCTCGTTTGGAAAAATGTTTGAGTTATTTAGTATTTCTGTGCAAATATATCAATCTTAAATGAAAGAGAAGGCGTGAGATCTGAGCACAGGCTGTTACAAACCAGCGAATGTCAACAATAAATAGACAATAATCACCAGGAATGGTTTGGTGCTGTTTCAGTGGAGCGGTTCCTGCAGCGCGAGGGCCCGGTGCTGCTGCAGATGAGAGTGAAGCAGCTGATGAAGCAGCAGCAGCAGCTGCCGGAGGCGGCACTGCTGGCGAAGACCTGCGCAGACGCCCCCAGCCTCCAGGGCAGCGGCTCCTTCAGGCAGATGTACCTGGTCTGCCTCTGCGCCACGTCGGAGCAGGACCAGCTCATGGACCAGGTGAGGAGCGCTTCTGATCTGCTTCACCACGTCACGTCGTCACGGGGGTTTCATGTAGCGGCAGTCAGAAAAACACCAAGATTAGAAAGATGCTTTTATTTGAAATGACTGGAGATTTGCTCAATACGTTCTGGTGGTGTGTTGCGCAACACACACGACCCTGCGAATAGCACAAGTCTTCGAAATGACAAGTCCTCGGTGCATCACATCTCGTCTGCTCGCAAACTGCAGCTTTTCAGAGGGGCTGAAAATGTAAAATTACTTATTTACAGGTGAATATTTCAGTCAGGATATTTTATTTGTGCATTATGACACTGTAAACTGGAGAAGAGATTTTTATTTTTCTTGTCATACATACTTAATCCACCAGATGGCAGAATGTGAAAACATGTCAGCTTTTTTCAGCATTTCTGCCTCCTGCTGGAAGCATCAGGTACTGAGCTCTTGTCCTGCGACGTTGATCTGTTCAGATTGCGAAGGAGGACTGCAGGGAGGTGCTGGAGATGATCTGTAACCTGGAGTCTGAAGGAGACGACCGGGCCGCCTTCAGCCTGTGCTCAGCCTTCCTGACCCGCCAGCTGCTGCAAGGAGACACCTACTGTGCTTGGTAAAACAAACAACTTCCTTACAATGCAAGGAGCAATTAATTTGTCCTTTTCCAGTGTGTACATTTACATACATGCCCACATTCAGACTTCAAATAAATGTTCGATTGGTCAGGAAAATGGCACATGACATTGGGAAAATGTCAGAACAGACAAATAAATAAAAGCAGATAAGATGAGCACGAATCAAGGCAGTTTAAAAAAAAACAAAAAAACAACTGTTAAACCGTCTGTTAGAACCGTCTTAAAAACAATTAATAGGACTCACTCGTTGAATCCACTCTCACCTGTAACATTTCATTCTGGTTCAATTCCATCACCACATCATAAATCAGGCCAGTAAAAAAAAAAAAAACAGAATACCCCAACTGCCTCTGAGTGAACTGTACAGGCAGGACATAATATAATAATAATAATATAATATTGATATCATTCCCATCTGAAAATTATGTTCATACATTCATTTGTTGGTAAATGGTGCCTATTTTTATGCCAACAATGATGGTTTTTGGCACTTTTGCAATTTTTTTAACACAATATTTTCCTCCGTATCATTAGGACAGAATTGAATTGCTCCTGTCACATCTTCATCCAAAAGTACTGCTATATTATACAGTAGCACTGCATTATGATTTGAAATCCACAGAATGATGATCCGGAGAAAACTGGCTAACCAGAGGATTATTTACTTTCAAGTGTAAATGTGTATAAAGTTCAATGTATAAACTATTAAACTTCCGCTGAGCTCCTGGGCCACCAGTCCCGTTTTCTTATTTTCCAAATGGACTAACTTCAGGCTCTTCAGGCCAGTAAATAAAATGATAATGGTCTACTTCTATGTTCTCTTCATATAAATGACAGGTTGCATGCGGGACCTAGATAAACTTGGATTCTCCATGGGGGCCTTGCGGTGTGTGTGTGTTTTTTTTGGATATTCTCCAAAGTCCTTGAAGGACTGATCTGACGTGTTTGCATGTGGTCCTCTGAACCAGGGAGCTCACGCTGTTCTGGAGCAAGCTGCTGAAGCGACTGGAGCCTTCACAGCACACCTTCCTCGACAGATGCCGCCAGATGTCATTGATCTCCAAAACGGTTTACCACATCCTCTTCCTCATAAAGGTCATCCAGTCAGAGGTCAGTAACACGCCTGCTTTCCGTCATCCGAGGGAGGCCGCTACACCGTTTTGTTTAAAGTTGTGACACTGCACGTTTAAGCTCCCATGGCGTTTTCGTTCAGTTCTTGACACTTTAAGGAACAAGGAGTGATATTTGGAAGTAGTGTCTTGTGTCCTGGCTGGGGGCGGGGTTTAAGTGGAACCAATGGTTTGAGGAAGGCCTAATTGGGAGGTGTCCTCACCACTACTGGTGCTTGAGGCCCAATTACGCTCGCTCTGTAAATGATTTGTAACCTTATCCCGTAGTAGTGACAATACATCATCCTGACAAAGGTCACAACAAGATGAGTGATTAATCATTTGCCTTCTTGATCATTCTGTGAGTGAACTCTTTCAAACAGTTTTTAATGCTGCAAATGCAGAAATGTATTCCACTAAAATCAACTCTCCAAAGCAGTTTTCAACAAATGTCTGACATGTGAAACCGTAGAAATTCTTCTAACCAACAAGACAAAGTAGGACTTGAACATGAAGCCTTTTATCATCCACACCTCAATGGTTTCTCATTAAACCGTCCACCGCAAGTTATTGAGTGCGCCAGGTGACTTGTGTGCCTTATTTCTCAAAATTCTCAACATTATGCAGCATCGGGCGCTGTTTCCATGGAAACTGGTAGCTGGATTTTTGGCCTACGCCTTGTGTTGCCATATATGTACACTACATGTCGCCTAATTCATGCAGGTGTTCTTTTTTTAATTGTCTTTTGTATTTTTATATTGTCCAATTTCCTTCCAAGAAGTGAAAAACACATTTGGCACACTGTCGCTACGCAAGTGTTTCCCATCAAATTACATGAAATGAGTCTCTTCATGCAGAGCTTTGTTGTGACGTTTTACACTGTCCAAATGTAAAAAAAAAAAAAAGTTGTCACATTTAGCTCCTCAATTGTAACAAATACTAAAATTACATGATCTGACTTGTTCTCTCCACATACAGACCAAGATTATATTTAATGGACCTGCAAAATCGACTCATGAATTTAGTGTGGGTGTGTCTATTTCAAATTAAAGTCAACCACCAGTTCTCCAAACAAAAATGTTTTGTCACGAGCAACAGAACCAATTGAAAGTAATTTATGTAACTCTTGATTTGGTAGTTGATTCTCTGAAAGTGGAATAACTGAAGTAGCTCTAAATCGCAGGTTCAATTACAGAGAAGAGAAGATACATTTGGCCTCTTCCAGTAATGAATGCTGTGTGCTCATTTTGTTCTTGGAGAAGAGAAGAGACATTAAGGCTTGCCTGAACGTCCGGGGCTAGTAAAAGCTTTGCTCGGGCAAGTGATTCGTCTACCCAGCTTGCCCGAACTGGCTCGTGGTTTTTTGGCGATATATTGACGTGTTGTTTCTTTTTTTGTCAAAAATCTCTTGCTATCACCAACGGATCACGTCACCACAGGGCGCCATTTCTCACCCCCGAGAGCGCGATCATGTAATTCTCGCGTGGAGAATTGCTTGACGCCGATCACGGCCACTATTTTCTTCCCGATTCGTGTTCCGCATTCTGGTCAGTGACGCTGCGTCTTCCCTGGAAAACATGCATTCTGATTGGATATCGTCGTGTAATTCCCCGGGAATCCCTCGAATTACGCCGTCGGAGAAACTCCTCGTCGTCCGCCATTTTGAATTTTTCAGTTGCGTCAGCATTCAGATCGTCACCAGAACGTATGAAAAACTCACTTGAATTCAACATATAAAAACAACTTCAACTAAATCTACATATTTTTGATTAGTTTGACTTTCTAATCCTGAAGTTTCATAATGTTTTATGGTTCAGAAAACAAGTTGAGTGAGCAGGAAGAGGAGGAGGATTTGATTTGTTAATATAATAAAAATACATGACACACATTTACCATGTTATTGAAATAAATGCATATGGATCAAATAAAATAAATAAGGTGTGGCATTGTGTAGCAGTATGGTAGTAGGGTGTGACGGCTCCAATTTTAATACTATTAAATGTATTTCAGACCAACAGGAAATAGCTGTTTATTATACATATTATTATATTATACATATGTTGTTTGAGGCCGATTGGCCTAAAATAAACGCCGCAGGAGTTAATTTAACTCTGGGCTTTTTGCTGTGAAGAACAAACTTAAAATATTTCTAATACTTATATATATATAAGTTTCATTGAGATCTTGATTATTAAAGAAACTACAAGTGTTTTTATGTAAAAAGTAAAGTTGGTCGAATTCAGACATTGTTAAGTCCTGGCGTTGTTTGTGCACGCTTCTCACACTCCTGGAGGTTTTCTGCTGGGATTCACTCCCAAATGATGAGGCTTTTAATTTCTTTTCCTCATTTATTTGTGCAGGTGAAAAACCTTAAACAAGCAAACACCAGTGTAACTATACAAAATACAATAAACACTTCAATCAACAATATTTCAGAAATATGGCATAACAACTATAGTAAATTCAACAAGTATCCAATATATTAAGTACATTTACTTTAAAATAAACTATTTCAGTCAAGTTATCACCAATTTCTCAATTAATCATTTAACCCAAATAATCATGATATTTAATTCATTAAGCAGTATAAAATATAATTATGAGATTTGAAGTAATATAAATATACAAGACATTCTTTAAAGTGCATTTCAGCGGCTCAAGTGCAATTCATCACAATAATTCATTTTCTTTAACAATAGATTACACATATTGTATATACACATTGATGTAGCAGCTCTTTACAACCCAAACAACAACAACACCGCGGTGAGATAAATAACATTTAGGCTGGATCAGCCACTGTCCACACCTAAAGTGAAACGAGCGCGTTGGAAAAAGTTCATATTTCTGAGCGCACACGAACGCAACATGCAGCGTCGGCACCAAATGTCCGTGTGGAAAGCCAGGGTATCGGCTTCTTACCGGCAGTCGTCTCCAGTCTTATTTGGTGAGTGATCCTCCGTGCAGCTCACCAGTTTGATCGATCCCTTGATCGCGGCAGTCAACTTTGTTTTTCCGCTCCGCTCTTCACGCTCCCAACAGCTGATCACTTTCCCCCGGAAGCTGCTTCCACCCTAAATTAACACCTGGTGCGCACGGTGGGCTCATCACGGGGCCAGATGTGGGCTGGCTTAACGTCACTCGACGCAACAGACATTATCCAAGCTTCGAAATTTCTGTTAAACTTCGGGCAAGTAAACATTTGCCTTGCAAGTAAAAAGTCAAAGTCCTTAATGTCGAGCCCTGGAAGAGGTAGAATATGTATGTTATTGTCTGATGTCTGCACAACCATGTAAGCTGTGAAAGTAGTCGGAGCTAAAGGGAAACTATGGATATTGGTTCAGTGGACTCAAAACTGCCCTTGTGTAAAAATGTCATTACATTTGATGGAATATGAAATGCATGAGTCACAATAGTGCAGCTTTGAGTGACCTCTCTCTCTCTCTCTCTCTCTCTCTCTGTCTCTGTCTCTGTCTCTGTCTCTGTCTCTGTCTCTCTCTCTCTCGCTCTCTCTCTCATCTAGATGGACGATGTGGGCCTACCTGTGTGCGTTGAAATGTGCATCAGGGCTCTGCAGATGGACACTGATGATGGCAGTATGAAGGCCACTGTATGTAAAACTCTTTCCTGTCTGCTTCCAAATGATCTGGAAGTGAAACGAGCTTGTCAGCTGACAGAATTCCTCCTGGAGCCCACAGTGGACTCGTACTATGCTGTGGAGACTCTTTACAATCAGCCGGATCAGAAATTGGAGGAGGAGAGCATGCCCGTCTCCAACTCGCTACGCTGTGACCTCCTGCTGGTCTTCAAAACCCAGTGGCCCTTTGACCCGGAGTTTTGGGACTGGAAAACACTGAAACGCCACTGCTTGGCACTAATGGGCGAAGAAGCGTCAATTGTGTCATCCATCGACTTGCTGAACGACACGGGGAGCCCTGAAGAAGATGAGGACTTTCAGAGTCTGAGGGATTTCAACGATTTACCCAACCACTTTGTCGAGGGCACGTATGAACTCAACGACACTATAGACAAGAGACAGAAGAACCGAGAAATGAAGAAACTGAGGGAAAAGGGTTTCGTGTCTGCCCGGTTTCGAAACTGGCAGGCCTACATGCAGTACTGCGTGTTATGTGACAAAGAGTTTCTCGGTCACAGGATTGTACGTCACGCACAGATTCACCAAAGCGGAGGCGTGTACACCTGCCCCATATGTGCCCTAAACTTCAGTTCAAAAGACACATTCATTGCCCACGTCACCTCGCACGTGAAGCAGTCATGCAAGGAAAGGCTGATGGCAATGAAAACGAATGAAAAGCTGTCCCGACCGACAACGGCTGCTCCCGTCAGTGCAACGTTGCCTCCCAATGCTCAAACACAAAATGAACATCACAAAAACGGCAATTCCTTGGGCCAGAAGAGCTTCTCCGTTCCTAGCGTCAAAGCCACACTGTCTAAGATCAGCACGGGTGTTTGTGACGGGAACATCTGCCCCGTGGGGATGTGTAGGAGAAGCTTCAAGTTCTTAAAAAATCTGATTGCACACGTGAAAACCCACGGGGATGACGATGAAGCAAAGACTTTTCTGGAGATGCAGAGCAAAAAGGTGGTCTGCCAGTACTGTCGTCGCCACTTTATTAGCGTCACCCACCTCAACGACCACTTGCAGGTCCACTGTGGGGTAAAGCCTTACATCTGTATCCAGCTGAATTGCAAATCCAGTTTCCTGACCTACAACGAACTCCTCGCACATAAAAAAAGACACTCATTTTTCAAAGCTAAATGCATGTTTCAGAACTGTGGGAAAATTTTCAACGAGGCATTCAAGCTGTACGATCACGAGTCCCAACATTATAAAACGTTCACCTGCAAAGTTGCGGACTGTGGAAAGGTCTTCCACTCGCAGCAGCAGTTAGATTTACATCAGCAGAAGCACGTTGCCGAAGACGAGAACTCGTGTCTGGTGAGCCCATCACAAGTTAAACAACCCGGTCCCTCACTTATAGAACAAAT
Organism: Blennius ocellaris; assembly: GCF_963422515.1. Lineage (NCBI taxonomy): Eukaryota > Metazoa > Chordata > Actinopteri > Blenniiformes > Blenniidae > Blennius > Blennius ocellaris. Next base: position 19,026,527 of record NC_137667.1, on the reverse strand, counting down.
GCTGCGTAATCCTGCTTCCTCCCCCAAGGAAGGGAGTTCTCAGAGCAACTGGAATGCTGAAGGTGGTAACAATATAGATCACGCAAGGCAGCCAAGGTCCATTGAGGACTTGCTCAAATGCCCACAAAAGCCCCCGGAAACAGTGGCTCAATATGGAGCCAATCACAAGCCACAAAATATGACTTTTCTAACTGGTCTATCTCAGAATGTAAACAATTCTGTCATTCAGTCTGTGCATTCGCACCTGCCGGAAGCGAACGAACTCCGAGATGATTCAGGTGGTCCTTCTTTTGACTTTATGAGACCATCTCCACAGAAGCAGCCAGCGCCTCCATTTGAAACCAGCATGGGTAATATCTCGCAGAGCCATCCACAAATGAGTCCCAATAACGTAGCACTTCACTACAATCATTTCTGTAACTTGCCATCGACGGCGCATCAAGGGCCAATGTGTAATACCAATAATGACCTGTCAACCGTTTCACAGGCACTGAACTCATCAATACCCCAACCAGTGTCCCAACCTCTCCCCCCAACAATGAACTCTCAGCAACTTACAGGGACCAAACCCGAGAACTTTGTAAGCTCCTCAAGCATCACCGGCCCCCCTCCAGGGCAAAGAGAGAGATTCCACTGTGCTGTGGAAACGTGCATACGACACTACAGCTCTCACAGAAGTGTTACCAAACACATGAGAGCTGTTCACCCAGATTTCTATGAGCAATGGAAAGTCGTCCGAACTAAAATCAAGGTCAGTTATGCACCACCACCAAGCACCCCACATCTGAGCTCAGCTACCTTGCTTCCCGACCACCAGGCCAGCCGACAACCAGTCCACACAGTCCAGAGGCAGAATGTTATTCAGTCACCGCCTTATACTAACATGGCCACAAGTTCAAATTTCAATAACCAACATCTGCTGCCTTCATCTACCCACAATGGTTCAGTTCTCATGTCGGATGTTCTGAATCCTATTGTTCTAGCCCAACTAGGAAGTGATGAAAATGCAGAAACTGCACAGTCACAAGAGTCAGGCACTCAAAATTGGCAATCAATTGCTGGAGGTGAACAAAGTCTGGAATGTGGTTCTTCCATAGGCTACCCACCCAATTTGCAAGCAATGCCACAAGGAATTTCAGTGTGTGTCACTCGACCTCCCACCAGCCCTTCTTGCTCTATGATGGGAGCAGATATGAGCAGACCAGCTGGGTCTTTGCAGTCACCGCTAGTTGACAGTAGAAACCAGCCACTCCTCCCCCAGCATGTCAGTGATGCAAAGCAGATGCCGCAACAGAGAGAAGCCTTTCCTCCATATCCATTGCAAATGCAAAGTAGTCAAGCACCCGTTTCAGAGGCTCCAGAGGAAGCACACCCCATTCAAAATCATTCACAGCCCAGTTTTCCTTCTGCCGACAACCAGAACAATACCAACAACCACTATCCAAATAGTCCACTTGTGCCTGAAAATTGTGGAAAGCCAGTTCGCAAAAGCAGAAGGCCAAAGTGGCCTGCAATTATAAGAGATGGCAAATTTGTTTGTTGTAGGTGTTATAGAGAATTTGATAACCCCAGATCTCTTGGGGGCCATTTGTCTAAGCGTGCAAGTTGCAAACCGTATGTTGAATCGGAACTGAACGCAGACTTGCCGAGCTCATTTCTTGATCTTCTCCATTCAGAGCAGACGGGTAACGCCCCTCAATCACAGATTTCGTACAACAGAACTGATGCACCCGTTTATCAGGAGAAGCCACATTTGTCAATGACGACTGCTTCGTCAACAAGAACAAAAGATTACTCTGCCCCTAATTACTCACAAGATGACTTACTAGCGTTTGGGAACGATGAAGCGAGTGATGTTTTCCATCAAATACTGTCTGAGACCAATACGTCTGATCTGTTTGTGCACTCGTCTCCCACTCAGATGTCGTTCCAAAACTGCTTCCCTCCGTTTGGTGCCAGTTTACCAGGTAGTTCAGTAATACAGCACACAGAAAACATCCAACTGAAGCAAGAAGACAACCCGTACAGTACCCAGTATCCTCAGGTGAACATTGGTTCGTTTGCTGGAAACAAATTCTCTGACCCCCTTCTGTCTCAAATCCTCACAGAAAACCCTCCTACTGCCATTCCAGGCAGCACCGCCCTCACTCACAGCTCCTCCGGGGGAGTTCAGGGCAACGAGTATCACTCCAGGCCAGCGATTCAGACACCCGATACAGATCCTCCTCATCTCACACAAACACTGTCACATGATAGTCAACCAAGTCCACCAACAGGTAGCAATTTCACCAAGGTGGAACATAAGATTACTGAACAAGATATTAAAAAGAGGTTGCGTGAGCAGATTTTAGCAGGCGATTTTCAGCGCAGAAATGGCATTTTTCATTCTGGCAGCACCGACCCAAATGCTGGTCCTGTTGCTCACGACCCCTCAAGCAACTCCATTGATAATTCAGGTCTTAATCGAAGGATGAGAAGTGCAAACGATGACTCGCCAAGTCGCGGGAAAATCCTTCAGGAAAAATGTTCAATTTTCCCAGGAACCTCAGCAGAAGTCGAGCAACTGCTTAAAACCCAAAGCTTTACACATTTCAGAGAAGGTGGCACACAACAGCAGGAGGTACTGCGTCCCATGGGCACGGTGGCAAATGAGCTAGATTCTGAACCAACTCAGTTATCAGCCAGTCAGCAACAGTTCATATCAGAAATTCAGTGTGCATTCGAAAGGCTCGACTTGATCAGAGAAAGAGCTGACCAAATGGCTACTGATCAAGGAACTATCACTAAGATTATCCAGACAGAACCAGCAATGATTAAACCACGTAAATCCCTGCCGTCCACCTTGGTGAAGCCATATCTTTGTGACAGTGAAGGCTGCACATTTAGTGCCATGACTGGAGACACACTTTGGAGGCATCTCTCTAAAACTCACCAATACACTATTGAGATGGTGAATATAGTAAAGAAGAGGTTAGGCCTCTATGCTCCTTTCAAGTGTCAGAAATGCACCAAGGCGTTTACTCGAAATTCAAACCTTCGTCTTCACTACCAGTCGATCCATAAATTGTCCATCGACGAGATCACAGATTTAGATAAGATGCGCAGGATGGTCAAAGCTGCTGAACCTGTCGCTCTTTCAAACCAGAGTGTTGCCTCCAGCCAAGCAACAGCTACTCATTCCCCCACAGGCGAGCACACACACCCTTATTATGTCCAAGGTGCAGTAAACCAGGACTGCATTCCACAGGGATTGATGGCTTGTCCAAATATAGTGATTGACAAATCTCAAGAGGAGAATCGCTCCACAGTCATTCATTCCCTGCAAACTGCCCCCATGCACAACGGACCCGTGCCCCCAGCGGTCCTCGGCCACACCTCATCAACAGACAGTCAGTCCGTTCAGGCGGCAGCAGCTCAGTGGTCACATGTTCACCAAGGAAACCAGCAACAGGCTGGAGTCTGTGTGCCTGAAGGAGCTGTTCCTCCCAACGGAATTCCGTCTGCCCCACAAATGATGAGCATGGCCCAGCCTCTCCATAAACAGCCTGTCTGCGGTGCACAGGCGGTCGTTCAGCCAGGGCCAGACGTCACCAAGAAGATAAAAAAGAAAAAGCCCAAGTCGGATGACGATGCGGGACGGTACAGGCCGTATTGCTGTGTCCATCAGGGTTGTGTGGCAGCCTTCACCATCCAACATAATCTCATCCTTCACTACAGAGCTGTACATCAGTCTGCCCTGTCAGCCCTGGAGGTCAACAGAGAGCAGGACCAGTGTGAAGGAGCGTGTGAAACTTTGAACGAAGAAGAGGAGGAGCCAGAGACGGACTACCCTCATATTTCAGAATTTCGTTGCCAAGTCAAAGATTGCTGCTGCGTTTTCCAGTTTGTTCCCAACCTGTTTCAGCATTACCTCCAGCTCCACAAATTCACTCTCGAGAAGGTCGGAAGCATTTTATCCTTCGTACAACTTGGCAAGTTCACTTGTGGCCACCAAGGGTGTACAGAGTCCTTTACTATTGTCTGGAAATACATAAAGCACATCGGAGAAGTGCATAAAGATATAAAGCTATCTAAACCCGAACCGTTAAATGTTTCATTTAAGTGTGAGTTTGAGGGGTGCGATCGTTCGTACGCCACAAAGTCTAACCTTCTCAGGCACGTCATGAAAAAGCATCAAGAACCATGCCAGCCCAAACTGAAAAACCAACACATCACAGAAGAAGATGTGAAACAGAACTCCAAGACATTGCATTACCCGATTCCTAAAACGAGTAACGGTAAAGAAAACATTGAGAGCAATAAAAAGCTCCTGTCCAGGACAAACTACACAAAAAGAGCTAGAAAGTCAAAGGCCAGTCACTGGGTGAAATATGGAAAGCCATTATTGAAATCGAAAGTAGAAGCATCAGCAATGTGCACAAAGAAGTTTCCTCTGCAATACCCCTGCATGATTAAAGGCTGCGACTCGGTCATGAAATCGGAGCGGCATTTAATGAAACACTATGTTGGCCACGGACTGTCAGAGAAGTACCTGGAGCAGCAGAGGAGCCACTTTATATTCTGTAAGAAGTTCCCCAGGCAGCGGCATCGTTCCATCAGGACCGAGGACTCCAGGTCCGACAACACCTCGGACCTGTCAGACAGCGAGCCGGTGCCAGAGGCCCTTCTGGAGGGGCGAGCTCAAAGTGACTCTGCAGTGCCCATTCTGCGCCGAAGGGCCGCAGGCATAAACCCCATCGTGTTAATCCGCAAGATATCAAGTGAAGGCACCAACGGCACCGTGATCCTCAAACGGAAACGAGGTCGCCCAAGAAAATTCATGGACAAAATAGTGAAACGCAAGAAGATCCGACTGCCCCCAGCGAACACCGTCACTAACGAGAGCGACACCGTCAGCGCCGTGGAGGAAGACATGCCGTGCCCCGCCTCCATGCACCAGGGGGGCAGCGAGCAGACCGCCCCTCTGGCCTCATTCAAGCCAATGGGATTCGAAGTGTCCTTCTTAAAGTTCCTGGAGCAGTCCAACAAATCCCAACCCTTGCTTACGGGAAGCGTCCCGGGAGACACTTGGAGGAACCCGTCCGGCCTGAGCACCAAAGACTCCTGCATCTGGTTCAGCAACCCCTGCAACCTGAAATCTCTCAGCAAAGTGCGAATCAGCCTGGACCTGGCCTCTTACAGCATCTCCGAGCTGATGGTCAGGCAGCTGCAGGACATGCAGCCGGCAGTGCGCCTGAGCAAATGTGACTAACTGCCTTTGTGCTTGATGTGAAAGCAGAATCTCAGGACTGGAATGAGTCCACCTCTGCTGCTTCGAACTCTTTGTTTTGGGTTTTTGAACTACACCTTGTCGTTGAGAACATTTTGAAGTCACATTACCTGTACCATTTGTCTTTTTTTTTTAATAATGAAGCATGTTTTCATTTGACTCCAAAAGAAAAGTGGTTGAGGACGTCGGCTTGTTATGATCCCTGTGGGACTTGGAGAGGGACGGCCCATTGCTATGGTTGTATAGTGGTGTGTAGTTTGTGGTTTGGAGATGTGTGTGTTGTGTATATAGAAGTAATCACCAACTGCCACCAGCAGTCCCGCTATTATTGTCTTTTTTTACAGCAGCGCCGCAGCTCAGGAATCGTTAGCCTGGTGTCACAGCTGGAAGGCAAACTTTTTAAATTATTCTCATTGGTATTTTGTAGTGTTTCCTCATTTGTAAGATTTTTCTATCTTAAAGCCACCCGATTATGGTCTCATTATTTAATTTCCTTTTTCAAACAGCCTACCAATAAACATGTATAAATCATACATGACGTTCAACAAATGGTGTCTTGTTTCTTTTTTCTGTCCCTACCAAAATGCTTTCTGTGCTTTCACCGTCAGGATTAGGTTGGTTTTGATGAGATCAACAAGCTCTGATATGTAAAACCCCAGGCTCGTACTGTATTTAAAATGTACAATTAACCAAAACCAAATGCAGAATTGTTATCAACTGGAGGTTTTTCATCAAATCTTTTCCATGCAGCAGAAAGTCTTCATATTCTGTTGATGGTGTTTTTATTTGTTTTTAAAGAATAAAAAATTGGAGCAGATCACTTTTATTGTCTTGTGAATAGAATAGCTGCACTCGAGTATTCAACTTTTTTCACACGCTCTCCCAACATATTCTGGAAAATATGACCGTTTTCTCATCGTTCTGAGTAAGTGGGCTCTCTGGAAATGTAGACATTCTGAGATGATTTTCGTAATAATCGGGCTTCAAGATAAAAGCGAGGCTTGTTCAACAGCAAAGAGTTGTGAAAAAGATGTCAACTACTGAACTTGTACAATTCATTAACTTCCAATTTTCCGGTGTCTTCATGTTGTAAAATGAGCCCGATGCTGCAAAACATCCCTCCGTCAACCACCTCAGGTTTCTACAGTTGAAGCTCAAACTGAAAACGGGTTTAAAGTCCCTGTGTTGAAGGGAAGAAACGGGAAAAATGTTTGATCAGAGCAGCAAACCAGGCCTGATTGGTGGAACTCATTTATTACGGCAGACAGTTTGTACACACACGATTTAATGGTACAGAAATCCTCAAGAAGTTGGTAAATTATGATTAAATATAAAGTTAAATATTAAATTTATATTAAATATTTGGAATAAAAATCACTCCTAATCAAAAAGTGCAGGAATGGACTGGTCGAGTCCTTTAAGGTTCAGGTTTCCACCACAAGAATTTTGGATTTTTCTGGAAACAACTGCTCCAAAGGTTGCTGCTTTTCCATCACCCTTCCGTCGGGGGACTCGGGACCATGGAACGGCTCTGATTTTGAGGATCCGTCTACTGATTGGCCCTCAACAGTTTCATGTCAGCTGTATGACTCCTCTGTTAACATATTCAGCTTTGCACGGGTTGCTTTTTTTGCTGCGCAACTTTCATGTTGGTATCGAAAGAGCAGGTGCGAGGCAGGGACGGAGATCTGGACTTGGGACCAGACCGCTCGTTTGGCCGGTGCTCCATTGCGCGGCGACCCATGCAATGGAGCACCGGTGCGACATGATGCTCCTCGTAAACCAACACGGAAGTTGCGGCGCGGCGTGAGAGCTGACCAGCCAGCTGCTGGAGCTCGTTCAGATGTGTGGAGACGAAACAAAACAACTCATGCAAAGCGGAGGATGTAAACAACAACGGGATTCATAAGATCCAGATCTGCTCCGGTTGCGCTTTGCCTTTCCTCCGTAGCGCTCCGCTCCGTCTCTGCACTTGGAAACGTGGTTAAGGTGGCGTCTCCAGCCCTTTAGGACTGGACCGGCAGGTTTCCATCAGCAGGTGCTGCCTGCAGGCTGCAGACCTCCGTGTCTGCTCTGTTTACCGAGTCTGCTCTGTTTACCGTGTCCGCTGTGGGATCCGCTGATGGAAAGCCGTTGACGACAGACACAGAAGGCCGGCCGCGGCTGGCGGGTCTGGTCTCCACGGCCACGTATCTCCTGCCGAAGCACTTCCATAGCTGCTTCCACACGATGTAGAGCAGCTCCACCAGGTTGAGGGCGGTGCACAGGATGGAGGTGCAGCCCATGATGTAGAGGAAGACCTTCTTCTCGGTGGCTTTGGAGATGAAACAGTCCACCGTGTTGGGGCAGGGATCCTCGCTGCACCGCAGCATTGTGGGAACGTCGAAGCCGTTGAACAGGAAGTAGAAGGCGAGCAGGGAGCCCACCTCGAAGGCCGTCTTGAAGAGCAGGCTGACGGTGTAGGTGAGGAACAGTCCCCCGTCGATGCTCCCCTTGTCCTGATACAGCTTGCGCTTGTGTTTGGCCTCGCGGTGCTCCCTGTAGGCCACGTGGAGCGCCACCAACAGCGAAGGCGTGGACACGGCGATGAGCTGCAGGGCCCACAGGCGGATCTGCGAGATGGGGAAGAAGTGATCGAAGCAGGCGTTGTCGCAGCCGGGCTGCCGCGTGTTGCACACAAAGTCCTTCTGCTCGTCCTTCCACACCTGCTCGGCTGCCGCCACGTACACCAGGATCCTGAAGAGGAAGACCACCGACAGCCACACGCGGCCGATGGCGGTGGAGTACTTGTTGACCCCACTGAGGACGTTCTCCAGAAAGCCCCAGTTCATCTTCCTCCGGTCCTGCAGTCCTGCAGTCCAGCGTCCAGCACCAAAACGCTTCCAGCTGACGCGTCCAGTCGCTGCATTGGAGAACAAACTTCAGGTATTAATCTGTAACCATCATTCTCTGAAGTCTTTGACATGGAAATACTTGTTGAGCTCAGATTCATTTCATATCAGACGGGTACAAAGTTCTGGTGAGGTTTGGAATATTTAGCGTCGTCTACGTTCCCGAAGGTCTTCAAGGAAACGCTTGACAGTCTCATTGTGGCTCTAATGCAGGGTTGTCAAACATGCGGCCCGGGGGCCAGAAGCGGCCTGCCAGAGGATCTAATCCGGCCCGCGATGTGATTCTTTTTAAAGTATGAAAATGAAAACTGACAGAGGCTTATCTCAAAACACTAGATTGGCAAAAATGACATTCAAAACCACCCTTGGTCAGAATTTGACCCCCGACATGAATGCATCTGTGGAGGTCACATAACGCAACACCTTTCACAATAAAACAACGAGTCCAACTTATGTGAAATGATACTTTAGACACGTAAACTCAAAACAATTTCCAGATGATGACAAGTTGTTTTAATCCTGAATAAGATATCCAGATACAGGTGACTGAGGGGTTTTTTTTGCAAATATAATAATATCTGATTTTCTTTAATATGTATATTTCAGAATAGACTGGCAAATTCTTGCAGTTACAAAAGGATGAAAAGAAGGAAAGACTTTGACATGTGTCCATATCTGCAGTTTAAAATGTTCTGTTTGACTTGTTCGGCCCTCCAGAGGTCAGATTAGGTTGATGTGGCCCCTCAACTAAAATGAGTTTGACACCCCTGCTCTAATGGGACATTTCAAAACTTGGCAATGGGAATCTACTGTGTGGGTACTAGTGGCGATCAGTTGGACAACTGTATGAGCAGATGGTTTTCCTGTGCTCGGGATCGAGAGCTTTCAGTGTGCAGCGTTGGCTCTGAAGCTAAGTTACTTCAGGTTAATTCACACCTTCAGCAAAAACTGCAGCGATTAAGATTTAGGTGTTTCTTCTAATTTTCTTGCAGTGTCTTCAAACGATCTGAGCTCGGCTTGGAAAATGCTGTTTAAATGTGAATAAATGACGCAGAGCAACTTTTGACTTGGTTTCGGGTACGCTGACACAAAAGGAGGAAAGGGATCTGAAATTATTCAAATAACCAGGGACTGATGGGCTGTAGCAACCAGGCTGAGTTGTTGCAGCCCCACCCTGAACTGATGAACAGGAGGAAAACCTGTTTAGACGTCGACAGCCCGCAGTGTTGTTTCTGTGAAGACCGACGAGGAGTAAACTGCCCGTCAATCCACCAATTCATCCAACTAAACCAGAACAACCGAGGAAAGTCTTTTATAATTGAGTTCACGCTGAAATGTCCTCATAGTTTGACTTATACATACACTGACACGTTTTTATACTTTTTACAAGTAGAACTTATGAATCACAAAAATAAAACAGTATCTCAAAATATTAAAATAATGCCACTTATTTTTTTCATTTTACAAAATCAATATTTTAAAATGGTAAAACTTGCTTAAGGTTAGTAATACCTGCATATATATATATATATATATATATATATATATATATATATATATATATATATATATATACAGTATATGGCGAAGTCTACCTGTTGGTGGACTTCGATATATATATATATATATATATATATATATATATATATATATATACAGTATATATATATATATATATATACAGTATATATATAACTTGTCCAAAGTAGAGGAAATCGTGCTCCTGGATGTATTGTAGAAAACTATAAAGGATTTGTTTCCATCGAAAAGTGTGTGTGTGTGTGTGTGTGTGTGTGTGTGTGTGTGTGTGTGTGTGTGTGTGTGTGTGTGTGTGTGTGTGTGTGTGTGTATGTGCGTGCGTGCGTGCGTGCGTCTCACCTTCTCGCAGCTCACAGTGTGAAGTCACCAGGTTGACTGCGGTCCACGGTAGAATGGTGTGTTTATTCACTCAGTCACTCTCACCACGTCACCATGGAGCTGTCCAATGCAAATATCACCTGTCCTGTTCCTGGCTGGGGGGGAGGGGGTGGGGGCGGGGCGGGGGGGGGGGGGGGTGGGGTGGATCATATTACCGTGGTAATAAATAATGTAACTCAGGCTCCTCCTTTCCTCCTGCTCTCACTCCTCCACCTGCTCCACCTCAACTCCTCCCCTTTTTGCTGTTCCATTCAACCTCCTTCTCCTCTTACTCCTGGTTTCTTTGCTGTGAGGGAGAGATGGAGGAGGAGGTGCTGTTGGCTGTTAGGGAGGGAGGGAGGGAGGGAGAAGGAGGTGCTGTTTGCTGTGACGGAGGGAAGGAGGAAGAGGAGGAGAAGGAGGTGCTGTTGGTTTTGAGGGAGGGACAGAGGAAGAGGAGGAGGTGCTATTGGCTGTGAGGGAGGTACAGAGGAGGTGCTGTTGGCTGCAGAGGATGGATGGAGGAGGAGGACAATGAGGTGCTGTTTGATGTAAGGGAGGGGCGGAGGAGGAGGTGCTGTTGGCTGAGGGTGGACGGAGGAGGAGGAGGTGTTGTTTGCTGTAAGGGAGGGGTGGAGGAGGAAGAGGAGATGCTGTTGGCTGTGAGGGGGGAAGAGGCGGAGGTGTTGCTGGCTGTGAGGGTGGAGAAGGAGGAGGTGCTGCTGGCTGTGAGGGGGAGGAGGAGGAGGTGCTGCTGGCTGTGAGGGGGGGGAGGTGCTGCTGGCTGTGAGGGGGAGGAGGAGGAGGAGGAGGAGGATGTGCTGCTGGCTGTGAGAGGGGAAGAGGAGGAGGTGTTGCTGGCTGTGAGGGTGGAGAAGGAGGAGGTGCTGCTGGCTGTGAGGGGGAGGAGGAAGAGGTGCTGCTGGCTGTGAGGGGGAGGAGGAGGAGGAGGAGGTGCTGCTGGCTGTGAGGGGGAGGAGGAGGAGGAGGAGGAGGTGCTGCTGGCTGTGAGGGGGGAGGAGGAGGAGGTGTTGCTGGCTGTGAGGGGGGAGGAGGAGGAGGTGCTGCTGGCTGTGAGGGGGAGGAGGAGGAGGAGGAGGAGGAGGAGGTGCTGCTGGCTGTGAGGGGGGAGGAGGAGGAGGTGCTGCTGGCTGTGAGGGGGAGGAGGAGGAGGAGGAGGAGGAGCTGCTGCTGGCTGTGAGGGGGGAGGAGCAGGTAAATGATTCATTAATAGTTAGAAACTACGGTGAGGCGTCTGGGTCCTGGAGATTAGTTTTAGTAATGAATGACCTCTGCTCCTCCTATAAACATTCCACCTCCACCTCCACCTCCACCTCCACCTCCACCTCTCCATCATCCATGTCTCTCCTGGTGTCTCAGGAGCAGTTCCAGGACCGAGCTTCCCCGTCGCCGGCTGGCCGGCCCAGGTCACAGTTGTTTGGCGTGTCTGTACCGGCCGGACTGTTTTCACTCTTTATTTTCTCGTCTGGGTTTGTGTTTTCTTCCTCAGCCCGGTGGTGGTACTGGTGTCGGCGGAACAAATCAGAGCCTGGCCGGGGGCGGAGCTTTAAACCCAAATCATAAAGCTCATCACAAAGTCATTCTACACAACATACACATGCTCTCAACAGCTTAAAGCTTCCGCACCACGAAGAGCAACGATGTCACTCTGAAGTCCACCAAACAGACATGAAGTATAACAAACCAAGAGAAAAACAAAAACATGAGGCTACATGGCCTCAATAATAAAACAAGACAAAGTCAAATCAGTTCAGCACCACGGACAGCGACCACGTCACTTTGACTACCCACTTTAACTATTTTAACCAATGAGAGCACAGCAGGCCCTTTACCCTCCGTCACTCCAGAGTTGGAGGTGGAGGCTGACGAGGCCGTTGCTGGTGGCCGTTTTATGGGTAAGCATCCTTCATGAATCAGGCCCCAGGTCACTGTTCCTCTTTGTTTTGCTGATAAACTTCCACTCCGTCGTTATTCACAATTGCTCTCGCCTCGGGCCTCCGCACCCAAAAGGTCCTCCCAGAGCCATAAGTGATGTTAAAAGGCTCCTTGAATACAGTCCACTCAACTGGGTGAAACCATTCAAATGTCATCAAGACACACCATGCAGATATGCCAGGGAAGACCTTTAAGCACCAGCTCCAGGAACCTCTGGAAAGTTGCAGGAGCATTGGTTCGGCCCATGGGCATCAATCAATCAATCAATCAAATTTTATTTGTATAGCCCTTTACAATAACCCAGTGGTACCCAAAGTACTTTACAACAAAGCTATTAAAACAATGTATTAAGAAACAAATACAAGAATAATACATAAAAACAATAAATAAAACACAGGTGCTGACTGTGGGAGGAGCGACGGTGCTGCAGGTTGGTGAAGCCTTCCAGAAATTCATAAAAACAGAGCATACAAAATAAATACACTGCCCTATGCAGAGTTAAAAGCCAACCTAAAAAAGTGGGTTTTCAGCTTTGATTTAAAAAGGCTGAGATCAGTAGTGGTGCGAATGTCGGGGGGCAGTTTGTTCCACAGTCTGGGAGCAGCAACAGCAAGAGAGCGTCACCCCACTGTTTATATCTCCACCTTGGAATGTCTAGAAGAAGCTGACCTGAAGAACGCAGGGCCCTGCCACGGTCATGTATAGTTAAAATATCAGACAGGTAATAGGGACCCAGGCTATTGATAGCATTAAAAACAAACAACAGAAGTTTAAAATCAATTCCGAAATGAACTGGAAGCCAATGGAGAGACGACAGCACAGGGGTAATATGTTCACGTCTGGCTGATAACATGGCCGGGAGTAAAGGCCGTTTTCTCACGGTATTCCTCTGCTACCTCAACCTGCCAGTGTCCATCAGAAAAGTCCAACGTACTGAACCAAGTAGCCCCGGCCAGTGCGTCCAGTAGGTCATCCACCCTGGGCAGTGGGTGGGAATCTTTCACAGTCACAGCATTCATTGTAGCATTGTATTAAGTTGTGCTTTATGTGTGGCCTTCATAAAACCACACCCAGGGCGAAACCCCCCCCTGGTGTTTACCGAACAAGGAACTCAGTTGCCGTCTCTGGTCATCGGTCAAGGGACAGTCTATAAGGTCAGGTAAGGTCATGGGCTGCTGGTCAGTCAACACAGTCAGTGGCCTCATGAATGTCACTCTCATCTACCTGGTAAAAAGTTCCCCTAGATGTGAACCTGAATGCAGAAATCTGTGTGCACCTCCAAGCATGTTGATGACCAAATGAAGCTTCAATGAAGATTCATGAACCTCTGTCTTTATTTTCTGAAGTCACTAGATGGCACTGTCTGTTCAACAAATGTTTAAAAACACACTTCATTGCCAGTCTTTCAGACTCAATCTGCAAACCAAGAGTGCCCTCTGGTGGAGTGTTTTTCATTGATAACGTTAAAACATCTTGCCTGTGAAAAGTAGCCATGCTTTCTGCAGGCCGCCGATTTGTCCATTAATACTCGACACGGTGCTCTGGTGTCTTGGTTCCCTGTTGCTGCCGTTCGTGTAATGGACTTAACGACCGGACCAAGATGGCGTCCGTGTTTCCTGCTCCGTGCCAGCATGCGTCGTCTATGCTCTTTTTTTTTAAACATAGCCCCCTCGTGGGACGTCATCAGCATGCGTCGGTACACGACGAACGATGGTTACACGTGAAGAGAGTTGCTGCCTGGATTTAACTCGAACCAGATAATTTCTTATTAATCAAGCTAATCTAATGGTAAAGAAACAGAATGTCGCTGTTTCTGGTTCAAAGGTACGTTTGATTTCCTGGTTTTACCCCGAAATTCAGCTGTTTGTGTTGTGCCGCCTGGTTCTAACCTGGTAAGTACTTCGTGTTAATCGATTGGAGGAAAACTCGTCCATGGTTTTTGGAGAAAATATATCCTGTTCACTGTACTTTTACATATTGTTATTTCTAATTGATGTTTTCTATATTGTTCATACAGCTTGTATATGTCTATATATAATATATAGTATATTATAGTATCATACGGCTTTGTTTATCCTTGTTTGCCATTCTCTTAATGGTAAACAAATGCGTGGAAGTACATTTTTAGGACTTACTTTTGATTAAAAGCTCTATAATGTACAAGGCGCATAATTAGAATCTTCCGCCTCGTACCCAGAAGGTATTCAAATATAGAGAGTCCATATCTTCAGTGGTACTGGATATTTTGTTAAAAAATTGACAAGAAGTTGATTTTTGTGTCAAATACACTTAATGATACTTCCAAACGTGTCAAATATACAAGCAGCACATCTCATTGATGAGGAGTGGAAGTGTGTGTGTGTGTGTGTCTGTGTCTGTGTCTGTGTCTGTGTGTGTGTGTGTGTGTGTGTGTGTGTGTGTGTGTGTGTGTGTGTGTGTGTGTGTGTGTGTGTGTGTGTGTGTGTGTGTGTGTGTGTGTGAGTGTGTGAGTTTTGTCCACTGAGTGTGGTTGGAACTGTTGTGTGTAGACCTGCAGTGACACCCGGGACCCAAGGCCATCGGGCCCAGACACTGCCACCCCGGTGGCCAGCGTCCACCCTGACCCAGGAAGGCCCCAGCGAACCAGCCCAGAGAGCCACACTCCTTGCACAGAGAGAGCCATACCCCCAGCCTAGAGAGAGCCATACCCCCAGCCTAGAGAGAGCCATACCCCCAGCCCAGAGAGAGCCACACTCCCTGCCCAGATTGAACCACACCCCCAGCCTAGATTGATCCACACCCCCAGCCCAGAGAGAGCCACACCCCCAGCCTAGAGAGAGAGACACACTCCTTGCCCAGAGAGAGCCACACCCCTATCCTAGAGAAAGCCACGCCCCCAGCCCAAAGAGAGCCACGTCCCCCAGCCCAGAGAGAGACACACTCCTTGCCCAGAGAGAGCCATACCCCCGGCCCAGAGAGAGCCACACCCCCAGCCAAGAGAAAGCCACGCTCCCTGCCCAGATTGAACCACACCCTCAACCCAAAGAAAGCCACACCCCCAGCCCAGAGAGAGCCACACCCCCAGCCCAGAAAGGCGTTTACATCTTCTCCACGTATGTTTGATTTTCCTCCCGGTGTTCCATTTTCCCTCACAGTCCAAAATCATGATACACAGTGAGTCCCTGAACATGTCCCTCCTCCCCCACCGGCCCCCCGTGAACATGTCCCTCCTCCCCCACCGGCCCCCCGTGAACATGTCCCTCCTCCCCCACCGGCCCCCCGTGAACATGTCCCTCCTCCCCCACCGGCCCCCCGTGAACATGACCCTCCTCCCCCACCGGCCCCCCGTGAACATGACCCTCTCGAGGGTCTGGTTCTATACGTGGGCAGAATGTTGACGCTCCAGCTTTCAAGCGTTGTAAGGAAGTGCTTGTTGACCTGGTGTCTGCTCCCCCCTCACCTGGGCAGGTATTTGGGAGACGAGGAGGAGCAGCATGTGTCCGGAGCGTCTCGCTCTCAAGCGTTGCTCACCAGGCTGCAGCAGAAGGCCAAGGAGAAGCGCCAGCAGCAGCGCGTCACAACCAGTGATGACGGCCATGAAGAGCCTCGGCGCCGCAGGAAGAGGAAAGCAGAAGATCTCAGCCAGATCCACCGTGAGGAGGAGGAGGAGGAGGGGGAGGAGAGGAGGAGGAGGAGGAAGAGAAAAGGTAGAGATCTTCAGCAGATGGAGGACAATCGTTCAGGTACGCTCAGGAGTCCTCTGCGACTACATTCAAGTGAAATTGGAGAAAATTCACAATCAGTGTCAGTTTTCTGTCGATCATTTCCAGAAAAAGTAAAGAAACGGTTGTGAATTTAAAAGCAGAACATTGGAGTGGTTCTCATTCGTCTGTTTTCTCTGTATTGTTGTTGTTTCTTCAATTTGGCTTCCTGTCCTCCAATTAGAGAGACTCTGCATCACATGTTTACTTATGGCAGAGAAATGAACATTCAATGGACGGCAGCAGCTCTGGTGGACGTTCCTGCTGTCCTTTTCCTGGCTCTTTTGTGTATCGAGAAAATGTTCATCTCTGAGTTCAGCTCACGAAAAATGGGAGCAAAAACTAAAGTGTTGCGTTTATGTTGTAAACAACGGCAGCTTTACTTCTGTCAACATCCACTGCAGGGTGAGGATCAGTGTGGACTTCTATTCTCTGGACTGAGGAACAGGGTTGGGAAGGTTACTTGAAAACTAATCTGTTACAGTTATAAGTTCCTTTTGGATTACTTCACCAGCAAACATAAGAAATAAAGACAAGAAGGAATAGAAAGTGTGGTCTGCTCAGTGTATTGACACGTCTTATACACAAGTTACACTGAACAAGTTTTGAACTAAATCAAAACTCAGTAACAATCAGGTGTCCAACACTGATTTTAAATTTTTTTAAAGAATCAAAACTACAATACAAATAAAGCTTTTAATTTCTAGTCAAGAAAATGTGCTCATCTTTTACAAAACTCTCGCTCTGTCTCTCTCTCTCGCTCTGTCTCTGTCTCTCTCTCTCTCTCTCTCTGTCTCTCTCTCTGTCTCTCTCTCTGTCTCTGTCTCTGTCTCTGTCTCTCTCTCTCTCTCTCTCTGTCTCTGGCTCTCTCTCTCTCTCTCTCTCTGTCTCTCTCTCTCTCTCTGTCTCTCTGTCTCTGTCTCTGTCTCTCTCTCTCCCTCGTTCCGTTCCGTTCCGTTCCGTTCCATTCCGTTCCGTTCCCTCATTGGTTTTAATGTTGTTTTTTCCCCCAGACTAAATATGAATGTTAGATGAGAGGTTGTATCTGGCAGCATGAATCACTGATTGATAATAACTGAACAACCTGCTACTCAGACAACTAGCAGACCTAACAAAAAACAAAAAAAGGTTATGGTAGTGTCGCCCCAATGAATCCCTAAAACATGAGATCCTCTAAATGTATAGAGAACGTCTTCCTACCATCAGCACCAGTACTGGTATTGGCAGGTTACTGGCAGGTTATGAGCTAATAGAACTAGTTGACAGAGTCCAGGTGTGTTTCAGTAAAGTGAGCAGGTTTTATCCTACCAGATGTTTCTTCAGGTGAGACGTTGACTTCCTGGACGTTCACGTCACTTTCACTGCTGGGAGGCGTCATTAGCATTGTACAGAGAGGGGAAGAGACTCCTCCCACTTTAAAACATAGTGATGAGAGCAACTGGCTGCAGTATCCATGGCAACGCGTCAGGAAGTGTCACAATGCCAGTGGACGGATCATGTGACACTGCAGTTCTAGTTTATTCATCTGATTTTCTATTATAATCCTGCTCAGTAATCACAGTTTTTATCCAAATAGTAATGAGATTACACATTTTTTATGTACTGTAATGGATTACAGTTACATTTTTTTGGTATCCTAATTACGTAACGCCGTTGCATGTAATCTGTTACTACCCAACTCTGCTGATGAACACATGAAGACATTTTCACTGTAGGACTTCAAACCAGCTCGGCCTTTACTACGAACCTGGAGGGTTTGACTGTTGTGTTCAGTTTCAGATCCTGTTGCGAGTGGCGGCGGTGAGGGCGGAGGTGAAGGCGACGGTGAGGGCGGAGGTGAAGGCGGCGGAGATGGCGGAGGTGAAGATGGCGGCGGTGAAGGTGGAGGTGAAGATGGCGGCGGTGAAGGTGGAGGTGAAGATGGCGGCGGTGAAGGCGGAGCCAGGAGAGGAAGCGAGGATTCAGAGAAGACGAGTGTTCCCACTGGATTCACGGTTCTGGGAGGATTTCAAAGTAAACCAGTGCAGAAGGTACTGCTGTTCCACTTGTTTCTAGTTAAAACACTTCACACACACACACTAGAGGTGACCAGTACTAATAGAGGTTTCCATGTTGTTGCCCAAGAGTTGGAGAACTGAACCAGCAACCATGTGATTGAAACGTCAAATCCAGAACGTGTTGTACACAAAAACATCACAGACGTGTGTACTTGACTCCTCCAGGGCCACGCTTTTGAATATGCAAATCACATTTAAATGAGGGATGGGAAGTTCTGGTGTATCCAGGTGTACCTCACCATGGTCCTCTCAGGTGTACCTCACCATGGTCCTCTCAGGTGTACCTCACCATGGTCCTCTCAGGTGTACCTCACCATGGTCCTCTCAGGTGTACCTCACCATGGTCCTCTCAGGTGTACCTCACCATGGTCCTCTCAGGTGTACCTCACTCTGGTCCTCTCAGGTGTACCTCACCATGGTCCTCTCTAGTGTACCTCACTCTGGTCCTCTCAGGTGTACCTCACTCTAGTCCTCTCAGGTGTACCTCACCATGGTCCTCTTAGGTGTACCTCACTCTAGTCCTCTCAGGTGTACCTCACCATGGTCCTCTCAGGTGTACCTCACCATGGTCCTCTCAGGTGTACCTCACTCTGGTCCTCTCAGGTGTACCTCACTCTGGTCCTCTCAGGTGTACCTCACCATGGTCCTCTCAGGTGTACCTCACTCTAGTCCTCTCAGGTGTACCTCACCATGGTCCTCTCAGGTGTACCTCACTCTAGTCCTCTCAGGTGTACCTCACTCTAGTCCTCTCAGGTGTATCTCACCATGGTCCTCTCAGGTGTACCTCACTCTGGTCCTCTCAGGTGTACCTCACTCTGGTCCTCTCAGGTGTACCTCACTCTAGTCCTCTCAGGTGTACCTCACTCTAGTCCTCTCAGGTGTATCTCACCATGGTCCTCTCAGGTGTACCTCACTCTGGTCCTCTCAGGTGTACCTCACCATGGTCCTCTCTAGTGTACCTCACTCTAGACCTCTCAGGTGTACCTCACTCTGGTCCTCTCAGGTGTACCTCACTCTGGTCCTCTCAGGTGTACCTCACCATGGTCCTCTCAGGTGTACCTCACTCTAGTCCTCTCAGGTGTACCTCACCATGGTCCTCTCAGGTGTACCTCACTCTAGTCCTCTCAGGTGTACCTCACCATGGTCCTCTCAGGTGTACCTCACTCTAGTCCTCTCAGGTGTACCTCCCCCTGGTCCTCTCAGGTGTACCTCACCATGGTCCTCTCAGGTGTACCTCACACTGCCATCCTCTCAGGTGTCCAGAGTCCTCCCTCGGTGGCTCGCTGAGCCGGACATCATCCACAGAGACATTAGGAGCCACCTGGTCCCGCTCGGCGACGTCGTAGGACTGAGTCCTCCACTCCAGAAAGTCCTGCAGAGGAACCAAATCCAGCACCTGTTTCCAGGTGAATACGCATCCAGATATTAAGCATCTTGTTTTCAAAAGGCCTACAGACGTTTGAGTTGTGTTGATGTTCCTGCAGTGCAAGCAGAGGTCATCCCGGCCATCTTGGAGGGGGCCCAGCAGGGAGTCCTGATGGGACCGGGGGGCTCCAGGCCCAGAGACATCTGTGTGTCGGCGCCCACAGGAAGTGGAAAGACTCTTTCATTCGTTCTACCGGTCATACAGGTCAGCACAACAACTGTTAAATCTATTCCCCTCATATTTTCATGAAGAGTTTTTTTCAACTGCAGGTGGCTCCATTGGAATGTGGGCTGACGAGGCTTTGAGGCTCACTCCATTAGCTCTCTGACTCAGCAGTTTTAAGTTTGTGATCTGAGTGATCTCTTGTAGCTCACTTTAGTCTGTGCTGGTCAGTTCTGAATCTCTATTCTTCTGCAGCCACTTACTCAGGCTTTCATGAACACCAGAGGGCGACAAACTTCAACACTCTGAGAGCCATTTAGACCCGTTTCCACTGAACAGAACACTCTGCCTTACCATAACCTACCGGCACGCCTGGCCTTACTGTGCCATCCCGGCCTGCCCCACTCCTCCTTACCGTACCGTCTTGGCCCGCCTTAGTCCCGGCCTGTCTCTAACCCAATTGATAGTAGACTTAATAGTAGTCGACTTCCCCTTGAAATCGAGACTTTGTCTCTGTCAGGTCCTGATGCAGCGGGTGGTGTGTGAAGTCCGGGCTCTGGCCGTGTTGCCCACCAAGGAACTGGCTCAGCAGGTATGACCCTCCGCCACATTCTGCCTCCGAGCCGGAGCGTCACTGCAGACTGACGGCGCGTTCCTCGGCAGGTCTACAAAGTCTTTACGTCGTACACTGAGGGAACGTCTCTCCGAGTGGCCGTGGTGTCCGGGCAGAAGTCCTTCGCTGCGGAACAGGCGGCTCTCACCGAGGACAGGTGCTCAATATTCATCCATTCATGTTCGTTAATCAGCTAAACTTCACTTGTTCATGAAGTCTGCATTTCCTTGTGTTTGCTCCACTGTCAGGGTCATCCAACAGAGCTGGTCGTGTTGTTACCGTTAAACCTTCCCCACGTGTTCCCAGTAGACTGTGTTACCGTCAATCCTTCCCTCTATACAGATTGAGTGGTTAAGAAGATTGATGGATGAATGATGGTTGGATGTGTGTTTAAATGATGGTGTTTCCTCCAGGGGGGGCGTGAGACGCAGTGCAGCGGACATCGTGGTGGCGACTCCTGGTCGACTGGTGGATCACATCAACAAGAACTCCAGCTTTTGTCTGCAACACCTCCGGTTTCTGGTGAGTTCTCTCACTCTGCTGCATGAGACACCCCACTGCATGAGACACTGCTCTATGAGACACTCTGTTCTATGAGACACTCTGCTATAGGAAGGGGACTAATCCTATCCAGTATCGGTATGGCATTTCAATACCAACGTCATTCACGGATTGGAAATTTCCGATCCAACCTGTGGAGATTTCCGATCCATGAAGCCTCGTCGTGCTTCACTGTTGCTGAAACGACTCCACAGTGTTTCCCTGCCGCTGCTCCGCTCGCTGGCTGCAAACTGTGGACTGGATTTCCTGAACGGAAGCGGGTCTCAATGAGACGTGGAGTCATGAGTCAGGAAATCCATTCCACACTCTGCAGCCAGCGAGGAGTCTAACGTAGAGGCACTGTGCTATCTAACTGTTCATGACAACATGTCGCTGTTTGGACGTATTTTACGCTCAAAACACCACAAAGCGTTGACCTGGATGTTTGTAAAGCCGTTGTCCAGCAGGTGGCGCTCTGCTGCCAGGCATCACTGTTTTAAAAGTCAGCTCGCCGAGGAGAACAGCTCTGACATCAGAACACTGACCAGCAGCTCCTCCCTGTAGCAGGCGATTCACACCTCCATGAAGCTGCGTCCTCCACGCTTAACTCCATGAAGATAGTCCCACTGGTTGGAGCTGCATTGATAAAGAATTTCTCCAGATTAATAAAGTGATCGTGAGGTTTTAAAGATAGAACTAGTTTCTTATGAGATGATGACGTCACTCGGACCCCCACATTGTCCACATGGAACTAAAATACTTTGTACTGCTTCTTTTTCTGACCTTCTACTAACCTCAAGTTGCCTTTAGAGAGAATACATGCAAACATCCCTACATTTCATACTTTACTCTAGAGAGGAGTTTATTACAGCCTCATATAAAATCAACAATAATGATAATAACATTAAAGCAAACAGCTCTCATATCGGAATAGTATTGGTATCGGCAGATAGTCACATTCAGACATGGGGATCGGAAGTTAAAAAACGTGGCTCAGTGCTTCCCTACTCTGCTATTTGAGACATTTCTGTATGAGACACTCAGTATGAGACATTTCTGTATGAGACACTCAGTATGAGACATTGCTGTATGAGACTCTGCTCAAACTTCTCATGTCTCCTCAGATTATCGATGAGGCAGACAGGATGATTGACAGCATGCACCAGTCCTGGCTCGGTCAGGTTGTGAAGGCAGTGTACAGACCTGGGACGGGACCGGGGACCGGGTCACAGACCGGACCGGGGTCCAGACCGGGCACCATGTTCAGGAGGACGGAGCTGGCGTACATCACTGCAGCAAGGTGAGTCAGTGAGGAAGCAAAGTCACTTTTAGTGACTATTCACGACACCGTGCCTGACCTCGTCTTGACCTTGTCTTGAAAGGTTTGAATATGTATTAACCAGTGGTGCTCCGATCGATCGGCCAGCAATAATTATCGGCCGATCTCCGTGAAAAATATGTGATCGGCTTTTCCCGATTAATGCCTTTCATCGCTGGTCACAAAATCCACCGCCCCCTTTCCTTCACACTGCGTAGGCGCGTGGCTGCGAACATCAACAACAAACATGTCGGCCGTGTGGAACTTTTAAGATCTGTGAGAGTGATGTAAAGTTTGCATCCTGCCATGAAAAAACTACGTGGCGGGAGAAGCAGGTTAAAAGTCTTCAACACAACAAACATGATCCGACATTTGAAGAACAAACACTTGACGGAGTACGGTGAGTTTTCGAGGCCCACGGCAACCAACGCAGCCCACGCTTGGCAACGCTCGTCCTCACGAGCGTGACGGTCAGAAGAATACTACTAAAATCATTGAATTCATGGGACGAGATGACCAGCCTCTCTCAGTGGTGGAAGACACCGGGTTCCATCGACTCTCTCTCACGTGGACGTAAACATTATACTGACGTAGCCCCGCCAGAGCTCCACACAGTGTACTGTCACACCCAACGTCTCCTTAAAGAAGGTCTCTCATCCTCTGGAAGTTTCACCACTGATTTATGGAGCAATGCCGAGTTTAACAGTCACTGCATTGATTGATGCACATTAAGACATTTCTTTTATAAATTATAAGAGAGGTAATCATTCAGTTGGGTTTTTTTCTTTGACATCATTTGATCGAGGCAGTGTTGAGATATATAGCCTTTTATTTATTAGATTTTTTTGCACTATTTAGCCTGTCGAGAGCCTTAATATTTTCATCTTTTTAAAGATTGCGTTACTAATGGCAGGTAATCTTCAGTGTTTTTCACTTGTTCTTTGCAAGGTTTTTGTATTTTTTCTCTTGGAAAAAGTAAAAGCATCCTGTTTATAATAATCAAGCAAACAGCTCTGGTATCGGAATGGTATCGGTATCGGCAGATATCCAAATAGTCATAATAAGAAGGAGCATTAACCATTATTAGCCAGCATCAGGAGCATTAGCAGACATTGAGAGCATTAACCAGCATTGGGAGAATTAACTAATAGGAGCATTAACCAGCTGCCTGGCCCCTTTAACAATGTGGGGGCGGTTCCTGGCTCGCTTGACCAGTGTGTGGGAGGGAGCGAGCGTGCTGATAGGAACTGTCCAGCAAGAAGCTGCATACATTGGAAAAACAAACCGGCAAATAAAGGGAACAAGCGTGCATCTCGGAAACGGAGTTTCCTGTCCTGTTTTCAGCGGCTGTAAAGGAAGGGAGTTAACTGAAGCTTTGGACCGGGGGCAAGCTGGTCTCCCCTTCGTCTCCCGACCTCGGTCTGGAGACCGCAGCAGCAAAAGTTAACACAGCATTAGGACCATTAACCAATATTGGGAGCATTAATCAGGAGCATTAACAGGTTGATTTTATTCTCTGTGTTTGAGCTGCAGTCACGTGGTTGAAAACTGCAGGAACAGGTTTTATTCTGTGTTTGAGCTGGTTGGGAGCCTGCAGTAACAGTCTCTCTGCTCCTGCAGCCTGGCCCCGCCCCCGATGCCCCTGCAGAAGCTGTTGTTTTCAGCCACGCTCACTCAGAACCCCGAGAAGCTGCAGCAGCTCGGCCTGCATCAGCCTCGACTCTTCAGCTCCAGCGCAGGAGACTCCGACACGCAGCGACGCTACGACTTCCCCCAGGGCCTGACGGTGAGGGCATCCTCCTCGGGACCACACGTCCTCCTCAGGACCACACGTCCTCCTCAGGACCACACGTCCTCCTTTAGGACCACACGTCCTCCTTTAGGACCACACGTCCTCCTTTAGGACCCCACATCCTCCTCAGGACCACACGTCCTCCTTTAGGACCCCACGTCCTCCTCAGGACCACACGTCCTCCTTTAGGACCACACGTCCTCCTTTAGGACCACACGTCCTCCTTTAGGACCACACGTCCTCCTTTAGGACCACACGTCCTCCTTTAGGACCACACGTCCTCCTTTAGGACCACACGTCCTCCTTTAGGACCACACGTCCTCCTTTAGGACCACACGTCCTCCTTTAGGACCCCACATCCTCCTCAGGACCACACGTCCTCCTCAGGACCACACGTCCTCCTTTAGGACCACACGTCCTCCTTTAGGACCACACGTCCTCCTTTAGGACCACACGTCCTCCTTTAGGACCACACGTCCTCCTCAGGACCACACGTCCTCCTTTAGGACCACACGTCCTCCTTTAGGACCACACGTCCTCCTCAGGACCACACGTCCTCCTCAGGACCACACGTCCTCCTCAGGACCACACGTCCTCCTTTAGGACCACACGTCCTCCTCAGGACCACACGTCCTCCTTTAGGACCACACGTCCTCCTCAGGACCACACGTCCTCCTTTAGGACCACACGTCCTCCTTTAGGACCACACGTCCTCCTCAGGACCACACGTCCTCCTTTAGGACCACACGTCCTCCTCAGGACCACACGTCCTGCATTTCTTTACATTTTATATCTCTACCAAATTAGTTTGGTGCTTCTGCCTCTTTGTCCCAAATAACTTGGATATATTACTGTGTTTTTGATGGGGAGGCTTCAAGCTGCCATCTACCAACGTCATCTTCATCTACACATTCTTTGCTGTTATTTTTGCAAATTGCAGTTTTTATTTTTGGCCAAAAAAATGTAGTTGTCTTTCGTTCACATGATATCCTAGCAGTTCATGTTACAATTGTGTAAAACACTAATGATGTGAACTTGGAGCAGTAATGGAGGCACTAATGAATCTGATATATAAAACTTTCATTCTTTGCTTGGAGTCTCTTGAAGTTCAACAGTCAAGACGTTGCATTGAGGGAAAACACTCATCCTGGATCCTGTGAGAGTGACGGTAAAGAATTGAGCAGAGAGGCACTTTATTAATACTTTGTTACAGCAGCACACTGTAGGGATTTCTTACCTCGTAAGGATCACTTCGGACCATTCATGTGGCGCAGTCCACACGAGGGGTACCATCTATGTTGGGTTTTGGAAGTTTGGCGCTGAATAATGATTAATAATTATCAAAGATAGTTATTAACTATGTTATTGGATATTTAATCTGGTCTGTATCACATACCGCTAGAGCTCCACCTGTTTAACAGGAAATGATAGCCTATTCAATTATATCAGTCTAATAAGATATACTCAATTTGAATTAATAGTTAAATTCATTACAATTACCAGAATTAACAGTAAAGCTTGAAGAGGAGCTGCTGGGTTCTGTAGCAGTTAGCACCTCCTGCTACAGAACACTCAGTCTGTGATGGAGTCCCTGGTTGATGAGAGATCAGACGCTGGGTTCTGGCCTCTGGTTCCGGGGAGGTTCTGGTCCTGGCGGTCGGTCAGAAGAGGAGTTGAGACCTCTGGTGTTAGCTGTTAGCAGGCTGAGCTGCTGGGATGCAGCTCCACCCACACACACCCCAACACTGATTAATTGGCAGAAATATAATATCAGATATTTCTATAGCCAGTAAAGTAAAAAGAAAAGGAAAATGCATATTAATACAATATCACACATTCAGGCAGCAGCTCGTTTCTAAAAGTGTATTTTGTCTGAAGCGGCGCAGTGGATGAGAATCATTGGACTGTGCTTGTGTTTGTAGGAGTACTATGTGCCCTGTACCCTGAGTAAGAAGCCCCTCCTCATCCTCCACTTCCTCCTCCGCCTGAAGCTCCGCCCCATCCTCTGCTTCACCAACTCCAAAGAGACGGCCCACAGGTGGGAGGAAGTGTGAACCAGGCCGAAGGGTCCAGTGGGCCTCCGTCCAATCGTCTCCTCTCCTTTCCCTCCCAGACTCTTCCTGCTGGTGCAGCTGTTCGGAGGGATTCGGGTGGCGGAGTTTTCCTCCCGCCTCTCTACTGCTGAGAGGAAGAAGGCGCTGAAGGACTTTGAGCAGGGGACCATCCAGCTGTGAGTCCAGGAAGTGGGATCACTGGTTTCCGGTAAGGCTGCAGAGGGGCAGTGGTCTAACCTGAGCTTTGCTCCCGAAGGCTGATCAGCACTGACGCTGCCGCCAGGGGCATCGACATCACCGGGGTCAAGTGTGTCGTCAATTATGATGCGCCGCAGTACGTCAGGGCGTATATTCACAGGTGAACTCTCAAACACTCCTTCCTCTCCGACGTGTGACGGAAGTGTAAAGTAATCCCTCTGTTCCTGGGGTCTCCACTCAGGATCGGAAGAACAGCGAGAGCCGGAAAAGCCGGCCTGGCCTTCACCTTCCTGCTCGGTGTTCAGGTACGACGCCGCGTCTAGAGAAAACTACTGAGGGTTCAGGTACACCAGTGTTTTTCCACCTTTTTTGAGCCAAGGCACACTTTTTTGTTTGGAAAAATCTGGAGGCACACCACCACCCGAAAATGTTAAAATGGTCAACTCTGTAGCCTCTATTAACAATATAAAGTCATTCTCATCAATGCTTTATCAACAGGAATCAAATAAATACAGAAAAAAGTATTTCCCAATTTCTTTTTTTTATTTTGACTCACTCAGTGTGAAACCTGGACCTGATGGATGAAGAGCTGAGATCCTGGTTCACATTCTTCCTTTTCAAAAACGTATCCATCACTGTCACTGACACAGTATTTTGATACAAGATGGGAGCAGCAGGTGGTGGAGATTAACCAGACCGACGTCTGTTAAGTTTCCATTTCAACAGAAAAGTTCTGTGCTGCCATCTAGTGGTGAAGAGTATTTATACATGATTACTCTGCACACTGCTCTCACAGCTGACAACGGCTGTGAGAGCAAATGATTTTTAGAAAAAAATGTGAAATTGGATAATTTCCCACGGCACACCTGACTATATCTCGCGGAAACACCAGTGCGCCGCGGCACAGTGGTTGAAAAACACTGAGGTACACCACCACGTCTAGAGAAAACTCCTGAGTGTTCAGGTACGACGCCACGTCTAGTTCCCCAGAGGTCAGAGGTCAGCAGTACTAATGGCAGCCATGTTGGCTGTCCCCTGACAGTGTCCAGACTATGTTCAGGCTATATTGAGACTGTATTCTGAATTTATTTTCAGATTGTATTCAGATTATATCCAGACTGTATATCCAGATTGTATATCCAGACTATGTCCAGACTCAGACTGATGGGACCTTGTGGCCCTCTCCTCCTAGGAGAAGAGCTTCCTTCAGATGGTGGAGGACGCAGGAAGCGCAGGGATTGAGAGGCAGCTCGTCAAACCGTCGAGCCTCCAGAGCATGGAGCTGCGCTACGAGCAGACGCTGCAGCAGCTGGCCGACATCATCAAGGTACGGATTCAGCTACCGAAGTGGTAAACGGTTCCACCGACGGCGTGCTCTGCTTCAGCTGCTGCTTGTTGTCTCTTCACAGGATGAAAGAGGGAGTAAATAATGGCGCCTGCCCACAGAGGGAATGCAGCAACATCAGCAGGCTTCTTTTCTCCTGGAGTTGGACTTGAAACCTGAACCTCTGTGTGCAAACTGCTGTGATTGTAAGCAGGCAGCACAGTGACACCTCCCAGTTCAGCTCTTGTGGAACAACAGCACAAAGCAAAGGTTGTGTTTACCAAATGTTTTCTGTAACTTACTGACATTTTTCGTCACCTTATTGCTATAAATAAAACAAGGAGCACCCTTTTGGCGTAAAACATTATTTTCAAACAAGGTGGTGTAACAACTGATAATAACTTTATTTCTATAGCACTTTTATAAAGTTGCACTTGCCACATTTGGGCTCTCCCACAGAGGCACGCCATACTTTTATTAAATTAAAGGAAAACTAGACCAAAACTACACGCAGCCTCTTTCAGGCTCTTCCATGTACAACTGTCTCCTCCACCTGTCACCCGTGTGTCCAGCAGCTCCTCCTTTGTAGACAGAGAGATGATGAAGCATCTGAGGGGACTCGGGTTCACTGCCTCACCTCTCTGCCACTCTCAGTTTAAAGTGCTTTTACATTAAAACTACAGTTGCATTGACAACGATGAAATGCAAGTGCTTAGCAGAAGTAGAGATCAGAAGAAGAAACTATAAAGAGGTTGAATCTGTTGAATCTCCTCACAGTCCCTCCTATCTCCTTTCCTATCCACTTCTCCTTAACCCCAGACATTTTTAAGTGGCGGCCATGATAAGGAGGGTTGGAATTCTCACTAAGTTAAGGAAAGGAGGCTCGTTGCTTCCTTTAGAGCCTCCTTTAGCCTAGGAAACACTGATGCTTCCTTTAGAGCCTCCTTTAGCCTAGGAAACACTGATGCTTCCTTTAGAGCCTCCTTTAGCCTAGGAAACACTGATGCTTCCTTTACCAAAGGAGACCAGATCCTGCTGCCCCACAATTCCTTCTGGCTCCAACATTGAAAGGGCCGGCTCATCAGAGCGTTCCGGGAAACTCAGGATGGCTGAAAAGGGAAACAGATCATGGAAGTTACCAAAGTAATAATCTGCTGGAACAACTTGAAATCATCTAGAACCCAGATCCCAACTAGGAATGTTCTGGATGTTGTAGAACCACAGTAAAGTCCAGTTTTAGTGTTTGGTTGGTTCTTTATTCACCTGGCAGCCGTTTACCTTCAGTTCCTCTTTTCCTTTGATTTACATTCAAACCTTGTGATATTTGACATGATATCAGTGGTTAGAGCCGCAGGGGGAAGTGAGAGAAATCAACTACATTTGATCACATTTCTCGTCTTTTCACCACGACAGACGTCACTAACCTTCACGGCTGTCCATTATTATTACGCCACCTGGTGGAAGTTGTGACAGCCAGTGTGGCCTCCCGTAATCATGACTGGTGCGCCGAGCAAGCTGGTTCTGAGAGGTGATGCTTTTACAATCTCCGCCTCACCGGGCAGCGTTGAGGGAACGCAGGGAGAAGCGGACGCGTCGGAGATCTGCTCATTTGTGAGACGTAAATCCTCCTGTAACGTGTTTACGTCCAGCTGTGGGTTCCTCCTCCCCGACGTTCACGGACATCCCCTTTATCCAGACACTGCAGATCCACCATTCCCACACAGGTATTATTTATTTTGCTTCTGAAGAGTTTTCCCTTCTTCCATTGGGAGTCATTTTTCTTTTGATGAATTGAACTGCATTTTTCCTGCATTTTTCTTTTTTTTTTTTGATTGGGACTATTTGAGTTTGAATGAACAAATACAGCATTTTTTTTCTTAAATCAGTGTTCTGTGTTTACTTTGTTTGGATTATACACATCAGTAGGGTATACATTTAATATGTATTACCTTACTAAAGGACCGAACTGACTAAAAACATAGTAAAGGTCAGGAAAGAGAGACCTGGCTGGCACCCCTAACAAAAACCTTCCCACACCTGCCCCCTCCAAACTGTCACAAAGTGCTATCACAACAATGTGATCACCCTACACACTCTGTAGTAATGCATCAAATAAATTACTTTGTTAAACTGAGTACCTGTCAGTCAATGGTACAGGGAACTTCAACAGGAATTTTTTTTTTTTTTTACTTATAATTCGTGTATTTAATAAATAAACAAAAACTGTATTTCATTAAATAAAAAAAGTTGAACAGATGAGGAGAAATCCCTTTTATGACAGCAATGCACTTTACATTCGTTACATGGCGTAAACTCCTCCGATACAAATGTTGATTAAGAAATACGACGTTCCCGGTGGTCAACTGGCCGGCTGGCGTCCCGGGACAAATACCAGGAGTCATCATGACTTTATTGTGATTCCCATTCAATACATTCAAGTATTGACCATTCCAATTGACATTTACAGGATTCAAATGAACTTCCTGCTGACCCAAGGTTTATCCCATATCTATTGAAGGTTGTTTACCAAGCAAAATGATGCTGCATTCAAATTAAAACAGGAAAGTAGATGAGAAAACATCTTCAGTGAAGCTGAAGCGACGACTCTTAGTAGAAATACACTAGAAGCAAAACCAGATGTTCTGTGTGGAGGAAACCAGAGAACCTGGAGGAAACGCGTGGTGATAAAAACAAATGATAGAATGAAAGTGAGTTGTTTTCATTGTTACTTCTGGGTGGAGGGTCGTGGTTGCTGTGGGGCGGCAGCAGGGAGCAGTCCAGTCTCTGTCGGGGTGAACCAGGGCTGGACGTGGCTGGAAGAGGTGAATCCGGCCAGATTGTTCATCCAGTAGTAGGTGGAGTTTAACAGGCAGTTGTGGAGGTGGAGGGTTTAGAGCCTGATTCTTGGTGGCACCTCTCCTTCGTGCTCTTTTTCTCCCCTAAAAACAGAAAATACTTAAATAACCAAATGGATTTTTTTTTTTTCAAAACACATTTTGAGCAGTTTGAGTGACGTCTTGTGAACATTTCTGAGTTTCAGGCGAGGAGAGAGTTCATACATAGTTAGAGGAGGTAGAAGTATTTTTCCTCATGAAGCTTCACCTCTGCTCTCACCTGCTGGTAATATTTGGCCTGCTCCTCTTTGGATAACGACTTCCACTGTGGAGAGACGACAGCACACTGTCAGCACACACACACACACACACACACACACACACACACACACACACACACACACACACACACACACACACACACACACACACACACACACACACACACACACACACACACACACACACACACACCCACAAAGACAAGTCAGCTTCTAAACATGAGTAATGAATTTGTGTCTCCAACATGTAGGAGCAGACAACTTACCCTCTTTCCCACTTCTGAATGGACAGCAGTGCTCCCTGTGAGGCCCAGCTCCGCTGTTACAATGGACCTCTGCTCCTTCAAGAACAACATGAAGGCATTTGCTGGCTTTTTAATATATGGCCTCTGCTCATCATTTTGGCGGTAACGCTTTCGTTTTCTGCAGGCACCAACAACAAATGTTCAGAGCAAGCATTGAGGAAGAGTTCAAACATAAATCAACATGTAACAGGATGTTATGGTGTTACACTCTAACAGCTGAAGTAAAGCTCTGGGAAACAAGCTGAATGTCATGATGTTCATGTCGGTACAAACAGCCAGAAGTGTCCTCAGAGCCACAAGGGGACAGGTGAAGTCACCTGG
Source organism: Blennius ocellaris (assembly GCF_963422515.1). Lineage (NCBI taxonomy): Eukaryota > Metazoa > Chordata > Actinopteri > Blenniiformes > Blenniidae > Blennius > Blennius ocellaris. Next base: position 18,995,550 of record NC_137667.1, on the reverse strand, counting down.
AGCTGGAGGGGACAGGACACTGAGACATTTGAGGAGCTGCTCCCTCGGTCCTCCACTGGCTGTGTCCTCCTGTTGGACCGCGGTCCGGCTGAGGGAGGACGGCTGCTGCAGAGGGTGCAGGGTTCTCCTCAGCAGGGTGGAGGAGACGTCTGCTATGTCACCTCCTTCGTTCATCACTGACTGGACGAGTTCTGGGGAGAAACATCCCTCCAGAAAACCTGGAGTTTCTCATCAAGCTCCGTTCTGGAGACAGAAAGAGAGTTGAACATTAGGATGAGGTTCAACGACGTTACAAGAAAAATGATAGAAACACTGGAACTAATAGTTGTTAACATCAGAAAAGATTTGCCTTTATGATTTCACAGCAATACCAAATACAACTGATCACACTTCTAATGAACATAAACCACAATTAAATAACTGTTACAACAACTAATGCTGAGTAAAAACACACTGTGTTAAATATGTATTTTCCCACGTCTCAGATGTAAACTACAGCCAATAAACTGAGGGTAAGTTAAAGAATACCGCATGAATTAAAAACAACAGAATGTATAACCACATACTCCGGCAGGAGATCTTGTTCTTCTTCAAGAATCTGGAGCGGGTCTGGTGTGTGATATTGGTCCACAAGATCATCCAGATCTTTGATAATGTTCATTCTAGAAATGGAAAAAGTGTTGAACATTAGAATGAGGTTCAGTCATTTAAAAGCCAAACATGTTACAAGAACAGCCTTTCATGAGCTGCTTTATGTGTCTTTATAAAACTTGTTTTTAGCCCGACATCGGGACCTTCTTTTGTTTTTTTTTCTTCCCCAGCTGCGATTTTTAGCTGTTCAGCTACTTTTTCAAGGGAACTGTGTGTCTTTATGTGTAGAAATACATTACTATTCACCCTAGGTCACTGAAATGTTACAAATAATTCACTTATTATAATAAGTCGTCTAATTGGGAGTCGTCTATCCAGTTGTGTATGTGTGTGTGTGTGTGTGTGTGTGTGTGTGTGTGTGTGTGTGAGTGTGTTGTGTTTTATAAATTAGCTCTCATAGATTACAATCAGAACATTCCATTACTGTTTATTCCACTATAAACAACAAAATACTCCAAACCATGTGTCCTGTATCAGAACGCCATGTATGACGTTTGCAGGAAAGAAAACCAGGTGAAGATCAGTTCGGTATTCAACGAGTTATGATCAATTAAAGTATCTTACGCTTGATTTCTCTTGTCAAGCAGATGAGACTCAGCGGAGCGGACGACCGGGCCAAGATGGCGGCGCCACCGCTCAACAGCGCGAATAGGAAGTGGCGGTCGATGGCGCGCGCTGCTTGACGCCAGTGAGGCATTGTGGGTACTGTCATGGCGGCGCGCGGAGCGTGATTGCTAAACGTTTCTTTTACGTGTGTTCTTATCATACTCTGTTGTTGTTGAATCATTTTAAGCCACTTTCTCCGACTTTGGTTAAAACTACCGGAACAATGGCGTCGACCGCGGCAGGCAAGCAGCGGATACCGAAGGTGGCGAAGGTAAAAACAAAACGATTCAACGCGGTCGTCTGAGGCTAAAGCTAAGCCGAACCCCAGCGCTGAGCAGCTTCAATTTTCTTTTAATATATAAGCGCGTGTAAATTACTATATCAGTGTGTGCTTTTAAGGATATAGGATAACATTGGTTAATTCACGATTCAGGTTTGTTCAAATATAAAGTAAACACTCCACAGTGGCTTTTTCATAGTTGTGGTCTGTTATCCTTTCCCAGTCACCAAAGTTCCCTGCCCGGGTCAGTGTCGTGTCGAACATGTCAAATCGTTTGTTGTTTCAGGATTCCCACCAAAGTAGTGACAGTAATTCTTCATAAGGTCAAGAAAGTCTTTAATTCACCACGAGTGTCTCCCATCCTATTTCTCGAGGGACCTACAAGTACTAATGTACATTAAGACAACACCTACACATCCTGTACACTTCAAAATAAAACAAACATCAACAGTTGAGTGAACTTCACAGCAGTGTATTCTGTAATGATGAGTTCCTTTTCTCTGAGGATAAACCATTGAGGCTTTGCTCACCTTCTCTGGTTGTTCAGTAGACTTATGTCGTTTCAGCTTGAACAGTTTCAAACTGTCATTCACCAGTTTTTCACCACAAAAGATGCACTCAGCTGTAATATTGTTCATTGCTTCAATGAAGCCATGTTCTATGTAACTCTGACACCACACTTTTTTCTTTTTGCCATTTCTTTCTTATTTAAAACAAAGATTTTCAAATAAATTAACTTCTAATCAAAATTCTTAAACATAGTAGTTTTGTGACATAAACTAATTGAATGCTCACTCATTTGTTTTTAAATGGGGTCATACACAGTTTTTCAACACTTTCACATCGGTCTCACATCCAAAAACATTGCATTCACCGTTTATTTGCCCCAAATGCAGATTTTCCTTTATTTTCCCTCCATTAGAATATTGGATCATAGGCACTACATTCAGAATCTGCTGTGTCTGTGTGAGCTGGACTGGCTCCGCCCACACACGCCCATCTTGGGAAGAGGAAGAAGTACTTCCTCTTGTGGTGCCATGTGCCACAGCAGAGCTGCCTGATTGTGGGAGGAGTCAACGGGGAGGAGCCTACCTTGATTGTGATTGGCTAAACCCCCGATGACACTCTATAGGGTTTGATTTCTGATTGGCTGCTTGGAGCAACACACTTTTTAAAAACTGGAACAAGCCAGGGAGAGAGAGGACACACTTCTGGGGTGTCATTCCAGGTGTGGGAGGATGTTACTGTTGGAAAACCATGAGAAAGTGAATTTTGCATAAGATGACCACATAAATAAATGTTACAGCCATTAAAATGAAGAGAGCCGTTCCCCATGAAGTTTTACTCATAGATCACTCGTGAGGTCCATAAAAATGTCCAATACAGGGACATTCAAACCCAAAATCAGAGCAAAACGATGGATTGTAAGAGTATACATTTAAAAAATAAAAGTGTTTTATTCATATGAATTACATTGATATGCTTCAAAACCTTTCTTCGTGGAAAAAGTCGACCATATTAGACCTTTTATTGTCAAATAGAGAACGTAAAGGGTTTCTTGACTTTGTTTCCAGGTGAAGAATAAAGCTCCGGCAGAGGTTCAGATCACCGCTGAGCAGCTGTTGAGGGAAGCCAAAGAGAGGGAACTCGAACTTCTGCCACCGCCTCCAAAACAGAAGATCACAGACAAGGAGGAGTTGAATGATTACAAACTGAGGAAGAGGAAGGTGAGTGGTAACCTCTGCTTCTGAACATCTGCTAGGTGTGTGGTCAAGTTGTTGAGGAAAAAACTTAAAACATTTGCAGTTTGTCGCTGCGGTAAAGTGTGAGTCACATTGTTGTTTTCAGGCGTTTGAAGACAACATCAGGAAGAATCGCACCGTCATCAGTAACTGGATTAAATACGCACAATGGGAGGAAAGTCTGAAAGAGGTCCAGAGGTACATTACCTTACTGAGTTTAACAGAATTCAGCTTCACATAAAATGATTGTTCAATTATTGTACTATTTTTGCTCCGACTTGTTGGACGATGTGTCTGAGCCTGTGTCCATGTGTCATCCACCCCACTCCCCATCCTCTTCCTCTTCCTCTCTGCTTTAAGGGCTCGCTCCATTTACGAGCGAGCGCTGGACGTCGACCACCGCAACATCGCCCTGTGGCTGAAATACGCCGAGATGGAGATGAAGAGCCGCCAGGTGAACCACGCCCGCAACATCTGGGACCGAGCCATCACCATCCTCCCACGGGTCAACCAGTTCTGGTACGCACGTGTTCCCGGTTTGGGCTCCCGTGTCTCCCTGGCCTGCATTCAGCATGAATAAAAATCCAGTTGAAATCAGTTTTATTTGTATTGACTTCACTAAAACGTCACCGTGCATCTCTGAATGCCTTTTAAACTCTATTGAACAGGTACAAGTACACCTACATGGAGGAGATGCTGTTCAACGTGGCCAGCTGCAGGCAGGTGTTCCAGCGCTGGATGGAGTGGGAGCCCGAGGAGCAGGCCTGGCACTCCTACATCAACTTCGAGCTGCGCTACAAGGAGGTGGACAAGGCTCGCACCATTTATGAGCATTATATCCTTTGAGATTGGGTTTCGTTCTGTATGAGTCACAGCGCCGACATTTCTTTGGCTGCGAAGTCTTTAAAGAGAGAGCAAAACAAAAAGTGGTGAAAATTTCTGCCTCGTAATCCAGAAGGAGAATCGCATATTAACCGTCATCAACACTAAGGCTCTGTTTAGACGTCAATATTTCGAGTGAAAACACGTTTTCGCTTCTGGAAAGTTTGACAACGTGCTGCTGAAGCTGAAGGGACCTGACACATGAGGCTCTTTAGCTCCTTGAAGCTGTCAGTAAATGAAACGTGAACAAACTTTTTTTTACTATATAGTGCACACTAGAGTCAAGGACTGTTAACTCTTGGCTAATAAAAGATTTTAATAAAGGTACACTTGAAATGGAGAAAAATTGCTAAAACCACAAGAAATGGAGAACAAAATGATAAAACGACTTTAAAAAAACCCAAATGAGAATGTAAAAAAAAAAAAAAAAAAATTGGGGAAAACATGCTTAAAAAGAGCCAAAACTGACTGATTCTAAAATCAGCTAAAATAAAAAAAAAAGCCATATATGTGACTTTCAAAGCTGCGTTGGCCTCATGTTAAAGGTAAAACGTGTTCCGTGGCTCCACGAAAATTAGATTTGGTGGAAAGTGAGAGAAAAAGGCTTGTTGTGGTCATAAAGGCTGCAGACCCCCCCCCCCCCCCCCCTCTAGACGTCGGTCCTCCACACGGACGTTCCTTGACTCGCCGCACTCGTCATGGTTCATCCCGAGGTGGTCAACTGGATCAAGTACGCCCGCTTCGAGGAGAAGCACGGCTACATCGCTCACAGCAGGAAGGTGTACGAGCGAGCCGTGGAGTTCTTCGGGGAGGAGTACATGAACGAGAAGCTGTTCGTGGCCTTCGCCCGCTTCGAGGAGACGCAGAAGGAGGCGAGTGGTTCAGGAGTTTGGCTCCAGACGACCTCATAATTCATGTAATGGAGGAAGAAGGATGATGTGGTGGAGCCGATGAATGGGAGTTGGAGTCAGGAAGGAACTCCACTATTGTCCATTAATGCACACTTCTCAGTAACTGGAAGTAGTTTTGTTGTTCCACCGTGTGTGAGATAGTATGTCTATCTCTTATTGTATTTTATTTATTTCTTGTTTTCAAACGATTGAGTGCAGTATAACAGTTTATTTTTTTACTACGACATTACAAGATATTTTTATATATTTACAGGAAAGTCTTTTTTTCAAATTCAATATTGCTAAAATAATCGTGATTATGATTTTTTTATTTCCATAATCGAGCAGCCCGAGGTCAATTTACAGTGGCCAGTTAGCAGGACTGTACTTTTTACTCACAATGGGAATTATTAGAATTCTGAAAACTAGTTCCTCTCCGGTTACTTTGTATTCCACTGTGAGTCGCGTCTTAATATTAAGCATATTGATGGAGTGAATCTGTGACGCATTAAACTGAGCTGCCAGTTCAATCAATCGTTCCGTTCAGCTGAAGTTACTCCAGTCACTGGGAGGAAGATGCTCTATAATCAGGATGTTAGCTGAAAATATCTCAGTTGGAGATCAGGGGCTGGAATATCCATATTTTATCCTTAAAATAAAAAAAAAACTAAATCCATGTCTAGATATCAACCTTCCTGATGATCACAGCGACTCTGCGTACAGGCCCAATGATGGAATTACTTTGCCGCTGAGGTCGTCGTTCAGAACTGTCGAGGCACTCCTCCCGTACACACGGGCGAACAGCTTTGAATCACGCCGGTGCATTTCCCCCCACAGTTCGAGCGCGTTCGCGTGATCTACAAGTACGCCCTGGACCGGATCCCCAAACACCTGGCGCAGGAGCTCTTCAAGAACTACACCATGTTCGAGAAGAAGTTCGGAGACCGCCGCGGCATCGAGGACGTCATCGTGAGCAAACGCAGGTTCCAGTACGAAGAAGAAGTCAAGGTATGAACCGTGGAGAAGCCGACCCAGGAAACAGGAAACGGAATGACTGGGATCAGATGTTGTGACGGCGGCTGCACGCGAGTGACCCTCTGTCCCTCAGGCCAACCCACACAACTACGACGCCTGGTTCGACTACCTCCGCCTGGTGGAGAGTGACGCCGACCCCGACGCGGTGCGCGAGGTGTACGAGCGGGCGATCGCCAACGTCCCCCCGATCCAGGAGAAGAGACACTGGAGACGCTACATCTACCTGTGGATCAACTACGCCCTGTACGAGGAGCTGGAGGTCAAGGTGGGCGGAGCTTCTCCTGCTGATGAGCTCAAACTACTTGTCCAGCCCTTCATTGCTCTATTTAATGACATTTGTAAATTCTACTTGTACCAACCTTCATTTGAGTACACGAGCTTCTGTCTCTCTTTAGTAAACGTTCAGTTCTTTCAGTGTTGAGGTTTTCCACTGCATCCATGTCAGAGCACTTCAGAGTTTACTTTCTTTTCATAGTTTCAAGTTTGATTATGTTTTTTAGGTGAGAGTAAAATAATGTGATTTCTCATTTGGTTTATCATAATTTATTAAAAGCTACTTCTGGTGCCTTCTACAGTTTACATGAAGACTATACGCACTATTGTTCAGTTATTAAAGCATCAAGCTCCTCTGAAACCTTCAGGATTTCACTGCAAACCGACTTTCTACATCACTTTTTGCCTCTTTGTTTTTGACAGGACACTGAGAGGACGAGGCAGGTTTACCTGGCCTGTCTGAACCTCATCCCTCACAAGAAGGCAGGTTCCCTGCATGTTTTCTTTCACCTGCCTCAATGTAGATAGTCCATTGTGCCGACTGTTGCTGTGATGGATCACTGACTGGTCACTCTGTCAGTCAGTTGAATCAAAGTGTCATTTGTGCTGCAAGGAGACATCAAAGGTTGTGGTTATATACTTAGAAGTGAGATGTTGTGAATCCACCTGTAAGCATCTCGCTCTCATTACCTGATTTGTAATAGATGTGCCTCTTTTTTTTTTTTTTTTTCCCTTTCAGTTCACGTTTGCAAAGATTTGGCTGCTGTGCGCTCAGTTTGAGATCCGGCAGAAGAACCTGCAGGGAGCCCGGAAGACCATGGTGAGACTCTTATTCTAGCATCGTGGTCAGGCTCCACAACACAGGAAAAATGTCAAGTTTAAATTTCGAGGTTAATATGACAGTATTTTACCACCGACGATGAAATTAAGCCGACTGTGAACTGAAATGAGTTTGACACCTCTGATCTAAAACACAAACGACGACGAGGTTGAGAAAACCATGCTTGCATATCTTCAAATCAAGCAGGATTTATTTGATCCAGTTAAAGTCACATATTCAAATCGGACCATGAAAACATTGTGATCACAAGGAAAGAAACGGGGACGTTTTTATCAGGCCTTTAGTTATTCTAAACCAGGGGTCGGCAACCCGCGGCTCCGGAGCCGCATGCGGCTCTTTGGTCCCTCCACTGCGGCTCCTTGAGCCTCCGTCCCACTGCAGTTCATCCCGGAGGGACGTAAGTAGGCAAAGCCACCCAGAGCGCAGTCCCGCTACAAAGAGTGGTAAAATGTAGGCGCAGCGATGTAAAGTCATTACGCACCAATAATGGCATGAAGAACGTAGAGTTGCGGCTGCAGGTCATGACAGCGGCTCAACTGGTGTCTGAAGCTGGGAGCTTCCTGTGCCTTTCACAGTAAAACTGCTGCGCTGCGGAACGCCGACAATTCCAGGAGGTTCATTGCAGACTTGTTGAGAGTGACGGAACATTCTAGTGAATTCCACAACAACTACAGGACATTAAAGCCACACCACTCACACTCATGGTTCTAACAATCCAGATCTCCCACATTTATCTTCCATTTTAATAATGTGTAGCAATAAAGGAGCTGATAGCTGCAATGCATTATGGGAGTTTCTGTTTGTCGTGTTTTAAATGTAATTATTGGGGTTATATTAGGTTTGTAGTGTCGGTAATAATTGTGTTGTGTTTTTGTTGCTTAGTTCATGTAGTTTAGTTTATTAGTTGTAAGTTGTCAACCAGCAGTGAAGAAGGTTTTGTGTGTCGTGTCCTCCTGGCATGGTCTGCCTGTGGGACTGTCAAAATAAAATGTGTGCGGCTCTCTGGGTGTAGTGTTCAGTGGGAAACGGGATCAAATGGCTCTTTGAGCGTTAAAGGTTGCCGACCCCTGTTCTAAACCGATCCCGTCTTTGCTCATCGCCTCGTCTCCCTCGTTTCAGGGCACGGCGATCGGGAAATGTCCCAAGAACAAGCTGCTGAAGGGCTACATCGAGCTGGAGCTGCAGCTGCGCGAGTTCGACCGCTGCCGGAAGCTGTACGAGAAGTACCTGGAGTTCACCCCGGAGAACTGCACCACCTGGATCAAGTTCGCGGAGCTGGAGACCATCCTGGGGGACGTGGAGCGCGCCCGGGCCATCTTCGAGCTCGCCATCGGACAGCCCAGGCTGGACATGCCCGAGGTGGGGGTCGGCGGGTGGAGGCACTGCCTCTCCACTTTCCCCAAGCGTCTTCACCGTGACTGTCCTTCTCCCGCAGGTCTTGTGGAAGTCGTACATCGACTTTGAAATCGAGCAGGAAGAGTTCGGAAACACCAGAAATCTTTACAAACGGCTGCTGCAGCGGACCCAGCACGTCAAGGTGGGAGCGCTTTACACACCTCCGTCAGTTGGACGTGTGTTCATACCAATTCTATCACATTGCTTAAACTCCCGGTGGCGCCACAACACATTGGAGAGAATGTCATGTTAATGAAATTCTTAAAGTGTTCCAATTGAACTTAGGAACCTTTTGGAGACACAAGTAGAATAAGCTGCTGTTCGAGGATTGAAGCTCGGGCAGGAAACCTGTGTGTGAGATCAGATAGAAGGAAGTTAGTTTGTGGCTAGCAAGTGCTTCAGATGACAATCAGTCCAGTTGTTCTCCCTCCTGGATGTTAAAGGCCTAGTGAAATGTATAACACTACTTTGCAAAAAACAATAGTTGGGGTACTACTTATAAGATTCCTCCGACTCGTCCCACCACTGTTGTCGCGTAACAAAGTTATTTGAATTTTGAATCTCCAGCCGAGGAAGTCGGGGGAATCCTTCTTCTTCGTGGGCGTGACGTCAAGAGTTGTGTTTACATTGGCTTGTTTCCCTCTTAAATATCCAAGTTTTTACAGTGTTTTGAAGTTATAGTCGGCGTTTTATGAGCCTTGACGAAAGATTGAGCCTGGAAGAGACCGAGAGAGGAGAAAAGGAGCACGGGTGGAGGAGGCGGCTAGTAGACGATCAAGTAATACCTGGACTCATCTTCGGTGATTCCGCGCAGTCGAAAAAGCGCTTCGACATGATCCAGGAAGCCGGTCGTTCTGCCAAAAGTCAGGATGCCTCAAAGCCTCAAAGCCGAAAAGTGGCGGCTGCTGAGGCTGAGGAGACGAGGACGAATCGAGGACGAACCGTCTTCTGCTTCCTCAAACATGTTCCAGACGGGGTCACCGATGGCAGAACGACACATTCTGTGTCTTCTTCATCAATCACTGGATTTGAAATGATGATGATGAAATATCGTTAAATTCAGCCTCTTCGTCGTCAAAACTCTGATCCTCCATAATGTAAACACAACTTGGGCGTGTGCACATCCAGTGATGTCACTCTGTTATTGTCAGAAGCTCCGCCCAGCAGCGAAAACACCGCTGTTTATCAGCTATTTTCTCGCAGATTGCCGTGTTTTAACATTTTACCCTTGGGCCAGTTAGCATAAAAAATGTCCCTAGAAGCGACAGCCAGAGTGTTTTGGAGGTCGAATTTTCATTTCACGAGGACTTTAAGGAGAGTCAGCCTGTCTTCAAACCCTGTGACCCCCCCCTCCCCCTCAGGTCTGGATCAGCTACGCCAAGTTCGAGCTGTCCATCGACGACCCCGAGCGGCTGCACAAGTGCCGGCAGATCTACGAGGAGGCCAATAAGGGCATGAGGAGCTGCGAGGAGAAGGAGGAGCGGCTGCTGCTGCTGGAGTCCTGGAGCGACTTCGAGAAGGAGCTCGGCTCCGACGGCACCAGAGAGCGAGTGAGGAAGCTGCTGCCGGAGAAGGTGAAGAAGAGGAGGAAGCTGACGGCCGAGGACGGGGTAAGAACTGCACGGGAAACCAGGGGGGGGGGGGGTGGTTGCAAAGCCCAAACTTAAAGGAATTGAATTAAGAGACGGCCCCGTTCACGGCTCAGAGCCACAGGAAACGCAGCATTTTAAAAAATGGCTGCCAAAGTGAAACTTTTCAAAAATGCTCCATCTCCATGGAAACAGGGCAAAATGCTGCTAGTGCACACTGTGGCCATAGTAACTAGTTGTTCTGCACATGCTCAGTCGATGAACATTATGTCCTCTGTGGTGTCATGACTCCCACTTCATATTCTGTGTGGTTTCATTACCAAAACAACCAACTGCGCCCACTAGTGGCCCAACATGCTATTAACGCATTTCGCATTTCCATGTCAGCAGAGGCAAATTTTCAAAATCTTGCTTTGTAAACACAAAAGCTTTACCAAGACGAAAATGCAAAAAACAGTGAGTTTTCAGTTGAAGCGTCGTGTAACCGGGGCCTTGATTCCGCGTCCCTGCCTCATAGCGACAGGCCTGGCAGAAACACCGGGGTTTTCAGTGTTTGTGTGTGCCGGGATATTTCACCTCTGCAAAGATGAAACGGTGAAATGTCTGCACGCTCTCACCACACCTCTTTCTTTGAACCCTCAGTCGGACGCCGGCTGGGAGGAGTACTACGATTACATCTTCCCCGAGGACGCCGCCAACCAGCCCAACCTCAAGCTGCTCGCCATGGCCAAGATGTGGAAGAAGCATCAGGTGCAGGAGGACGCCCCCGACGAAGAATCGGAAAATGACCCGGCGGCTGAGGAGACGACTTCAACGTCGCCTGAGGAGCGTCCTCCTGCAGAAGAGGAGGAGGAGGGGCGCAGAAACAATGGGGCTCAGGCAGAGCCGGGAAACTCCCACGACGACCGAGATGACAGCGATGAAGATGATGGTGAGAAGGAGCGCCGGAGCAGCAGCAGTGATGATCAGCAGAAGAAGAAGGAGCGCCGGAGCAGCAGCAGTGATGAAGATCAGCAGAAGAAGAAGAAGGAGGAGGAGCAACAGAGCAGCAGCAGTGATGAAGATCAGCAGAAGAAGAAGGAGCACCAGAGCAGCAGCAGTGATGATCAGCAGAAGAAGAAGAAGAAGGAGCGCCGGAGCAGCAACAGTGATGAAGATCAGCAGAAGAAGAAGAAGGAGCACCAGAGCAGCAGCAGTGATGATCAGCAGAAGAAGAAGAAGAAGGAGCGCCGGAGCAGCAGCAGTGATGAAGATCAGCAGAAGAAGAAGAAGGAGGAGGAGCAACAGAGCAGCAGCAGTGATGATCAGCAGAAGAAGAAGAAGGAGCGCCGGAGCAGCAGCAGTGATGAAGATCAGCAGAAGAAGAAGGAGCGCCGGAGCAGCAGCAGTGATGATCAGCAGAAGAAGAAGGAGCGCCGGAGCAGCAGCAGTGATGAAGTTCAGCAGAAGAAGAAAGAGGAGCACCAGAGCAGCAGAAGTGATGAAGATCAGCAGAAGAAGAAGGAGCGCCGGAGGAGCAGCAGCAGCAGCAGTAGCAGCAGCAGCAGCAGCAGCAGCAGCAGCAGCAGTAGTAGTAGTAGTGATGAAGATCAGGAGAAAAAGGGGCGCCGGAGCAGCAGCAAGAGCGACAGTGACGACGGAGATGAGAAGAAGACGGAGCGGAAGAGCAGCAGCAGCGATGACAAAGAATAGAGAACATCTCAGAGACATCACATCATTTTTCTATCCTGTTCTGTATTTTTTTTTGTTTTTGTTTTGTTAAAACGACACTTGTCCATCAGCAGGTTTTATTGTTTCCTTTTGTTACATTACACACATTGACTTCAACTCTCTGGTTTGTGTTCTTTTTAAGCAAATGTTCGTCTGGTAATTTACAGGTAATGAAAGCGGTTGTACAGTCCGTGGCTCTCTGGAGGAGTGGGGGCAGTCTGGGGGCTGATGTAGCAGCAGGATGACTTGTGTGCAAGGAAATCAGATTTATTTTTTTTTTATCGCGTGACCGCCAGGGTTATTTTGCCCTCAGCATAGACTCAGGCTCATTTTCATCAGGCAAGCTCATGTAACAAAAGTTAGCTTAGATACAGTGCAAACAACCTATGAGGCGATACTGAGGAAATACAGATCCAGGAAAACTCATTATTTGTAAGTTTGCCCCTAATTTTAGCCTCTGGTAGGTCAGTAACACCCGCCAGTGTAAAGTACTAATACATGCAGATTCATCCATTTACTGCACTGGACACGTGAGGATCAAACTTGGCCGTGTGAACTAAAACTACGTTTAAAACCCTGATCTGCCTCCTTTCCATCAGTGCATCCAGTCACTTCGATCCACCACGGCTGGTTAAAGTGACCCTGTGAAGTTGAGGGCAAATAAAACCCCGAGATGTTGACTGGTCCTGGCTGGTGCCCGCTATTTTAATACGCATCGATGAATCCTCCAGTCATTCCGCTGCTACCTTGAGCCCCACACTCCGTGTGACGATTAAAACTATTTACAGGGTCGCCGTTCCAGAAATGGCGACGTCACACGAGATTGGGGGGGGGGGGGGGGCAGGGAGCCACGGTCTACTGTTATTCGATGTCCTCGGGTCTGACGGGGTGAGGCAGCGGGATGATGGACTTCTTGTCCGTGTCCCGGGACAGAGCTTTCCTCATGTCTGCGGGAAGAGGCAAAGGAAAGGGGTTTCGATGAGTTAGCGCCTGCAGCGACAGCGCCCTCGTCTGGCGGGGGCTTGATATTCAACTTTCAGTCATAAAGCCGCTGGGTTTTAAAACACAGGCGTTTAACTACGTCGTTTTTTCCAAGTCTTTCTGTGTAAACGGACATCATGATCAAAGCGTTGCCGTGTAAACGTGAAACTTTTCTGAAACGAAAGCGCAGAAACAAATGATGTGTTTTCTCCGAATCTGACCGTAAGCGTCTTCGTCGGGTTCCCCGTTGCTGGCCGAGTAATACTCGATGACCGTCCTATAGACGCTGTAGCCCAGACGCTTGTACATGTTCACCGCCACCTGGTTGGACACCCTCACGAACAGGTCCACGAAGAATCCGCCCTTCCTGAGACACAGTCACTGGTTTAGTCCAACACACACACACACACACAGTCTTAACACCAATCCAATTTAATGACAAAGCTACTTTAATCTTTCAACTCCTATGGGGGAACATTTAACGGTTCAAAATATAGATACCGCCAAACTCCAGTACTCACTATTGTTAATGTTTATTGTTCTCTGCACATGCGTATGGTTTCATTACAATAAACCAACAGCATTCCGCCGTTTCCATGGAAACTGACTTTTCAAAAGCATTGGCACGAAACAGAAATTTCAGAATGATGCATTTTCACTTTCTGAATTTGATTTAGTCAAGATATAAATATTATTTTACATGTAATCGGTGACGCAGGCCGGTATGTTAGATTTGTGGCCCTCCGCTGGTACGAACCTCTCTGAAATCTCCTCCAGCATCTCCATGAGTTTGGCGGCCAGGCCGAGGCGTCTGAACTCTGGAGCCACCGACAGAGCCGTGACGTGACCGTGCCACTCCTCGCGAGCCACAGATCCCTCCGCCTTCCCCATTACTGCAACACACTCACCGTCAGATCTACACCTTTCATTTGACCAAACCACGTGCAAGTGTGTGTGGTTCGGTTGAGACCCTTTAAATACAACATTAACATCCAAGAAACAAATCATAAAGTAACACAATGTTAGATATATTGACAAAGGCATCTCCAGGGACTATGCCATGATTCTGATGTGACTCGGCAGGAGGACTCACTGTAGCCCATCAGCTCTCCTCCAGGAGCCTCGGCCACGATGAAGTACTCCGGCCAATGAGCCAGGTACTGCAGGTAAAACGGGATCCCATACTGGAGTCAGAGGTCAAGGAACACTACACACTTCTGTCACTATATCACGCTATTATTACATAATACACGTGTGATGATAAACCAAATGAGGTGTCACAATAGCATGAGAGTAAAGGATACAGTTTCTGTCAGTGGATCTAGATTTCTGTGGGAGAAAAGAAAAAGACAAGTTAGCACATTGAAATGTTATTATAATAAAGCCTAATCATTATTACCAATTGTAAGAACTACCAGACATCATTTAAAACAACATCCTTTTAGCACGAACGTGACTCAAAAGTATAGAAGTTGGAATGATTTTCAATGTTACATTAATAATACCTATTTGAACTCCAACAAAGATATTCGGCAGAATTTTCGAAACCAAAATCTTTTCAATTTTCTGGTAAAATGATACCACAACTATAAATCTATTACTGCAGTACAAAGTAGCTTTGAACTCGCTAGCCAGCTGTCAAACTGGATAATTTGTTCAATATTCTATTTATTTTGAGTTATAAAGAAGCCGACATCTCCAGGAGCTGCTGCTTCAAGACACGCTTAATGTCCCACGTTTAGAAAATGTGTGTATTTCGAGATATGAAGAGAATCACTAAATCCCACGTTTATTAACTGGAGGTCTGTGCAGCTCCTTTCCGTCAGGAATCAACGCGTTAGCCGCATTAGCTTGCAGTGTGCTAACGCCGCAGAACCCGAAAGACACGACATGCACAAGTCAAATAAATGCCGGACATCTCAGTGATAATGTTGACTGGAGCTCCAGTGGCGAAAGAGGCCAGACTTCACTCACATGTTGTTGAATTTGAACAAATCGTCGCAGGTGAACGGTCGCAGTGTTGTCATCTTGACTCGGAAGTGTAAAAAAGGGAAACAATGTCGCTCAATGAAGAGAGAAAACCAGTTCCGCCCCCTGCTGGTCATATGAAGGTACTACCTTCATTTTACAGATCACATCATAGGATGTTCCGATTATACTTCTTTGTTTTTTTTCTGTAAAAAAAAAAAAAAACCCAGACCATCTCACAACTCATGTAGTTTATTATCACCCACAACTGCAGCACTAAATCACATCTGTCCAGAGTGAATATCAGATTTATTCTAAAGCCACTGGAGATGTTTGAATCTTATTGGGTTTCGTGTCTGTCATGTTTTGTTACATATATTCATTATGCATATTTTCTGGATGTTTTCAAGCTCTATGTTTTTTTATGTGTGTGTTCTGGTCCCTTTTTGTCATTTTTTGCTTCTATCTGCGGTTCTTAAAATTCTCTATCTCTCCATTTTGTGTCTATTTATTGTGGGGGGTTTTCTGGGCTTTTGTTGTCATTTTGACTTTCTTTTCTAACGTAACATTTGAGTCATTTTCCTGCAGTGTTGTGTCTTCTCAACTACATTTGAATTATTTTCTCATACTAATGATTTATAATAATACATTTTATTTATAAGTGCATGTCAAGACACATGGGGTCAGTGTACATAATGAAAATATCTCAAAAGTTATTGAATGTCAGTTTTTAGTTGTTTTCATGGCTTTTATTGAGTTAATTTTAATCCTCTTTCAGCTTTTTGAGGATATTTTTGCTTATTTGATGTTAGTTCGTCCACATGCGTCACACTCCTGATACTTTTAACCAGATTTTTAACGGTTGACACAGATGTTTTTCTTGCATCAGAGCCTCCCTGAGGGGTAAAGCGACACAGGCTCGGCCCCTCACTGTATCAGAGGAGGAGCAGGTGGGTGTGGAAACACAGTGTACAGGTACGAAGGCAGCAGCCGACCTCACCTGCCTCCAGTCGGAGGGAAGCGAAGCTCATCCATCCAGATGAAGCGTCTTCAGGTGTGGGGATTCTTCAGCCTCCTTGTCGTCGCCGTCGCCCAGAACAGCAGGTAAACAAGCAGGTGGAGCCCAGCGAGTTTATCATTTTATTGTTTTTGCACAGAAAAGGTACATGAGATGGGCCTAATTTCCAGTACAGAGCATATTTGAACGTAAAGTTTATTTGAACTTTTTAAATATTTTTGTTTTAATATTTAATACATGCATTGAAAATGTTTCAGTCATTTAAGTTAAAAAAGCACTTGACTCAAACTCTGATTCATTCAACAGATCAAGTACTTCAGGATCATGTTTTATTCATTTTCTGAATTTGCATAAATATCTCAAATTACTTCAGTCAGACTTTGAGTTATGTTTTTTTTTGTGTGTTTTTATCTTCAGCAGTATCCTATTTGTAAAATCCATTGGTAAAACCAAGACGACCCTTTTCTTGTCATATTAGTCAGTGTGATGAATGTACTGATGACGTCATGTAACTCCATAAATGTTTTTGCCATCGTTTTCTAATTAAATGTACATTTTTAAATATAATTACATCGTTAAATATACATTTAAAGGTCGTTATGGCACTATTTCACCTGTCCGAACCATTTTATATGGCCCCTGAACTAAAATGTGATTGAAACCACTGATTTGAATACTTCAGGGTTTCCTCTCCTCCTCCTCCTCCTCCTCCTCCTCCTCCTCCTCCTCCTCCTCCTCAGCCTGGACCCTCAGCCCTCCTACCTGCTGCTGGCTCCCAAAGTCCTCCGGCCCAGTGTCCCGACTTCCCTGTCCGTGTCCATCCTGAGTGACTTGCCGGTCACTGTGTCGGCTCACATCGTCCACAACAACCAGACTCTGACCTCCAACTCCACTCTGATCCAAGGAGGTGCAGCTTCTGTTTACCAACAGTCAATTCTTTTACAAGATTTACCCACCGTGGGACAAATAAAAGATTATTGTAGAGTTATGGGATCATAGCTGGTCTTATTTTATCTTATTGCTTTGCATCTTATATCTTAAGTGATCTTGTCTTGTGTTATGTAATGTAATGGTATCTTATCCTATCGTATCCTGTGTTTTATGGTTGAGTCTTCTCATATCTCGTTGTGTCCTGTTGTGCCTTGTCGTGTCCTGTTGTGTCTTGTCGTGTCCTGTTGTGTCTTGTTGTGTCCTGTTGTGTCTTGTCATGTCCTCTTGGGTCTTGTCGTGTCCTGTTGTGCCTTGTCGTGTCCTATTGGGTCTTGTCGTATCCTCTTGTGTCTTGTCGTGTCCTGTTGTGCCTTGTCGTGTCCTATTGGGTCTTGTTGTGTCTTGTTTGGTCTTGTCGTGTCCCGTTGGGTCTTGTCGTGTCCTGTTTGGTCTTGTCGTGTCCCGTTGGGTCTTGTCGTGTCCTGTTTGGTCTTGTCGTGTCCTGTTGGGTCTTGTCGTGTCCTGTTTGGTCTTGTCGTGTCCCGTTGGGTCTTGTCGTGTCCTGTTGGGTCTTGTCGTGTCCCGTTGGGTCTTGTCATGTCCTGTTTGGTCTTGTCGTGTCCTGTTGGGTCTTGTCGTGTCCCGTTGGGTCTTGTCATGTCCTGTTTGGTCTTGTCGTGTCCCGTTGGGTCTTGTCGTGTCCTGTTGGGTCTTGTCGTGTCCCATTGTGTCTTGTCGTGTCTTGTCGTGTCTTGTCGTGTCTTGTCGTGTCCCGTTGTATCTTGTCGTGTCCTGTTGTGTCTTATCGTGTCCTGTTGTGTCTTGTCGTGTCCTGTTGGGTCTTGTCGTATCCTGTTGTGTCTTGTCGTGTCCCATTGTGTCTTGTCGTGTCCTGTTGTGTCTTGTCGTGTCCCATTGTGTCTTGTCGTGTCCTGTTGGGTCTTGTCGTGTCTCGTTGTGCCTTGTCGTGTCCTGTTGTGCCTTGTCGTGTCCTGTTGTGCCTTGTCGTGTCCTGTTGGATCTTGTCGTGTCCTGTTGCGCCTTGTCGTGTCCTGTTGTGTCTTGTTGTGTCCTGTTGTGTCTTGTCGTGTCCTGTTGTGCCTTGTCGTGTCTGTTGTGTCTTGTCGTGTCCTGTTGGGTCTTGTCGTGTCCGGTTGGGCCTTGTCGTGTCCTGTTGTGTCTTGTCGTGTCCCGTTGGGTCTTGTCGTATCCTGTTGTGTCTTGTCGTGTCCCATTGTGTCTTGTCGTGTCCTGTTGGGTCTTGTCGGGTCCTGTTGTGTCTTGTCGTGTCCCATTGTGTCTTGTTGTGTCCTGTTGTGTCTTGTCGTGTCCCATTGTGTCTTGTCGTGTCCCGTTGGGTCTTGTCGTGTCCTGTTGGGTCTTGTCATGTCCTTTTGTGTCTTGTTGTGTCCTGTTGGGTCTTGTCCCGTCATCTCTTGTCCTGTGGTGGCTTGTCGTGTCCTGTGGTGTCTTGTCGTGTCTTGTGTTGTTGTGTCTTTTTGTGTCATATCTCATCTCATCAAAGTGCTCAGAGGTTTTCTTGTGACATCACAATCAACATCACTGTGTTTCTCCTCTGAAGGCTCCACCGGGCTGCTGATTCTTCATCCTGTGAGTACGAAACATAAGAAGATCTCTTCCACTGTCACAAGGAACTTTACTCATGTTCAATAAAAATGCACTGGATCTTCCACTTTACATGAACTCAATAAGACTGAAGTATCAGATCGTATTGGATCATTGATAAATGATAAAAAGTAACTCCAAACCAGCACAAAGAGGCATTTGTGTTTAAACTCAGTAAACAAGCATCATCCGCATATTTGTCAAAGAAAAGAGAGTATGGTTGAGAATTAAAAAGAAAAACTTCAGTGAGTTTGTCTTCAGTGAGAAAGACTCAGTGAAGACGACTCATGTTCTTCCTCTCAGCAGCTACAATCAGTGAGTTTTGCCTTTCTATGTGGAGTTTTCATGTTCTCATGTTCTCCCTGTGGATGTGTAGGATTTTATCCAGGCGTCACCCCACAACTCAAAAACATCCAATTCAACGTCAATTAACCACATTTGAACTCAAGGATTTTGTAAACTCTGTCAGAATAAATGCATTTTAAATGACCATACAGGCATTCCAGCCCCGTTTAGATGATGCCGTAAGTGAAAATGTTGGTTGCTTCCGAAATGTTTTCTCATTTACATGGCGATGTCAGAGGGCAATAACACTGACAATGAAGTAGTTAGCATGTTGGGCCACTCGCGGGTAGCGAAAGTAGATCCAATGGATTCTAGTGGCAGCAACAATAGTGAGACTTTTTCATTTATTTGTTTTTTTTTCTTTTTCTTAAGACATTTTTTGACTGTGTGAGAAACTGTGTTTGAAAATGTGAGAGTTTTGACTCTCTTTTTTTTTTCCTTATCTTATTTGCCTCAGATTGAAATCAATGAGTCTTTATACTGGTCCCCGTTCCACCTGGAGGTTAACGGCGAAAGGGACGGAGTCCAGGTTTTTTCCAACTCCACGGACCTGCGATTGGACCTCAAATTCCTCTCCACCTTCATCCAGACGGACAAAGTGAACTACCTGCCGGGGCAGGAGGTGAAGGTCAGAGCGGTGTCCATTCACCTCGATGGGAGGCCGTTCCTCAGCCCCGTGGACATCGTCATCAGAGTGAGTGGACACGCCTCAGACACACCGATTCAGAGGTGTTAGATAATGAAGACAATACATAACGCTGCACCAAGTCTGAGATCACAATCGGTTAATCCAGTTAAAACCTGCAAGAAAATCACCTCAGCAGCATGTCATTGAATTAATAGGGACTCTGGTCCTGATTTACTGATCCTCATTTTGAAAACGATGTCCGTTTACACACAAATGACATTGAAAATGATGCAGAGCACATGTTGGCCCACTAGTGGGTGCTGTTGGTTGATTTTGTCATGAAAGCGCACACAATATGGTGACTGTCAACTATAGAACTACCAGTTTCCAAAGTCCCAGAAGGACATGGACTGGGAGTCATGGCACCATGGTTTTTGTTCTACATCTACTGAGCATGTGCAGAACAACTCATTGCTATGGCCGTGGTCCACATGTGCAGGAGAAACATTTCAGAAAAGTTGCATTTTTCTCGATGTACACTGAGACGGAGCTGGAACATTTTTGAAAAGTTGCATTTTCTACCATTTCCACAGAGGCGGAATGTTTTCAAAAATTTAGGTTTAGGAGTTATGGCACTTTTACAAAAACTACATTTTCCCCTGTTTCCTGAGCATTTTCAGTAAGTTCCACCTTTGGGGGGCATTTCCCAAAAGTTGCGTTTTCAGAGACTCTGAGTAAATTTTCCATGTAAACCAACAACCAAAAACATGATGAAAGTTTAGCTTTTTCACCTGAAATCATTGTTGTGTGAACTGGGCCCAAGATCGTTTACATTTCGTGGGTGAATCACTGATGATATAGTGACACTGGGCACAAGCAGGAAGGTTGAAATGAAAGTTTCGTGTGATTTATGTTGTATTTTCACGTGAACAATCCGCCGGAAACAGTTTTGCCGGTCAAAGCAAATGGGATTTCGGTGAAAAAAGCAAACACACACACACAGAGAACACATCAAAACGTGTGAAAAAGGACTTTTGTTAATGAGGCAACTTCACGTCTCCATATAAATCACATTGACATGCAAAAAGTTGTTCAGTTAAAGCAGATGGGATTGTGGTGAAAAACATGAGAGAGATACTGGTCCTCAGTGAGCAGCGGGAACATTGAGAATTTCACCCGAAATGCTCTAATTTTGTTAATTAAATCAGAGCTCAGTCCCTGGAGGAGTACATCAACGTTTCATTAGGCTTGTCGGGCTCGTTTCCTCTCGCTGTGGGTTTAATGTGGCGGTCAGAGGAAAGACTGAAAAATGTATGTAGCGTGAGTCTGAACAGCTCCGTCCCACTCATCACTCCAATGTTTCTCCATCAACACGCTGACCGACTTCTTCTCGTGCTTCCTGGAACGTCTCCCTGACCCAGGATCCCAGAGGAAACATGCTCAGGCAGTGGCTGGGTCTGAGCGGCGTCCTCGGGGTCGTCAGCAAACAGTTCCAGCTGTCGGAGAACCCTCCTCTGGGACAATGGACCGTCCTCACTACCGTCAAAGTGAGTCCCACACGTCCTGCCCACTCAAATCTCATTGAAATGACTGAATGTGATAAGAAAAGACTGGCCTGCTAAATTGCTAAAAAAAGGAGAAGATGAGCAAGGTAAAGAAAGATATAATGGTGTCAAACATAAAACCCGCAAGAGCCTCTGCTCCGGCTAAACCACTGAGAACATTTAAAGATTTTAAACAAAACATTGATTTTTTAACTTTTTTTTTTTTAGAGTAGCAACAAAACACTGACAGCAGAGCTCAGATATCGATGCCACTGCTATGAACGCGAACAAACTAGCATTAGCCTCAAAGCCATGCTGTTAGGGAGAGTTTGTAAGAAAATACCCAAAATGCAACAGCCGGAGGAGAAGTTTTTTTTTTTTGACATTTCACTGCATTTTGCACCAGAAGGTTTAGTTAAAATTGGCTTCCTGTTGAGATTGTAGTCTAATAGAGGTGTTTCCGTGATGTATACTCTAAACCACAATAAAGAAAAGTTTAAACTCAAAAGTCGGTTGTAAGAAAGTTCATCTTTCAGGTCATGTACTGACTGAAGGCCACTGTTTATTAACCGTGTGTCTCTCACACAGGGGATTTCCACCGTGAAGCATTTTGTTGTGACTCACTATGGTATGTAGGAGTCCTGAAAAAAAAATGCTTCTCTGTATACAGATAAACCACAGATCTGTTAATTGTTTTGGGTTTTTGGTGTGTGTGTGTGTGTGTGTGTGTGTGTGTGTGTGTGTGTGTGTGTGTGTGTGTGTGTGTGTGTGTGTGTGTGTGTGTGTGTGTGTGTGTGTGTGTGTGTGTGTGTTACAGTGCTGCCAAAGTTTGAGGTGGTGATAAACGCACCGGGTGTCATTTATCACCAGGATCCTCTGCAGGGCTCTGTCACAGCCAAGTGAGACAATCACTGCCTGAACTTCATGTGGTGACGACGGTGTAACTATCAGTAGAGCACAATGGTTGTGTCTTTCCCCCCTCAGGTACACATATGGAAAACCTGTTCAGGGACGCATGAATCTGACATTCATTCATCACTCTTGGGGCATTAATAGAGTTCACACCCTGGACAAAGAGGTAACTGCTTCAAAACTCACGTGTTTTTAAAGCAGGTTGATCCAGTGTTTGTTTTAAACTACTGACACAGATGTTAAAGTTCACTCTTTTTTCTTTTTCTTTTTTTCAGATTGACGGCACTGGAGACTTCACATATACTTTCTCAGATATAGAAATAGAGTCTCTCACCATTGTGGCTAATGTGACTGAATCCCTCACAGGTAGGTCATGTTTTATTTCATGTCTTTGTTGAGTGTCTTTTAGTAAACGATTAAAGTTTACATTATGGAACGTACATAATGTGCATAACTGATCTTCTATTGGAGCACAAGAAACCTTTGGTTGGAGCACTAGAGACCTTTGGTTGGAGCACTAGAAGACCTTTGGTTGGAGCACTAGAAGACCTTTGGTTGGAGCACAAGAAACCTTTGGTTGGAGCACTAGAGACCTTTGGTTGGAGCACTAGAAGACCTTTGGTTGGAGCACTAGAGACCTTTGGTTGGAGCACTAGAGACCTTTGGTTGGAGCACTAGAGGACCTTTGTTTGGAGCACTAGAGGACCTTTGTTTGGAGCACTAGAGACCTTTGGTTGGAGCACTAGAAGACCTTTGTTTAGAGCACTAGAGGACCTTTGTTTGGAGCACTAGAGACCTTTGGTTGGAGCACTAGAGACCTTTGGTTGGAGCACTAGAGACCTTTGGTTGGAGCACTAGAGGACCTTTGTTTGGAGCACTAGAGACCTTTGGTTGGAGCACTAGAGGACCTTTGTTTGGAGCACTAGAGACCTTTGGTTGGAGCACTAGAGACCTTTGGTTGGAGCACTAGAGCACCTTTGTTTGGAGCACTAGAGACCTTTGGTTGGAGCACTAGAGGACCTTTGTTTGGAGCACTAGAGACCTTTGGTTGGAGCACTAGAGACCTTTGGTTGGAGCACTAGAGACCTTTGGTTGGAGCACTAGAAGACCTTTGGTTGGAGCACTAGAGGACCTTTGTTTGGAGCACTAGAAGACCTTTGGTTGGAGCACTAGAAGACCTTTGGTTGGAGCACTAGAAGACCTTTGGTTGGAGCACTAGAAGACCTTTGGTTGGAGCACTAGAGGACCTTTGGTTGGAGCACTAGAAGACCTATGGTTGGAGCACTAGAAGACCTTTGGTTGGAGCACTAGAGACCTTTGGTTGGCGCACTAGAAGACCTTTGGTTGGAGCACTAGAAGACCTTTGGTTGGAGCACTAGAGACCTTTGGTTGGAGCACTAGAGACCTTTGGTTGGAGCACTAGAAGACCTTTGGTTGGAGCACTAGAAGACCTTTGGTTGGAGCACGAGAGACCTTTGGTTGGAGCACTAGAGACCTTTAGTTGGAGCACTAGAAGACCTTTGGTTGGAGCACTAGAAGACCTTTGGTTGGAGCACGAGAGATCTTTGGTTGGAGCACTAGAGACCTTTGGTTGGAGCACTAGAGACCTTTGGTTGGAGCACTAGAAGACCTTTGGTTGGAGCACTAGAGACCTTTGGTTGGAGCACTAGAGGACCTTGGGTTGGAGCACTAGAGACCTTTGGTTGGAGCACTAGAATACCTTTGGTTGGAGCACTAGGGGACCTTTGGTTGGAGCACTAGAGGACCTTTGGTTGGAGCACTAGAAGACCTTTGTTTGGAGCACTAGAGGACCTTTGGTTGGAGCACTAGAGACCTTTGGTTGGAGCACTAGAAGACCTTTGGTTGGAGCACTAGAGGACCTTTGTTTGGAGCACTAGAGGACCTTTGGTTGGAGCACTAGAGACCTTTGGTTGGAGCACTAGAAGACCTTTGGTTGGAGCACTAGAAGACCTTTGTTTGGAGCACTTTTGTTAGAAGCTCGAGTGGAGCTTATGTTGTTTTACTGCCACATTGCATGTTGTAAACCAAGTAATAAGTCATATTTCTCCTCAGTCGGTGCCAGAATATCATCAGATCTGCTTTGTTTGTGCTCATTTTGTTTCAGGTCTCTCTTATAACAGCACAGCGGAGGTGTCCTTGGTCAAAAACAGATACAAAGTTTTCTTTGACTGTTTCCCCAAAACACTGAGGCCCTTGAGTTTCACTGCTCGGGTAAGAAAAGCAAGATTATTTTATAGATTCATCAGAAACACATCATAGTTTTAAGACCATGACGGCAAATTAACTGATCTCAAAGTCCAAATAATGTCAAATTTGTGTTCAGTTTAAAACATGATTTATTTATTGTTTACTGGACACGTTAGCTGCACATATCTAGATATGATGGTCGACCACTGTCGGCCGAGGACCGGCAGAACATGGTCCAGGTGACGGTGACGCAGGAAACGGGTTCCTGGTTTTGGATAAATGACTGGAGCTACAATATGGGGCCTTGGAGGCTGAACGCTTCAGGTTGGTCTGAAATGCCGCCGACCCCAGAAGAGCCCCGCCGTGAAGACATGGAGTTCGCTGTCCCTGCCGACGGAGTCATACCTCTCAACATCGACGTCATGAATCACACTGACGTGCTCATCATTTATGTAAGTGACAACGGAGTGAATGTTTAATGTGGGACACCATGAGAAAAATACCTGCTAATGATACAAATTTACCAGACTAGTAGGACAGATTTTATATTTTATTTTTATGGGTCTTTATATCTAGCCACCATTAAATTTCTTTAAAGTTACATATAAACTGGAAAAAAAGGGATAAATGCTGCTATTTAGTTGAGGTTTTATTAAAAAAAAACAAAAAAAAACAAGCTAATTAATTAAGTATTAAATAAATGAATGTCTATTGTAATGTGACACAAAAGAATCACATTATCATACCACCTTTATAAGTTGGTTAGTTTTATTTCAATAATTGACATTGGAGAAAAAAAAACACAATTCACTACAATACAAAAGTCTGAATGAAAGGGAACAGAAAGAAGAATACATCATGTTCATATATAACTATGATTTCAGCAACCATCGATTAAAATGCATGTTAAGAGCTACTAAGCTTAAATTCATATTTCAATGCACATTTTCTGTAAAATTGTCTCATGGAAAGAAATATAAGTCTTGTTTTGAATCGATAAAATGTTTCTGCAGGAGAAATTGCAGGAAGGATGAAATTATAAACGTGCGTATCGTCTGCATAGACTGAGAACAAAATAACACGTTTCCATTTCGAAGTTGTTTCATTATTGACTCTAATTATCTTTTCCAAATTCACATTTTAAAGCTTTAAAAATATGTGTATATATATTTTAAATTTGGCATGAATTATATATATATATATATATATATATATATATATATATATATATATATATATATATATATATATATATATATATATAATTATTATTATTATTATTTGTTTTGCAAAAATAAGTCTTACCCTTTTTTGCGAGTAAGAAAATTAGTTATTCGGATAAAAAAAACAAATCAATTTATCATTATGTAGGAATAATTCTACAAACTTGTTTTTTTAAGTTGTTTTTTTTGCATTCCATAGTAAATATTAACTGTATGTATGATCGTCTTGTTCTCAGGCTTCTGTTAACGACAGCGACAACTCCCTGCAGCTCTACAGAAGCTACACGTCGCCCAGTAACAGCTACCTGCAGATTCAGAAGCCTTCCAGCTCTCTCCGGGTAAACTTGACAAACCGTCTGATCCGTGTCAGAACTGTAAAAATGCTGCCGCGAACAG
Source organism: Blennius ocellaris (assembly GCF_963422515.1). Taxonomy (NCBI): domain Eukaryota; kingdom Metazoa; phylum Chordata; class Actinopteri; order Blenniiformes; family Blenniidae; genus Blennius; species Blennius ocellaris. The sequence continues at coordinate 18,969,877 of NC_137667.1, read as the reverse complement.
CAGCAAATAGATGAAAACAACGTCAGTGTTGTCATCGTACCAAAAAAAACACCAACAATTTGTATTTCTGCATTAAATGTTTATTTCTCTTCCCTCAGGTTGGTTCTCCTTTCGTCCTGCAAGTTGACAGTAACTTCCCAAGGATGGACCTTCACTTTGTGGTAAGAAACATGAATAAACCCTAATTTAACACGGTAGATTATTATGTTATGGATTCTTCTTTGGGTTGAATGCAGGAAAAGTGTTTTTTATTTACCTTGCTGACATGTTTCAACATTCCTCAGAGCGTCTTTAGAGATTCTGTCATCTTTCCTTCTTATACTAAAGGATCTGCGTGTTTCACCAATGTACGTTTTGTTACATGATTTGCACGGGATTTCGAATATTACATTGCATTTGTTCTCCGAGTTTTGTGTGTGGTTTCACTGCTGTACTGATGCTGTGTTTTCTTTTCATCCGTTGTGTGGGTTCTGTTACTCCTCGGATGTATGAGATGGTGATCTTGTTTTTTGCTCTTATCTGGTTTTTCTGCGTGTTTTGTTTCCTCTTCTTTTCTTTATTGTTGACTTGTTGTTTTCCTTTGTTTATGACCCATCCCACATGGAAAGAACCTATATAAACATATATGTTTTAATAAAGGTTTTTAATATATGTGACATGTATAAAATTGGCCGTTTTTCTATGTTATATGTACATATATGCACATATATGTACATATATGTGTACACATATACATGCATACAGGTACCTATATAGGTACATATATGCATGTATATATGTGTGCATATATGCACCTATATGTTCTTCTTGCATAATTGTTTTTTAGTTAGTTCTTAGTTATTGCCTTGATAATGTATGACAGTTGCCAAAGTGAGATATGAGCTATATATATGTGGAAATATAGAAGCAGTACAGGAGACCTATATGGCCTGTATATTCACATATATGCACCTTAATTTTGCCTATATGTGGCATATATATGCATATATGCAGCATATATATGCATATAAACTGCTTATAGGTTTCATAGATGCGCATATATCCTCATATAGGTTCGTTCCATGTGGGATTTGTGGCATAGGGTTAGGATTAGTAGGGTTAGGGTCAGTTCTGGTGTCCAGAGGAGGTTTTACATATGCTGCCGCCCTGTCTGTTGTGAATGTTCATGTCCAGAGAGGAAAAAAAGTTCTGTTAGTTTCCTCTTCATATGTGAATTATATGTTTCCAGCGTCGTCCATGTTGTTCAGATGGTCTGTGGGCTCTTGGGTTTTGTCCACTTTTTATTATTTCCAGGATGTTGTCTACGTAGTTTTTCCAGAAGGTGGGTCTGTGTTGATGGCTTTGGTTTCCAGGTCTTCCGTGAAGAAGTTGCTCATTATTGCAAAGAGTAGATCCCCCATTGCAAAACCTTCTTTTTGTCTGTATACGTGTATATATATGCGCGTGGCTGGCTTTGACAGAATCTGTGAGATCTGTCAGGCCGGTGCCCTGATAAAGACCGACACATCAGAGGATGCTCTGAGGAAAACATGTCAGCAAGGTGAAAAAAACAAAAAACCTTTCCTGTATTCACCTGTTGTTAAAAAAAGAATCCATAACATGTGTATTTAGAACGACAAAATGTTTTCTATTTGTGTAGCTTGTCCTTTAATATGACAGATTCAATCCCACTTTGATATCCAACTCTAAAAAAATGTTTTTATTGCCCTTTGCACAGCAATAAATGTGATAAATTCTTAAATGTACGTTCCAATTGTCCAAAGTGAAATGTGTGGGTGTCACGGATGTGAAGGGTTAACTGATGAACAACCATTATTAGAGAAGTGAAGACGGAAAGAAAACCTTCTAATTCTGCTTTCTTCAATCAAATGAAGTCAGGAATGTAGAAAGTCCATCATCCTGGCCAATCACATGGATGCTTTTTCCAATAACCAAAATAAATAAATACAAATTGGCAGCTTGATTTTGGTCTGTGTGTTTTCTATTATTTAAAAATAACGGAACGTTGGCTGTTGACCCCTTTTGGCAACGTCACATGATGAGAGACATTTGTCATGCCAACATTTGAAGCATCAACATGCTTTATTTAAAACTCATCTCTGTTTTTTGTTGTGCGTGGAGGTGAAGTCCAAAGGTCAGGTGGTTCTGGCCGGGACGAAGTCTGGTGACGTGACTCTGGTCCCAGAAGCTTCCTGGGCTCCTGCCGCCTGCGTCCTCGTCTACTGCGTTACTCCCCACGGAGAAATCATTAACGACGCCATCCAGCTCCCCGTCAAACACGTCTTACAAAACCAGGTGATCGATCACTGTGAGCCGTTTGAATCACTCATTTATGAGACAAAAAACCCCCCCAGGTTTTGTTGTTATTCTGAAAAGTGCAGAATAACATTTGTATAAGTCTTTGTTTTTGCTGGAAATGGAAATATTTTTAGTTAAATCACTATAAACCTTCCAGTAGGGACAATATGAGCCTGTTTGTGAGGGCATACTTTTAAAAGATAAAGTAGGGATTCATCTTCATAAATGGGGTACAAAACGACATAGTTACATATTATGAGATGCCTTTGTAAGCTCATTAAAATGCTTCAGATTTTATTTTTAAATTGTATGTTTTTTTAAAATCGAAGTTAAGTGTATCTAATATAAAAGAAAATATGATGTGGACGTTTCATTCTGAGCATTGTGCGTAAATTCTCACTATTGCTTTTTACATCTTGTTTTGATGCTGAGAAAGGTTCAATATAACCCAGATAGTTCAGCTTTTGTCACCTGATATAAACCTACACATGTTGTAATGTCCCGCAAAGTTATGAGCTATTGCAATAAACCAAATCAGCGTTATGGGAGGTCCTTTTTTAAAGTAGCTACTGAAAGAAACGGAAAGAAAACAATGTTTTTAGCCTGATGAAGCACATACATTTGCATTGAGAATCGCATCTATAACATTCCCAGATGTTATTTACAGGTCAATTATTCACTAGAATGATAACCAGCAGACTTAATGTTCTACTTTGACGAGCCAAATAGAACAACAAACAGCCAGAGGATTGTGCCGCGGTGGTTTTAGAAGCTGCTCCTGCCTCAGCAGCCTGTCGTTGTCAAGGTTTCTCTGAACTGGAGCCGCCCGGTGTTGAGCCCGGCTGACGACGTCACGCTGAGGGTCACGGTGGCTGAACCCTTCGCCCTGGTCGGGATTCTGGTGGTCGACAAAGCAGCACGTCTGGGAGGATCGTCCAACGACATCACGGAAGAGAGGGTAAGAAGAAGCACTGACTCGACACTCGTGTGCGTGAGGCGTTTCGCAATCTTGTGCCTTTCCACCAAAACATGGAGCCACAAAACAAACGCGTCTCTCAAAGTTTCATATGTAGTTTTGATGCATGAACATAAACTTTTTTTTTTCTTTCTTTTGGTTTTTTCTTCTTTCTTTTCCTCAAAACTTGAGCAGAATTTGGTCTTTTACCTTATTTACCCCTTTAAAAAAACGATTTTTCGTTATGGTATGCAAATGAAATGATAAAAGAACACAAACGTTTCTTGACATTCCATGTGGCTCCAGAGCCGCAGGGTGCAGCACGTGAAGCAGCTGGCGGTGACTCTCCCTGACCTGGGTTCTACTGTCGGCCCCTCCCTCACTCCTTCTCTGCTTTGTGCAGAGGATTATCGTTCACATGACATGCTTTGTCATTGACCACAGTCCAGCCGCCGAACACAACGAGCGAACCCAACTCCCCAGAGTCTGCTCTACTTTACCAACTTTCAATAGCAGCAGCTTCCCAGCTATATGATCCCCTCCAGGAACGCCCGTGAAACCCAGTCCCCCCCCTCGTATGGTAGAACCACGACTTTTCTTGGAATCTCATCTCGGTTGAACCGGTTTGAGACGATGCTTGCTTGTCTATTGTTTGCGAGTCTTTCTGTGGGCCGTAACCTCAGAGGCTCTGCTGGCGTTGCTTCCACAGGTGCTGAAAGAGATGGAGGAGTTCAACCAGTCTCCGTCTGACGAGTACCAGGGGATGGTGGGAATGGGGGATCCAAACTCAGTCTTCAAGGTAGACCCCGGCCCTGAGAGATCCCTCTCACCGTTTGTTGGTGCTTTCTTTTAAAATCATTATTATTAATTGATGGCACTTGGCAGACCACATACCTTTGCCAATGCCACATTTGTAACCATGGAAACCAATGGATTACAAGGTTATTTGATACTACACACCACCACTTCCATTGTTGTCATGGTTGTTTGATTCATTTCACGTTGTCACAGTTTGACACTGATGTACACACATTTGACAGTTTTCAAGTGAAAACCGAGAAAAAGTTTTGCATTCACATATCAACCTTTTGAAAACGATGCCCATTTACAGAAGTGGCAGAAATGCTGAAAATGAAAGCACACACACATGCAGCAGAGAACAATCTGCTGTAAACATTATCAATGGAAGCACACAGACATTCTTATGGACAGAGGACGAGTTGGGTTGTTGTTACGGTGTCTCTCAGTAGCAGCGTTTCAGAAAAGTTGTGTTTTCGACAGTTTGAGACGGAATTCACTTTGTTTGCTCTTTTCAAGATGTTTTTGTTTTAAGTGGTTCCGAGCACCGTTGTTGTACAAACAAACACCCACAAAGCAACAAAAAGTCACAAGTGTATTTGGTGGGAAAAAATATCCAACAAACCCATCATTCATTCAGTTAAAACTGTTAAAATGTCATGACTTAGTAGATTATAGTATTGTATAAATTATTTTTGAAGCTCATGAACAAACTTTACCACTCAATGTTCTGAACAGATTTTTTAAAAGATAAATTAATTATAACTTAAAAGGAAGATAGATCTTTATAAAAAGAAGATGAATGGAGTGCTGCATTTCTGTAAAAGGGGTCCATAGATTGGGGATTAAAAGAATCACATTCACACACAAGGTTGAACAAAGTAATTAAAACCAGAATATTATTTAAATACAGAGAAATTAAGACATTTTATGCTATTATATTGTTGTCATGATAGAAATAGTCTGATAAGAGTGAGAGTGGCTTTCGAGGCCTCGTAGACTTTATAGTTTGTCGTGTTTGTTGTTGTTGTTGTTGTGTGTTATCGTGAATTGATTGTCTGAAGTAAACCTTTCAAATCAAATCTAAATTGTTTGCTACAAAGGGGCAGATTACATGAGCTCATTCTTCCTTCTGTTCCCTTCCATTATTGATACTGGAAACTTTTGTATTGTATTTCTGATTGTTTTTTTCAATCAGTGTAAAACTGACTGACTGACTAAACTTTTCCATTTTCACTTGAAAACTTTTTTTATGTTCAGAGGGCCTTAAGTCGGAAACTTTTTATCACGACATTTCATGAAGAACAAATGACTTTGCCAGTCTTACTGCTAAATATTCTTAAATATTTGAAGAGTTCATCCGAAATATATAAATCTCTGTGCATCATGTGAGTGCAGACTACACAGATCTAAATATTTTCAGTAAAAGGTGTTTTTAAAATTTTTTTTATGCTCAGACATGTGATCTTGTGGCGTTGACTGATGCCAAGTTACCTCCGATCAAACATCTGCAGGATGACTTTCGTAAGTATCCGAGCCAAAGCGCACTACATTCGGCGTAATGATGACAATCCTATGCTAACGTAAGCGACGTTCTCTGTGTTAAACACAGCAGAGGAGATTATGTTTCAGTTGGACCAGGTGGATGAGCAGCAGCCAGAGCCACACCTGCGCTGGAACTTTCCGGAGACCTGGGTTTGGATGGACGTGGAGACTGGGTGAAGATTTCACTTTACTTTGGACTGACGAACCACACACCTGCTCTCTGGTTCACTCTCTATTGTCAACACAAGAGCTGGCTGCTCACACACACACACACACACACACACACACACACACACACACACACACACACACACACACACACACACACACACACACACACACACACACACACACAGTACTAGAGAGAGAGAGCGAGAGAGAGAGACATTAAGAAATCTTCTCTTTTATTGATGATTTTCTGTAGGAAATGAAGTGAATACAGTTTAGGGCTCATTGTTAGTTTGTTGGAATAAACACATTTCAACACTATTACAGTTTATTCATATATTTTATATTAAAAAAAAACATTCCTCCTACTTCCCCCGGGGGGAGGATGAACCCCAGCGCCCTCTATTGACCAGCCGCCACTGGTTGGTGGGTTGGTTGGTTGGTTGGTTGACTAATTGGTTGAATGATAGACTGGTTGGTTGGTTGGGTGGTTGACTGGGTGGTTGGTTGGTTGACTAATTGGTTGAATGATAGACTGGTTGGTATTTTGGTTGACTGGTTGGTTGAATGATAGACTGGTTGGTATTTTGGTTGACTGGTTGGTTGAATGATAGACTGGTTGGTTGCTTGGTTGGTTGACTGGTTGGTTGAATGATAGACTGGTTGAATGACAGACTGGTTGGTTGGTTGGTTGGTTGACTGGTTGGTTGAATGATAGACTGGTTGGTTGGTTGACTGGTTGGTTGAATGATAGACTGGTTGAATGATAGACTGGTTGGTTGGTTGGTTGGTTGGTTGGTTGGTTGATTGAATGATAGATTGGTTGGTTGCTTGGTTGGTTGACTGGTTGGTTGAATGATAGACTTGGTTGGTTGGTTGACTGCTTGGTTCAATGATAGATTGGTTGGTTGCTTGGTTGGTTGACTGCTTGGTTGAATGATAGACTGGTTGAATGATAGACTGGTTGGTTGGTTGGTTGGTTGGTTGGTTGGTTGGTTGGTTGACTGGTTGGTTGAATGATAGACTTGGTTGGTTGGTTGACTGCTTGGTTAAATGATAGATTGGTTGGTTCTCTGGTTGACTCGGTTGCTTGTGTGAAGAAGAGGTATTTTGGTTCTTCCTGTTGAACCTCCACTCTCCCTGCTCATTTGTTTTGGCAGCGATTCGAGCACAGCTGAAGTGTCTCTGACCGTCCCGGACAGCATCACCAGCTGGGTCGCCTCAGCCTTCGTCGTGTCCCGGACACTGGGTCTGGGGGTCGTGGAGCAGCCGGCAGTGGTGAAAGCCTGAATCACCCATCTCTGATTTGAAGCTGGTCATTGCAGCTTTGTTTGCTGACTGCGTCACACATGACTCATTGTTTCCCCTGCAGCTCACAGTTTTCCAGGACTTCTTCCTGTCCGTGAACCTCCCGGCCTGCGTCGTCCGAGGAGAGGAGCTGGTTCTGGAGATTGTTCTGTATAACTACCTCCAAGAGGACCTGGTGGTCAGTCTGCCTCGCATGCAAAATCTTTGCATTCATAAATCTTGATTTTGAAGTTTCTCATGATTTTGTATCAATGTATTTAATGCATGACAAACATAAAAAAAACAAAAACATGGAAAAGATGAAACGGGACTAAAGAGGGAGCCTTGAGCCACACATTCAGCCTCCATGGCTGTTTGTAGGCACAACAGATGAACTTGGTGTCGCAGGACAAAACCAGCATCATCAGAAAACTGATTGGCTCAAGCCCCGGTGACCTTGAATTGAAAGATTAATAAATAGGCTTAATTTCATAAAGCCTCACATGACTTTAACTGTTAGATTGAGTTATTTCAGTACGAGAGAGACGGTCGAGTCTCCTGACACGTTAGTAGTGGCGATTTAGGCCACGGGGAATACAACCTAAGATGAAACAGCAGTTTTCTCATGAAAGGAGGTACATATGGTGTTGCGTTACAGGTGAGCTGAATGAGTTTCACAGGTTTGTTGAAGGTGTCTTGTTACTTGGGGACACAATCGCAGTTTTCTTCAACCTTTAAACCCCTCAGTTTCATGAAAGACCCTCTCCCGCTGTCAACGCCCTCCCTCATTGTGCTCCGGTGAACGTGATCCTGTCATTTGTCTTTGTCGCCGTCAGGTCACCGTAGTCGTGGCGTGGAGCGACACCTTCGAGTTCGTCTTCCCAGACTACGAGGACCTCGCCTTGCCCGGCGTCCGGCGGGTGTTCGTGGAGGCCGAGGGCGGGGCGACCGTCCTGGTCCCCGTCAGGCCGCTGGTCCTCGGAGAGATGCCCGTCTCGGTGAAGGCCACGTCGTCTGCGACGTCGGATCACGTCCGCAGGACGGTGCTCGTCAAGGTGACGTCAGAAAACGCACAGAGAGAAACCCACTGAAGGACAATCTCACTGCTTTCGACTGCAACAAGTCCGTCTTTGAAGACTTTGCTGGAAACAATTTCACGGTTTTGATGACTGAACGAGTTAAATCAGTTGTAATGCCCCAGAGCGGCCGTCTCTCTCTGTCCTGCTGACCGGTGCGAGTCAGAAATAGTAAGTAGTTATTACTGATTAATTCCCCTTAAATGGTCAAACTAATCATGCCAAATAGCTGACCAGTAGAACATTTCTCAACTAGTCAGGTCTGAGCTTGTCGTAGTCGATTATAACAGTCCCAGCTCTTAGAAAACTCGAGTTGGGATGTACCCTATTTCCATGTCAGAGCGTTTTTCAGTGCATTTTCAGTGGCTCCAAGCACCGTCATTAATAATAATAAAGTAATAAAGTAATGACGGGCTCAGACGCTTGTCTTTTCCTGGAAATAGTGAATATATGATTGGTCATTACTGTCTTGGATTTCCTTCATCGGGGATGTTGTAATAACTGGGTATACTCGTGTAAGGTTCCGTGAGCAGAAGCAGGTTTTTAATCAAAACCAAGGCCGCTTTTGAAGTCTGACATTCAGCATCTTGCTCAACCAAACATTGTTGTCATTGAGCTGAAGCAGTCAGGTGGTGTTTATCAGAGCCGCTGCTGGAGCTTCAAGAAAACAAACAAATTCCTTCAATGTGACGGAGCAACACTCATCTTGATGAACAGCTCGGACTTTCCCAGAAGTCTTACTCACCGGCTTTGTTTGTTTGCTTTTTTTCCCTTTCTCATGTCGCTGTCAGGCCGAAGGGCTTGAGCAGTCGTTCTCCGCCTCGCTGCTACTCGAACTCTCTTCATCCGAGACGAGCCTTTCCAGAGACGTCCACTTCTCCTTCCCCCCGGGTGTCGTGGAGGGCAGCGAGAGAGTTTATGTCACGGCCGTCGGTATGAGAAACATTGAGATCACATGAGCTCAAACATGGGAGAGTAACTCCTCCCGAACGATAAGATTTACCGACAGTAAACGCAGCCCGCACTGCTGAGGTGACACAGTCAACACTTATTGTTGATTTAATGCCACTTGTTTAATACGCATGCTGTTAGATCTTTCTGTGTAATGAAGCCCAACGTGCAGCAAACAGTGTTGAGACAGCGGAAATCCTCTAACGAGATGAAGAAAGGGTACAACCTGCTTTAAGAAATGTAATGTACTCCTGTATCACACACAGAGACAAACTGATGCAGTAAACTCACATGTTCATTAAGGTGACATCCTGGGCCCGTCCATCAGTGGTCTGGACGCCCTGATCCAGCTGCCGTACGGCTGCGGGGAGCAGAACATGATCAACTTCGCCCCAAACGTCTACGTCCTCCAGTACCTGAGCGCCACCGGCCAGGACAACCCGGACATCAAGCAGCGAGCAGAGGGATTCATGCTCAAAGGTGCTTTCATCACACGTCACGCATACAACAATCGTGTGTATTCTTGGGAAGATAGGAAGTCTAAAGCCACAAATACGCTCAAAAAGGCTGTGCAGCAAACAGTAATACCACTGATGACCTGTGGGGGCAGTGTTGTACCATAAAGCTCATGTAACACAAATGACAATCTCTTCGAGAAAAGACAAACGTCTCCACGACATTATGACTCCTGGGCAAGAAGCTATAAAATAACATTCGTCATTACCATTGAGTTTCTGTATCACTGGTGTCAAACTTAGTTTAGTTCAGAGGCCACATTTCATCTTAAGTGAGCCGGACCGGTAAAATAGTGACAAAATAACCTTAAATGTATATTTTTATTTGCTGTGGCACACTGTACGTGACGAAAAGGTCTCTGTTTTCACAAAAACAAAACAATTAATGCCACAAATGACTACAATGTTCACAAAAAGACAATTTTGATGAAACCTTCTGATGCAAAATACAGTGAAATGTAAAAAAAACAAAACAAAACACAATCCAATGCAAAAAAGAAAAAAAAAATTTAGGGGGGGGGTTTGGTGGCCTGATTGGAGCCTCGTATTGTCTGGTTTTGGCTCATGGGCCTTATGTTTGACATCCCTGTTCTATATGACGCTGCCCTAAATGGCTCTGCCCTCTACTGTATTGCGTAACGACTACGCTGACGTAAAGGAAGTATAGGACGATGAAAGGCAGAGATGCATGTAGCAACAACATGTTTGATGGGAGTGATTTTAGGCTTTAATTTCTTTTTCGGGGTTTTTTTAAAGCGCATTTTGGGATTATTTTTATTTTTCACAACCCATTCTCATCTGGAGCGGGCTGGACCGGTAAAATAGTGCAATAATAGCATTTTTTCTTTATTGTGGTGCAGAGTACACATTACGGAAATGTCAGTATTTTAGCAAAACCAAGGAATGCTGATGGAAAATAAATACAATGACAAAATATTTCCATACACATGATACCTCAGCTTATGTTGGGACTTGTAAGAAATTTGCACAAAAAGACGTCAATGTTTTCTTTGAAATTTTCACCATGTTCTTGATGGTTTGTCTGGATTGGAGCCTCTTTCTTGAAAAGAAAAGTTACCCAGTCTGGTCATTGGCTTCACGGAGGGTTAATCTCCTGTATTGACTCCCTCGTCCATCCTGTGCCAACCTTCCCACCAGGATATGAACGGGAGCTTTCCTATCAGAGGTCGGACGGCTCCTTCAGTGCTTTCGGAGAGCGCGACTCCTCCGGGAGCACCTGGTAGGTTACAAACCAAACACGCTTCAGGAATTCACTGCTTCGTCTTATAAACACGTGTGTGTGTGTGTGTTTCAGGCTCTCCGCCTTCGTGCTGAGGTGTTTCCTGCAGGCGCGGCCCTTCATCAGCATCGACGACCACGTGACGCAAAGCACGGCCTCCTGGATCGGGGCACAGCAGGGGGCCGACGGGAGGTTCCAGGAGCCCGGCAGGGTCATCCACAGCGAGCTGCAGGGAGGCCTGGACGGGCCCGTCTCGCTCACCGCCTACATCCTCATCGCTCTGTTAGAAGACGCAGACATCCGGGTGAGAGACGGCGACAGACAGTCAGGCCGTGTTTACACAATGTCTTCAAGTGAAAATGAAAAACCTGGGTAGACGTTTCCACGGCAACGTTGTTCAGGGCCACTGAACCTTTTTTTTTAAAACGACTCCCAAGGGGAACTTTTTGAAGCTTTTTTTCTGTGGAGACGTACTACATGGAAATGGGGGGTGGGGGGTGGGGGGGTGGGTGCAACTTTTTGAAAGCACTCTACCTCTGTCTCCATGGAAATTGAGATACTGCACATGTCAACCACCTGCTGCAGTGAATAATTCTTCTGCACATGCTCAGTTGATGGACAATCAGAACAATGTTTCCTCCAGAGTGTCGTGACTCCCAGTCTAGATTCTCCTGGACTGGGTAGTTTTATTTTGACAGTCACTGAAATAACAATCCAACTTGGTCGTCTGTCCACTGGAATGCCTGTGTTCTCCCGTTGTTAATGTTTATAATGTATTGTTCCCTGCTAGTTGTGTCTAGTTTCATTACAAAAAACAAACAACGGCACATGCTCGTGGCCTAACATGCAAACTACAGAATTCTCAGGGTTTTTGCCATTTCTATGTAAACAAACGTCATTTTCAAAAAGTTGTTTCAAAAACAGAAACACGAAGACAATGACTTTTCACTTGAAAGGATTTCCCAACATTTCAATTTTAGTCACAAAATGTAAAATCAATATAATCTCTCTCCGTTTTTTGTCATCCTGAACGTGGTCGTTATCCTGCTGCACTATGCTGAGCTCTCGTCTAACTCTCTGCTGCCCTGCTCTTTCTCTGCCAGGCTCAGTTTTCGGGCCAAGTCTCTGCGGCCCTCACGTTTCTGGAGGCCCGCCTCGCTCTGGGCGTCCCCTCTAACTACAGCCTGGGCCTGGTGGCCTACGCTCTGGCTCAGGCAGGAAGCCCCAGCGCCATGATTGCATTCGGTAATCTGATTGAACGAGCTGAGATGACAGGTAAGATGACAATTGATATTCTCACCCGTTATTTCCATGTTAACCTCTGAATCTGAACTTTATTCTCAATATTTTGTCTTTGTGAAAACACATTGTTTTTGTTTCTGAAAAGTTTTGAAAACACCGTCCATTTATACGGCAAAGGCAGAAACACTGACAACTATGTAGTTTGCATGACATGCCAGTAGTCTGTGCTGTTATTCACACAAACAATGCGCATGTGTAGAAGAACTATTTACTACAGCTGTGGTTCGCCGTGGAAACCGAAATATTATTTTTCTGTTTTCACTTGAAAACTCTTCAAAACAGGGGCCTTAATTTGACAAATCTCACCTTTTTTTTTTATTTCGATGTTGTTGTTACTGTATATACAGTCACCTTACAGTCAATATATTTAACTTCATGCCTCCCCGTTCTGACTTCCTCTCAGACGGCGTCCCGATGTGGCCGTCGCCGGACGCCAGCCTATCGGCGTCATGGCAACCTCGCTCTGCAGAGATCGAACTGGCGTCCTACGTGCTGCTGACGCAGCATCAACTGGGCTACGTGGCCGAAGGCCTGGGCCTCATGAAGTGGCTCAGCCGGCAGCGGAACCACAGGGGAGGATTTGGAAGCACTCAGGTCAGGACCTCACACGTCTTAACTGATTCGGATATTTGTGCCACAAATTTGCAACCATTTTTGACTTTTTAAAAAAAAAATGTAATTCAATCATAAAAATGTGCAAATGTTTCAGGAGAATCTTTACTGGGAGTCGTGACCTTATTGTTCGTCTACTGAGCATGTGCAGAAGAATTGCTTTACTAAGGCTCCAGTACAAATGCACAGTAAGCGTAACCCACCGTCTACACGGGGATGGAACCCGAGCGTTTTCAAAAAGTTGTGTTTTCAGTGGCTCCCAGCACTGTTGTCGTGCAAACAGACGCCAAAACTGCAACAAAAGTTTTTTTGTTTTTAAATTTTCACTGCATGTTCAAGATGTTGCGTTAACGGGTCCTTCCTTACTCCTCCAGACAGGACAATAGATTTCTTACTTTAAGCCTAATTAGCCTATTTCCTGTAATAGATGTTTGCTAACTTTTATAAAAGGCTCAAACTCACCTTATACTAGGTCAAATTAACCTTACGCTTGAATAACTGAAACTATGGGGAGCATTTCTGGGTGGCGATTCAGAGTGCAGTAAGTTATAAAGTTCCTCAGCTAATTGAAATCTGCTTTCTTTCATTTAACGATGATGCTCATGTCATTCCCTGTGACCAAAACAATGCAGCGCGAGTGAAGGGTTCAGAGTTAGCGTGACGCGCAGCAATGCATCAGACGCACGGAGACACTTTACAGAGAGGATCACAAGAAGAGGAACAAAGACGTAAGAAACATTTCAAAACCCGGATCGGTGTCTCACTAGACTGTGGTTGCATGTCACATCAGAGGAAGACTGTGGCCGTCTGAGTATGCAGTGACTAACGGGGGCTTTTTACCCCCATGAGCCCCATGAACAGATGGTGAACAGGAGGAACATGTCAGTACTTTTCAGGCTTTGGCCTGAAAAGTACGACAACACGAGGACCGACAAGCGTGCTGGCGTGCAGCTGGAAACGGGAAATGAGTGACAAACGTATCAAAGCATCAGCAGCAGAATATTTGGGATGACTTAATGTCAAATCTACAAATTTCAGCTGCTTTTTTTTTTTTTTTTTTACAACCCTTGAACACCTGAGATTTCTTTCATGTCCCTGCATTAGTGCAGTCGTCCAGCCCTGCTGAGAGACGGCAGCGTGGACGGCCATGGCTTCTCGTCCTGCTGTGCCCCTCTCTGCCCTTTAGTCCTCCTATTTTCATCCGTCTTTCTCTTTCGTTTAATCCAGTGGTGGAGTATACATGATGCAATTGTCTATATTTTCACAAAATCAAATAATTGTTACTGAAAAATGAGTACAATCCTTACATAAACCCAATTTTAATGAAACATTCTTGTGTAAAATACAGTAAAATGTCCAGAAAACACATAATGGTGACATGAAACGAGGTTTGGGAAACAAGATCGCTGAAACATGCAACCAAACCCAGTAATCAAAACCATAGAATCTGGCATCATGCCTTCAGAAGTACGGTCAGATAATCAGCTTATTCACTTTTTATCCATTCAATGCTTTTTATTTCTTTTCTCATGGACTTTGTCAGAGAAGAGCGATTCGTGCCAGAAATGCTTTGATTCATTACAACTCAAAGGTTTACCGGAAAAAAAGTTATAACATAAAGATATTATCATTAGTAGGATTTCCAAACAGCTGTGTTTTCCCAACATGTTCCCAAGAAGTGGGAGCATTTAAAAAAAAAAGTTATGTTCTCAGTGGCTCTGAGTATAAACGGACACGCAAACCAACAAAACAAGAAAAAAAACACGTTTTTCATTTCTCACATGAAAACTGTTGTGTAAACGGGGCTCGAGACGCTGGTGGGAGCCGGTTGGTCTGAGGTGCTTCCTAAATCTACTGATATACATTTACAGCAGGTCCACAAGCCTCCATATCTGCATTCAGCCCATCTTGATCTATACATTTATTGAATTTCAGAGTTGTTAATGGAATTCCACCCTGTAGTTCTCCCCTTGAATCGTCCCAGACATATATCGCCAGTTCCTGCATCGTTAATGACTCCAGCAAGTTATTTTCTCAGTAGAATCTTTCGAGAATTTCTTCAACAATTAAAACATAAAAGAATTATAAAGTCTGACCCTGTTCATGCCAGATGACCCACAAAATCTGGTTTTGTCCTCTCAGGACACGGTCATGGCTCTGCAAGCTCTGTCCACCTTTGCGGTCCTGGGAGGGTCCGGAGACTTGGACCTGACCATCGGGGTGACGGACGGAGCTTCAACCCAAGTGGCTTCCTTCCACATCCGCCAGGAGAACTACCTGCTTCATCAGAGGCAGCAGGTACAGGAAGTAATGATGCTCAGGAGAGGCGGATGAGACAGGAACATTACTTTTCGAGGAAACAAAAATCAAATGAAGGCAGAAAAAAGTAGGAAAGTCAATCGTATGAATGACCTTTACAGAGAGTAATGAGCTACCTCTAAATCTGAAGATCTTTAGCTGAAATTTCACGCGTATCATCAGAATGGCAAAATGAATACATTCGGTGGTTACCATCATCAACATTAGTAACTTTATTTTGTTGTCTATATTTTTGGAAAACTGACTTTGACCCTCCCACAGGTCCGTACGATTTCCCCTTATAATTTCGAGCGAGTGTCTTTCTGTCTATCAGAAACCAGACGTGGAGTCGGCGTGGACAGACTCAACTCATTAGCATTTAAAGATACAGACACAGAAACAGCCTGTTCTCAGTGGAGCTCACTAGAGGAACTTTTAGACTA